>NC_143575.1:164340286-164663098 GCF_048544385.1 Mastigoproctus giganteus
GGGGCTTGAACCCCAGTATACTCAAAGAGCGTGTGCTACTGCACTCCCGCCCTTGACTACTTGGCTTAAACTTCAATTGCCACTTCTTAGCCTAATTTGCCTAAATCTTGTAGCAGTATGCTACAGCTAAAAGATTACTGTGATTAACTACAATGCCAACCTTTGTATCATCGGCAGATATAGACATTAAGCCTGATATGCCTTCATCGATATTATTAATAAATATATAATATAACAATGGATCCAACATTGAACGGCGCCTCCGTAGCCAGGTGGGCAGGCGTAGCACAAGCGTCTTGATTAGACCGGGGTTCGAGCCCGTGAGCCACCAAATATGGAGGATGCAGAAAGGTCAGGGAATGACCACCGCATAACACCGGAGCAATATGGCCTTAGTTGCCAATGCTCCTAAAAACCAAATAACAACAACCAACATTGAACCCTGTGTGGACTCCAGTAATAACATTAGTACAAAAAGAGCAGTGCCTGTTAATCATCACCCTGTCTTCTTCTCAACCATCGTTAAGGGCAAGTTGCTGGCATATCCATAGCAGCAACTTGCCCTTGATGCCACACTGCTCCAATTTGTGTAGCAGTCATTATGTTTTTAAGTTTCACAGACTAAAAGATTAACAGTAACCGCAGGCAGAGGCAAAAGTAATTCTTGCACTCCTTCTATTGTAATGAGCAGTAGCCTAGAGAGAGAAAGTTTCTGGGGATTTCAAGAGCTGCTGGGAGATATTGTTGGGATATCAGAGACATGGTATCACACAGATATAAGCAGTGCAGAATTGGAATTTGGGGAGTACAATGTGTATAGACAGAGTAGGAAGGGAGTAGGGGTTATGCTGTTAGTTAAGAAACACAAAATCTAAGGGAGTGCATCCAGTTGACATGGGTGGACAGTGTAATGTTGAGTCTGTTTGTTGTGACATAAACACTTGGAAAGGGAAAATGAGAACGGCAGTGTGTTATAGGCCTAATGACTCTTACGAGTACAATGAACAGTTGTGCAGAGAAATAGAGTGGGTCAGTAAATCAGAATGTCTTGTAATGGGGGATTTTAACTTTCCAAATATTGACTGGAACTTGTGGGTTGATCACTCGCAAGCTAGCAAGACTTTTGTGGATTTATTGGAGGATTGTTTTCTATAGGGGCAACCAGAGGGAGTAATACTCTTGATTTGATTACCAGCAGTGATTATTCATGCATTAAGAATTTGCAGATAAAGGAACCACTAGGTAACAAACACAGTATACCTGATGTAGGATTTACTTAAAGATATAACTATCAACAAGGGTAAAGGGAAAGGTTTTTGTTTTCATAAAGATGACTAGTGGTCTCAGACAGTTTTTAAATTCCATACAGTTGGATCAACTGATGATGTTACCAACAGTGAATTCTAAATGAGAAGCCTTCAGGGACTTAATCCTGGACGCTACTAGGCTTTTAATACCAACTAAGAAATACTGTTTAAGCTTCAGGCCTAAATGGATGTTAAATGAATTAATGAGGCTTGTAGAGAAGAAAAATGCATGGAATGCATATAAATTATCAGGCGACACAGAAGCCTATGACAGATATAAGCTAGTCTGTAATCAAGTCACAAAGGCAGTTAGGCAGGCAAAGGCAGATTATGAAAAATCTTTGGCAAAGGATGCAAAGAATAACAGCAAAGAGTTCTTTACTTATATAAACACTGGAAGAAAGGGGGATGAAACAGATTGGTCCACTTAACATAGATGGTTCAACTTTTGATGATCCTGCTCAAGTAGCTGATAAACTGAATGAGTATTTTGCATCTACATTCACACATGAGGAGTTATTCAAGGAGGGGAATGTCAGAAGTTTATCAAATTCTAACAGCGAGCTAAGTGATTTTGTGATAATTGAGAGCAAAGTGGAAGAGAAACTGTTGAAGTTAAACATAAAAAAGGCACCTGGGGCAGATGGAATCTATCCAGTTATATTGAAGGAGGCAGCAAGTGAAGTAAGCAAACCTTTAGCCATAATTATGGGTGCATCCTTAGTGTCAGGGGAGTTGCAGTAGTGTACAGTAGACAGTACACTACTGCAACAGGATCTAGAAAAGTTAGACAGATGGGCTGAGAAGTGGCAACTGAAGTTTAATGTTGACAAATGCAAAGTACTGCATATGGGTAGCAGTAACCCAAGAGAAGCATACCAACTACACTCAGGGAGGTGGAGAATGAAAAAGACATGGTGGTAATTGTGCAGTCAGATATGAAGTTCTCTGAGCAGTGCATATAGGCTGCCAGAGCAGGTAATGGAGTTTGTCAATGATATATAAGAATTTTGCTAGCAGAGACAAGGAGGTGATTAACCCTTTGTATAAGACAATGGTCAGCCACACCTTGAGTACTGCATACAGGTCTAGAGACCTCATTTTAGAAGGATGATGAAACAACAAGATTGGTGAGAGGAACAAAGGGGTTTCCTTACCGGGAGAGGCTTAAATTCTCTAAGTTGCAGCATCTGGAGATTAGGCATTTGTGAGGTGATCTGATTGAGGTGTATAAGGCCTTGAATGGTTTGAGCAGGCTCAATGCTGACGGGATACTTCCTCTTGCTCAGATTAAGAGCTTGAGGGGACACAAATTCAAATTCAGGAAAGACAGTTGTAGAATAGATGTGTGGAAGTTTGCCTTTAGCCAGCATGTAGTTGATTGCTGGAAGAGACTTCCATCTGTTGTTGTGTAAGTTAATAGTTTAAATAAATTTCAGGCTGAACTAGACATTTAGAGTGACCGGATGGGTGAAATGGGAATTTTTTTACTTTTTGGCTAATGCTGTATAATATTGACAAATGCAAGAAAGCTTCTTGCTTTCTTGCATTATATGCCTGAACTAATGCTAATACTAATGTGCAACAACAGTATCAAAAGCTTTTCTGAATGCTAAGTACATGATATTAAAATTAGTTTTTGCATCCAGTTCCTTTGTTACTGTGTCATAGATCCTGTCAGATTTGTCAGATAAAGTCATTCCTTAACAAATCCATGCTGTGACTGCAGTGTAACTACATTCCTGTCTGAATAGATGGTCTTATATTACTTATCTAGCAAGCGACTCTATTATTTTCCCTGAACAGAAGTCAAGCTAATAGGTCTCTAATTACTCATGTCTTCCTTTGAAAAATACATTTGCACATCTCCAGTCCATAGGGACCTCCCCTGATTTGAAGGATGTTCTCAGTATCTTGGCAAAATGTGTGCTTACCTCTTTTGCTGCCTTCTTTATTATAATTAGACAGATCTTGTCCACTCCAGGTGCCATTTTACATTTGCTTCAACAGTGTCTTCTCCACTTTCCTCTCAGTTAACCCATTTCTTGCATTCCCATCCCTTAAAATTTCCTCATGTGTGAATGTTGATGCAGAATATCCATTTAGTTTGTCAGCAACTCGAGCAGGATCATCAGTAGTTATTTCAATCATATCTAATAAACTGATATGTTTCAACCCTTTTCTTCTACTGTTTATATAAATAATAACATGATTACTGGATTGCAGACTTTTTTGCTGACTTGATTGCAAACTAGTTTATGTCTGCTGTAGAAATCTGTATCACCTGATAATTTGCATGCATCCCATGCATTTTTCTTCACTGCATAAGATGCATTGAAGTTCCTGAAGTCTCATCAGTTCATCTGACATTCATTTAGGTCTCAAGGCTGCCGTGAACTGTATCTCTTTAATTGGTATGAATAGCCTAGTAGCTTCTACAATAACATCCCTGAATGCTTCCCATTTAGAATTTGCTGTTGCTTACTTCATCAGTTAGTCTCACTGCATAGAATTTAAAAACTGTCCGAGACCACTATAGTCACCTTTACAAAAGCAAAAGCCATTTCTCTGATATCCCCACACTGGCTGCATTTGATTTGATCAGCACTTCAAATTCATCTAATTTATTTACTATGCTCTTAGCATTGGTGTGCATACAAATATACCTGCAGCTGTGTTTACTATGAGAAACCCTGCCACAACCCTTGTATTTGTTGGTTCCGTAAGGACCCCCCCCCCCTCAGCAGGTCTTAATTCTCTACTCCTTGCTTTCCACACTGCTGCATGTTCCAGTAGTAGCACTTTAAGAATCACTTTCACCTGTGCCTGTGGCTACTGTTAATCTATTCCTCCCCCAAGCTAGGAGTTTTCTGATCTAATAAACACTGCCTCTGGTATCAGCAAATATTCTTGCACCCCTTCTATTTAAGTGTATCCAATCTCTGTAGAAACTCTCTCTCCTGTTTCTGAAAAAAATTTAAAAAATTTCTACCTGATCAGCCTTGTCTCCAAAGCCGAATCGATTGACAAGGCTCTTATGTACTACCTTCTATCTTGTCTGAGCAGGATTGCAGACACTCAATTTCAATCCTAACTTGCCACTTTTCTCAACTCTGTACTTATTAATGTTTCAGATCTCCTACTCTTAATGTATCAGTAGTATCAATTTGTACAACACTGACTGGAAATCCTATCCAGCCTTGCAGATGATAGCACATTGCATTCCACTTTACATTTTGATCAATCAGCTTCAACTTCTCGAAAATCTGCTACCAGTTCCTTAAATGCCGATCTTCAGGTAATTCTCCAGTGGGGCAAAGACAACTTAGTTGATTTCAACCCTTCTAAAACTCAGTCTTGTCTTATATCTCACAAAAAGGATTCTTCTGCTCCTATGCTTATCTTTAGTGACACTCCGATTTCTAGGAAAAATGATATATCTCTTTTGGGGATTACCCTGACTTCTAATCTCTCATGGCACAAGCACATTACAAATATTACTTCCTCTGCATCTAAAAAAACTTGGTTTTCTCTTTCGTTCTCAATGTTACTTTTCTTCCAAACAGCTGCTCACTCTGTATAAATCGCAAATCCACCCTGCCATGGTATATTGTTCCCACATCTGGGGTAGTGCCTCCAAAACCTCTCTCAGGCTTCTCTATTCCATTCAGAAGAGGGCAGTTAGGTTAATTAATGATTCATCTTTAACAATCTCTCCACTCACTGTCTCATAGACGTACTGTTTCTGCTGCATGCCTCTTCTACAGATACTTCCATGGGCACTGTTCTTCTGAATTGGCTTCTATAATTCCCACTCTCTCTTTCAAAACAGTCCGAACACGTGACGCCACCAGCCAACATCCATTTACTGTCCAACTCAAAACTCACATAACCAACTTTTCATCTTCCTCGTTTATTCATTCAACCGCACCGTTTTCTGGGACAACCTTCCTTCATACGTATTTCCCGAAAATTACAGTCTACAGAAGTTCAAGTCCAATGTCAACAAATGTCTTCTTTCGTCTTCTCAACCTCCAACCCAAGCACGGTACTAAGTACTATAGGTTCTAATACCTCTCGTGTTTGGGGTTTCATAAAAAAAAAAAAAATACAATATCACCTTTTGACCCCTTAAAAGATGATAGCCACTCTACAATATCATCTACTTTAGCCCTACATCTACTTTTATTTAGTTTTTGATAGTGTTATATAAGATTGCTTCCTTTCATCATTTTTCCAATACTAATGGTGCGAAGAACAAGTGTAGTGAAGGGCGATGAAATTAGTGAGCTAAACAAAAGGGTACTCTTAACAAGAAATACTTTTGTTTTGTAAATTGCAGCTTCTGAAAACTGTGCACCTGTGAGATGATCTGATTAAGATGTTGAATGATTTAATAAGCTAAATGCATTCTTCCTTTTGCTCAGACAGCACATATGAGTGACTAGATTTTAAATTGAGGAAGGATGGTTGCAGGATGATATTTGGAAATTTTTCTTTTGACAACAGATAGTTGATTATTGAAACAAACTTTCATCTGTTGTTGTGGAAGTGGTAGTTTGAATAAAGTTAAGAAAGAATTAGATAAACTGTTAGAAAGTTTGGACAAATGGTGTGGGGATTTTTTTTTTGGCCGATCCTGTATAACAGGGGTGACCAACTGAATTTGTGCTGCGATCTACTTTTTCTCTTCAAAATGTGCTGCGATCCATCCATACCATCTCAAGAATTTCACTGCACACGGTTAAAAAAGTTAATCAAAGCACATTGAAAAATGTTTATAAATTTTAAAATTAAATGGAATTCAGAATTTTTATTTTAAATTCATACATATTTAAATTTTTAATTTATGTGAAGTTTGTGTCTTCATGTCATTTGCCATGCTTTCAAAATCGGGGATGTACTGTGATGAGGCCAACCATAAAGAATCTTCTGTATGCAAGTCCATAAGAGTAGAGTGAGTCTTCGTCTTTGTTTGTTTAAAATATGAAAAGGCGGATTCACATAAATATGTGGAACCAAAAGAGAAATTTAAAAGTTTACTGCATTTTTTTACATTTGAATACTTTTCTCAGCAAACATATTTACAAAGGTCTTTTTCTGATTATCTGGCTTTTAGGAAGATATCGTTTCGCAATGTAATAATTTTATTTTCAAGTAATATTTTCTCCATGTAAAAAATCTCACCGATTTTTTTCTGCAATTTGTTTCATATCTAAGTCGACATTAAATGGATAAGAAATATATTGAATAATGTAGCTGCTGATAATGACCTTGCATATTTGCAAAATGATCAATTTTTTTTTTCTTTGAGATCCTTAGCCATTGCCAAAAATCGATATTTATATGCAGAAATACTACTAATCATGTCACTAATTCCAAATTCAGATCACTTAATTTACTGGTAAAACCTGCCAAAAAGGCCAGATCATACAACCACTCCGTATCTTGCAGCTGCCGATAATCATCATCTCCCCTTTGATCAACAATTTTTTTTTTTTTTTAATTTCATTCAGCAAATTTTGAAATTTCTGTAGAAACTTACGCCGACTCAGCCACTTCACATCTGTGTGTAATATCAGATCCGGTTCATTTTCATCGAGTTGCATTTTGAAAAGTCTCCTTTGATGAGATTGTCCTCTGATGGAATTCACAATTTTGGAAGCTATGTCCATAACACTTTTAGTATTTAATCTTTTGCTGGCTAACACTTGTTGGTGGATGATACAGTGGTAACTCAAAAAATCTGGGAATTCATCATCTTGGCACAATGATGAATCCGTTAAGATGCCCCATCATTGTTTTAGCTCCATCTGTTGTTATTGATACGAGCTTGAATGGTGGTAATTTAATTTTTTCAATAAAATTTTTGAATGTGTTAAATATATCAAGACCTCTAGTTCTTTCTTGTAACGAAACCATACCCAGCAGTTCTTCTCTGGTGGCAGAATCATCGAAAACCATACGAAGAAAAACGAGCAATTGAGCTGTATCACTGATATCTATAGATTCATCCAGTTGTAAAGAAAAGGAGACTCAATTAGCAATAGGAGCACGCAATTGTTCGCTCACAATTTTAATAATTTTTTCGATGCATCACATCACAGTATTTAGAGATAAATGCAGATCTTGAAGAGCACTTATCATTTTTGTTCTTATCATTTTCAAAAAGAGAATCTGTTTTTCTTAAAAATGCGTCTGATGAATTAACCATCAGAAAATGGTTTGCATTTTTTTGCAAGAAGATGACTCACTTTAACTGATGCTACAGTTACTGCTTTAGATTGTAAATTAGGTGACATGAAGAAATTTCGTTGTGCGAATAATCTGGATTTAACTTCTTTTAATTTATTTTTTCTAAGGTCACTATTAGGCGGAAAATTCGATTGGTATTTATCATGGAGTGTTGAAGTGCCTTCCTAAATTTCCTATTTTGGGTATAGCCACGGAAGCATTGTAAATGAAACAATAACATTTTTCTTTTATCATTACAAAAAAGTATTCTAGTTTCCACTCTTCTTGGAAATGATACGTTTTACTCTTTCTCAAAGTATTCATTTTAAATCAAAGGGTATTTAAATTGAAGTATTAGTACTGCCCAGTTATTAATACTAAGTAAGCTAAATAAGAATTCGACATTATGCTCTCCACAACGTAACTGCGTGAATTTTCACAAGAGGCCCTAGCTCTGCTCAACAACAAGAGTAGTCACGTGGTTCAATGGATTTGTAATAAGCATATGCTGTGGGGCACATAATAATAATAACATTTAGATTTTGACTAATATATTTTTTATATATATTTAAAATTCGTCGTGATCAACCAAAATTAAAGCTGCAACTGGTAGATCGTGATCGACTTGTTGGCCACCCCTGCTGTATAAGTTTGCTTTCTTGCATCATTTGCCATTGTTAATACTGTTTTCATGAGAATACCCGTAAGTGCATAATGATCAGCTTTGCTACTTTTTTTTTTAATGGTTGCAATTCACCTCACAGGTGTTCCCTCCCCCAAAAATAAATAAAAATAATAAATAGATATCTATTCTGTGAGTGTATGTGTGCACATGTGCATGCATGCTATATTTTCCAGACGAAAACTGTTTTCATCTAGAAAATACACCCATGTTTTAGAAGGAAAATTTTGGAAAAAAAAATATTTTATTTATATATATTTGAAACAGATTAATATGTGCTAACTACCAGTATAGAATGAAGCTTTTATTTGTTTGTAGAACTCCAAAAACTCATTGTTGCTACTTATCATTGCTTATATTATGTACTGAACGTTCTCATCTTTCAAAGATTATAACATCTTCAGATTATAACTTCTCCATTAAGGACCTTGCTGATTCCAAATTTCTTGTAAGATGGCAACTGTAACTCCTACAAATTTCTTACCATTTTCACATTTTTGTCACTTCATTCATTCTATTGGTGTCAAATTATGATTTGGTGATTCAGGTCAATAATCAGTGACATGGCTGTACTTAAGGCAAGCAAAGAAAGACATGATATGTTTGCTTATATAATTGTGTGTATTATTAAGATCCAGCCCAAGGGTTTCGAATAATCACCATGCACAAAAAAAGTGAAATTTAAAACAAAAAACAGATTGCAACCCATGATAAGTATTGTTTTGCCAATATTTGATACTGTATTTACAATAGATATTACTTTTGAGAAAATTAAAATTCCATGCAAATTTCACATCTTAATTTTAAAAAAAAAAAAAGGTAATTCAAAATAACTTTGATGCCCCCTCAGATTTTAATTACCCAAACCCTAGTATATAATTTTCTCTATTCTATATAATTACATCAAACAACTTTCTGAGTAGGTAATATTTTTTTGAAATAATGTGATTTATTTTTGAGAAAAATTAGATAATTCAGAGCTGAAGTGGCACCAAAGTTATTTTTAATTATCCATTCCCCCATATTTAAACATTTCCCAAAAATTAAAAGATGAAGTAGCACAGAAATCATAGCAAAATATACTATAATGATTTTTTTATTTCTTCTGCGTTGGTTTTATTATGCTTTCTTTACTAATCAAATTGATTTAGTAAGAAATCTTAATCATCAGCAAAAATGGATTTTTTCCCCCCACATTATTTTAAGCAATAATGAGCACAGTAAACATAATAATGTCATAGTTTACTGTACATATGCACATTCTGATATTTCACATTAATTATGAGTTATTTTACTTCTGATGATGCAGTATATTACTGTGATCTCCACTGTTAATCTTAACTGTGAGGATTAACTTTATTAATGAAGTTTTAGAAGTATTACTAACTTTGAAAGGTTAACATTCCTTCTTCTTCATGATAAATTGTTTCAATAAGATAA
This sequence comes from Mastigoproctus giganteus, assembly GCF_048544385.1. NCBI lineage: Eukaryota > Metazoa > Arthropoda > Arachnida > Uropygi > Thelyphonidae > Mastigoproctus > Mastigoproctus giganteus. Next base: position 164,349,950 of record NC_143575.1, read on the forward strand.
TAAATATTATTAGAGAATATGTGCATGCAAATTTATGATAATATTATTATTATTATATTTTTTTACTTACAGTTAATGTACATTTCTTCAATGTTACCTACCATCTTTTAGTAATGTTAAAGTATGCAATTGTAGATAATTGATTCTTTTTACTCTAAGAAAACTGACTTTGGCTATGCATTGTTTAGCTTCCTTGGGTGGTGTAGCTCCTGATTCACTAGGTTTACTTTAGAGGAAATGACTGACGCAGAAACTTCCTCTGAAAGCTGCACCAGAGCTGGCCTCTGTTTCCTGCTCATAGAATACTTTACTTTATAAATAAATATTTATAGATAGGTGGACAAATAAATTACGTTATCATGGAGAACCCCAATGGTTCTGATGGTGGGGAGGAAACACCATATGGTACTCCAAGTGAAGATTTTGATTGGGTTATGATATTCTCTGATGATAGTGATAATTATGAGGTAATTAATAAGTTATGTAGATATATAGTTTTGTATTCTAACACAAAATTTTAAAATGGAAAAAAGCTAGGCATTTTCTCTAAAAAAAAAAATAATGTATATGTATTTGGAAAATAAAAATTTAAAATAATTTTCATTTAGGAGTTATTGGAACTTCTGAATCAATATTTTTTTCCCCCTAGCATTTTTAAATTAAAGTAACACATTTTTTTATGATGTTGAAAATAAAATACAACAGAATTATTCCTGATCTAGTAGAACAAGATTACTCATTTTACTGTTAAATGATCATTAGTAAATTGATAAGAGGAGTTTACCTCAATATAGTACGTGGAACACTTCCGTATGATACCCTCCAGAAATTAAAACGGAAAAAACGAAAAAATCGACAACTTACCGGTACATTAAAGTAAAATATAAATAATTAAAGTGAAATATAAATAATTAAATAATCAATTTAACACAATTCAAAATCAATTCAAAACAATTAAAATTCAAATTAACGCAATTAAAAGAATCTAACGAAAATATTCAAAACGATTTTCCTTCCTTATTTTCGTTAGATTCTTTTAATTGCGTTAATTTGAATTTTAATTGTTTTGAATTGATTTTGAATTGTGTTAAATTGATTATTTAATTATTTATATTTCACTTTAATTATTTATATTTTACTTTAATGTACCGGTAAGTTGTCGATTTTTTCGTTTTTTCCGTTTTAATTTCTGGAGGGTATCATACGGAAGTGTTCCACGTACTATATTGAGGTAAACTCCTCTTATCAATTTACTAATATTATTACCAACGTAGAACATATTGAGTAATACAGCTCTGATTCATACTATCTGTTAAATGATCAATAATACATAGTATCTGGTGGAAGCAACTAGATTTATTCATTTAATTATTACGTTCAGGACTCTAAATTTTCATTATTAGATATAAACCATTCAGTTTTATAATTTATTCATAGGTACTCTTTTTTTTCTGCTACATTTTTGCTCCATGTACTGATTTTCTTGGTAGAAGTCATAGATATTATCTTTCTTTATCCAAATCATGCAGTTCTGAAATAGAAACATTTGTAAAATTCATGAAAGTTTTAGTGGGAATATCTCAGTCATCAGCATATTACATTTGTATGGTTTAAAATGGTTGTTCATTCAATTTTACCATAAGTACTCATAGTGAAAGAGTGATAAGAAAGATGAGAAGAAAAGTTTATATATCATCTCCTTAAAAAAAAATCAATGCTGTGTAATTAAGCTATATATTAATTTTTTTATTTCATCCATTTATATAATCCTCCCTTAAATATATACCAGATTTCTAATTATACAAAATTAGGTGTGAATCCTGGAGAAAAAAAAATGTGGGAAATTATTATAAGGATTTTGGCAGATGAGATATATATTGTGGATAAAAATATTAAAATTACAAGAAATTGTTTTCAACTGGATAATTACTGAAATTGTTCATAAACCATACAAAATAAACTATAAAATAAACCGTAGTACATGACATTATGTAGGACAAAAAATCTCCTTACTTTCATAGCATATGACAAAAAGAGGAATAAAAGCAAGCTAAATAATAGTGATAATAAATTGTTGTTGATATTTTTCTTAATATCATCGTAGCATTAGTAAAAGCACATGATGCAAGCTTATATAGCATCAGCCAAAAAAAAAAAAAAAAACCCTCTCATTTCACCCATCCACTCACTCCAAATGTTTGTCTAGAATCTATTTAAGTTATCAACTTCTACAACGACAGATGGAAGTTTGTTCCAACAATCAACAACCTGCTGGCTAAAGGCAAACTTCCACACATCTATTCTACAACTGTCTTTCCTCAATTTGAATTTATGCCCTCTCAGGCAATTATTCTGAGCAAGAGAAAGAATCCCATCAGCATTGAGCATGCTCAAACCATTCAAGGCTTTATACACCTCAATCAGATCACCTCGCAGGTGCCTAGTCTCCAGACACTGCAATTTGCAAAACTTAAGCCTTTCTTCGTAAGAGCAACCCTTTGTTCCATTCACTAATCTTGTTGCCCTTCTCTGTACTCGTTCCAGCAGCTCTACATCCTTTTTAAAATGAGGCCTCCAGACCTGTGTACATTACTCAAGGTGTGGCCTCACCATTGACAAGGGGATAATCACCTTATCCCTGCTAGAAAAATTCCTGTATATCATTGACAAGACACCATGAGCTACTCTTGCAGCCCATCTGCACTGCTCAGAAAACTTCATATCTGCCTGCACAATTACTCCCAAGTTATTTTCATTCTCTACCACTGTCAGTGTAGTATCACACAGCTGATATGTTACTCTGGGGTTACTGTTTCCCATATGCAGTACTTTACATTTGTCAATGTTAAACTTCAGTTGCCACCTCTCAGCCCATCTGCTCAACTTTTCTAGATCCTGTTGCAGCAGCATACTGTCATTAGTGTCATTAACAACCCTGCCGACTTTCGTATCGTTTGCAAACTTGGTCATTAAGCCTGATATACCATCATCAATATCATTAATAAATACAGAAAACAACAATTGACCTAACACCGAACCCTGGGGGACTGCACTAATAACATTAGTCCATGACAAGCTGTGTCCATTGATTGCCACTCTCTGTCTTCTCCCACTCAACCATCCCTTTATCCATAGCAGCAGTTTGCCTCCAATGCCACACTGCTCCAATTTGTACAGCAGTCTTCCATGTGCAACAGTATCAAAAGCCTTTCTAAGGTCCAAATATATATGATATCAAAATTATTACCTGCATCCGGTTCCGTTGTGATCACATCATAGTATCCAATCAGATTGGTCAGACAAGACCTCCCCTTAACAAACCCATGCTGTGTCCAAGCTATAACTGAAGTCTTGTCTAGATGATCCTTCACGGAGAATGAATTTAGGAGAAAAAAGAATCTTTCTTCCAGAAAGCTTAAAAATGAATTACCAGATGAATTAGTTTATCAGAAGCACTTAATTTATAAACTTTTCAAAAAAACAACAAATCTCAATTGCATTTTATAATTTAAATAACTATGAAATTTATTTCTGTCAGATAACTGATATCACACATACAGGGCAATTCAAAAAGAAGTCAACGGTTTCAAAAAAAAATGTAGAAATGAAAACTGTGGATCCTATATACATGTTATTGTAAAATGGTTCCTGATCTTGCATATTATATGTAATTAAATCTAGATGCGACCACTCTTGAACTCTTAATGTACTTTTAAAACTAGTGGTGAAATTACTCATAGCATTTCTGGAATTGTTCTGTCTGGTTAGCATAGAGAGCATCTTGAGTTGATTCAATAGCCTCTTGTTCACTGTGGATGTAATGCCATCATAATTGCTGTTTTGTTTTTGGGAAAAGAAAAAACTTGTGGAGTTTTTTTCTTTTCTTGTTGCATGAGAAATGAGTGTTGTGTGGGTACATTGTATAACAGCTTCCAGTCTTTCACAACCCAATGTTTTGAATGCTTTTGCTGAATTGTCTCTCACAACCAGCACAACCTCTATATGTATTTTTCCTCGTTCACAGCACCTTCAAAAACTAATTTGTAGTTCACAATACCTTGATGACCAGAAAAAGTTCTGTTACTTTCCATTTCAATCTGTCTGGCCAAAATTTTTTTTTTACTGCAATAAATGAGGTGATTTCCAAGTTCAGCAGTTCACAATTTGTTTGTGAATCATAGAGAGTCTTGTCGATTGTTATCAGATGCAGTTATGAGATTGCTACAAATCTTCAATTTCTCATTGCATTGATCAACATGCTGAGCAACCTGATGCACGTTCCAATAATTGTTTAAAATTCCATGACAGTTTCCATGTGGAATGTTTAAAGTCTTTTCAAGTTTATCATAAGTCACAAAGTGGTTCTGATGCACTAGTTTTCTGGCTTTTTCCATTACATCATGTGAGCAGTTGAAGGTCTTTGAACACAGTAATTGTCTGCTAAACTTTACCTTCCCTCTTTGAATCTACACTGCCATTCGAACATGGCAGTTGAGACAGATAATGTTCTCTGCAAACCTGCAACATCATTTCCAGTGTTTCAGAAGGAGATTTAGATAATTTTGATGCTTGTACAATGTTCCAAATTTGATATTTTCACATGCAGAAATCACGATAAAATAAATTTATCCCCCCCCCCCCACACACACACTGCAACTTTTACTTATATGTAGATGTAGATTGACACCTAACAGTGTGTTTAGTGACTTCAGTGATGTGTGGTCAGTCTGGGAATTTCTTGACTGTACTATATAGGTCCTTGATATGAGCCCCATGAGTTACATGTCAGCTGTTCATTTGATATTGTGCCATTTGACTAGACCTTTGCTGGTATCCCTGTAGTGATTGATGGTCCTCAGTGATCCTGCATTTCATTTGAGGTACATAATAAAGGTGCCAGAAGTGGATGGGATCTATCCAGTTATATTAAGGAAGACAGCAAAGGAGGTATGCAAACTCTTAGCATAATTATGAGAGGTCTCTGTGGACTGGAGATGGGTGAATGTATTCCCACTTCACATAGGGGATCAAAGGGTGACATGCATAATTGCAGACCTGTTAGTTTAACATCTATTCCAGAAAATAGTGGTATTACTGGTTAGAGAAGTAATGCAGGACCGTCTAGACAGAAATGCAATTATGCAGCAGTCACTGCATGGTTTAGTCTGACCAGTCTGATTGGATATATATGATGCTGTAACAAATACTGGATACAAAAAAATAATTTTGAAATCATCGTGGATTTCAGGAAGGCTTTTGATACTCTTGCACATAAAAAACTGCTGTATAAATTGGAACAATGTATGGATAAAGGGATGGTTCAGTGGGAGAAGACAGAGAGTGGTTATTAGTAGGCACTGTTCTTCATTGACTAACATTATCATTAGTCCATTAATGTTACCTCCAATGGTTCAGTGCTGAGCCCATTGTTGTTTTCAGTATTTATTAATGGAATTGATGAAGGTATATTTTAAAGTTAATGTCTAAGTTTGCAGATGATGCAAATGTTGGTCATAATCAAGTTAAGCTACTGCAACAAGATCTAGAAATATTAGGACAATTGGCTGAGAAATGGCAGTTGAAATTTAACATTGACAAATGCAAGGCACTGCATATTGGGTAACAGCAATCCCAGATTAACATACCAACTTATGGTACTAGACTCAGTATAGTGGAAAATGAAAAAGACCTGGGGGTAATTGTGCAGTCAGATTATGAAGTTCTCTGACAGTGCGGACAGCCCGCCAAGACAGCCCATGGTATTTTGTCAATGATATATGGGAACTTTGCTCCTAGGGATAAGGAGGTGGGTTCATTTAGGTAAAGATTTCATTTTTTTAAATTGCATCATCCGGAGACTAGGCCCCTATGAGGAGATCTGATTGGTGTTTAAGGCCATGAATGGATTGAATAAGCTCACTGTTGATGGCATTCTTCCTCTTGCTGGTACACAAGGGGACATAAATTCAAACCGAGGAAGGATGGTTGCAGGATAATATGGAAGTTTGCCTTCAGTCAGTGGGTGGTTGATTATTGGAACAACCTTCCATCTGTTGTAGAGGTGGGTAGTTTAAGTAAATTCAAGGAAGAACTAGACAAGTTCTTGGAGGAGTGGGTGAGGTAGGTTTTTTTTTTTTTTTTTTTTTTTTTTTGCTAATGATCTGTAAGCTTGCTTTATTGCATCATTTGCCACTACTAATATTAATCCGTTGGTGTTGGTGACAAACCGTATTCTTTTCATAGCTCACAAAAAAATGTAACTAATGGTTTTAGGTCTGGAGACCTGGGAACCAGAGCATCACATGTCACCTTCGGTATCTTTTACCTTTTCTAGACATATTTATCACTGAAGTATGGTGTTATTGAGATATAGAGGTGAGGAGGTACAGCATCTTATGGAAGACGATATCAGCAGAATCATTTTGAAGTTGAGACATAATCCAATAATTCTGCATAAAAAATAAAAGGTCTTATATTTTCTGATATATAATGGCACAAAACACTGATTTTTGGGGAGATCCCGTTCATGCTTACTGAGTTGGTAAACAGATGATTTCATTGCTTTTCACTGTAAAGTTTTGTTAGTTGACTTTCACTTAAGTGAAAAGTGGCTTCATGATTGAAAACATTCTGTGCTGCTCTATGCTGAGCAGCACAGAATGTTTGCCTCTTCCACTTCATGTTGAAGGTTACAGCAAAAACTCTGTTAATGCTTGTTGTTTTTAAAGATCTGTGACTTGCAAGTTCTCAAAAGTAACCAATGTCAGAGAATACACCAGAATGTTGATTGAGGCATATTCAACTCATGGCCACATAGCTGTAAGTACTCCCCCCCCCTCCCCCTTTTTTTTTTGCAGACTTCATTGGAAGACTTCTTATATGTTACGCTATTTCATCAATCACCTGGCAGCAACTTGGATGTTCCCTTGCCTTCAAACTACTTGCATAAATTGTAAATTGATTTATGTTGTAGAGGGGCTTCATTTATATTGTGTAGGAAAGCCAGTGGATTTGGCTTTGAAAAATGAGTGGTAAACATTTTTCCTTCTTATGGAGACTTTATTTTGACATGTCCTCCCTTCTTCCCTCATCACCAGATGTAATGGAAATACATTTCTCAGTGCGCACTGAAAAAAAATTTAATATATATAAATATATATATATTTTTTTTTTTTTTTTTTTTTTTCAGTTAGATTCTTAGTACATGTATTGGAGCTTTACACCCCTGGAAAGTAATGATTAATTTCAGAGATTATGACAAATAGATGGCCACATCATGGAAAAGTAGGATGTAAAAGGCTTGCACACTCAATGTGTAGGTGAGACAGAATGAAATGAGAAAAGGACTTAGATCCCTTCACAAAAGATGTCGAAGCAGGTTGTCACATAACCAGAGAGAAAAAGTGGGGTATCCAATATCTATTGATGGAAACAATGTATGATGAATGGTCACATCAAAGTGATCATTCATCCCAAAAACCCAGTAGACCATTGATTCTCCACCCCCTACTCTCAGAGATGTTTACAGTTTAATGGATAGTAAGATAAAATTGCAAAGGCACTCTTAATCAGTTAATATCAGTTATTTAGAAGATAGTTGATAGAAATATGTAACTATCTCTTAGCATTGCATGTCAATAGCTCACCTAGTGCAGAGAATAGCAGCATTGGGGATTACAGAGTTGACAGAACATTATGAACCTGAACATGAACCCCGTTCAGACATCAGACAGTTGCACTTGGTATGGTACATGCTCAAAGAACATTTAACAGTTTCAACCACATATTGTATTGTTCCAGCAGTGAAGATCAGTGAGTGGTATGGTATGAACTTGTTCTTCTTGATTTGAACTGTGTCCACTGGTTATTATTATTATTGTGAATTCCTGCATGAGTTGCCCTGATATTGCACTACCTCCAATAAGCAATGCTTCGCCAATGGAGAAGACTAACGTTACTTATTCTTGGTGGTACAGGGGTGGTATCCACTGAGAATCCATTGGCAAAGTGTTGGACTAATGTTATTAGTGGAGTCCCACAGGGTTTGGTGTTGGATCCACTGTTGTTTTGTATATTTATCAATGTTATTGATGAAGGTATATCAGGCTTAGTGTTGAAGTTTGCAGATGATACAAAGGTTGGCATGGTTGTTAATGACAGTAATGGCAGTGTGCTACTGCAACAGGATCTAGAAAATTTGGGCAGATGGGCTGAGAAGTGGAAACTGAAGTTTTAACCTTGAAAAATGCAAAGTACTGCATATGGGTAGAAGTAACTCCAGAGGAACATACCAAATGGATGGTACTAAAGTTAAGGTGGTAGAAAATGAAAAAGACCTGGAAGTAATTGTGCAGTCAGCTATGAAGTTTTCTGAGCAATGCAGACAGGCTGCCAGGGCAGGTCATGGGGTTTTGTCAATGATATAGGAATTTTGCTAGCAGGGAAAAGGAGGTGATTGTCCCTCTGTATAAGGCAATGGTTAGGTCATGCCTTGAGTATTGTGTACAGGTCTGGAGGCCTCATTTTAGGAAGGATGTAGATTTGCTTGAGCGTGTACAGAGAAGAACAACAAGATTGGTGAGGGGAATGAAGGGATCCTTTTACCAAGAGAGGCTTAAGTTCCGCAAATTGCAAGGGCTGGAGACTAGGCACCTGCGCGGTGATCTGGTTGAGGTGTATAAGGACTTGAATGGGTTGAGCATGCTGAATTTTGATGGGATTCTTCCACTTGTCAGATTACAAACCTAAGGGGGCATAAATTCAAATTAAGGAAAGACAGATGTAGAATAGATGTGCGGCGGAAATTTGCCTTTAGCCAGCGGGTGGTTAATTGCTGGAACAAACTTCCATCTGTCGTTGTGGAAGTTGATAGGTTAAATAAATTTAAGGAGGAACTGGACAAATATTTAAAGGGAATGGTTGTGTGAATTTTTTTTTTTGGCTGATGCTGCATAAGCTCATACACTGCTTTCTTGCTTCACATGCCACTACTACTAACTCATTGTGAAGGCATTCACAATATGAGATATAACAAACGATGCCATTTCACTTACTTTGATGATTTACTACAAACTAAAATGATACTAGGCATTAACTTGTTTGATTAGTGCATTTTCCATAGTCTCAGGCTTTCAATGCTAAATCCTTTTTAGTATAAACATTTTAAAATAATGGAAGTGACATATTGCAATTGTTTTCATTGAAATCGATAATTGGATATGTAGACCACATTAAGTGTTAAGTTCTGATGGTTGTGAACAGTTCTGAATTACTTAGTGGATTGTTGCTCTGTCTTATTGTAATTATGACCTTTTAAGGTATGTTGAAACTGCAAAAGAGCTCATTCTTCCAACTTGGTAATGAGTTTTATGAACAGAGTGTTAAGCAATTAGAAATCTTCAGTTTAAAAATGTTTCCCATAGGCAGAGTAAAATATTTATAAATTCTGAAATAGTACTTAAAAATCATCTCTAACTTATGTATATGTATCTTTTCATTTTTATTTGTATTGTTAATATTTCATACCCTTAGGTCATTTTCCCTTCTAAGAAGTTTTCCCACATAAGAAGTTCTAAACCTTCAGTCCCTTGTAAAACATCTTATCTGGGTTCTACTCTATGCATAAATAAATACTAAGGCAGAATCATGGATATGGTTTGCTGGATGTATCACTTTCAGATGGGATGGCAGGGAGTCTTCCCCCATATACAGTGATACACATGACAGTATTATAATATAATGTAGAAGCATACTGTGGAATGTTTTGCCACCCTTTTGTAGCATTATGTTCTGATTATATATATATATATATATACTATCATTGAATTATATTAAATATTAACATAAGTTAAATTATAATAAAGTAAATAAATAATTAAGCATTCATTAGAGGCAGTGACATGCAATTCCTCCATATGAAGCTGAAATACATCCAATATTTTAAATTAAATAAAATAAAACATAAGCCAGTAGTATGGCAAAAACTGTAGAGCGAAAATTAACATAAAATAACCCAAATAAACAAACGAACGAAAAGAAAGAATAGACATAAATAGTAGCCCAGAAACCCTTGTATAATTTCGAACTTTAAATCCAATTAACAAAAACTATACAAAATTTAGGATAATGCCAATTACATATTAATTTAGCGGTACCCCCCCCCCCCCCGAGAGGTACCAGTTCCGAAAGACGTGACATATCACCAAAAGAGAGTTAAAGGAACTACCAAACGATAACAAAATCAAAATAAATTAAAATAAAATAGACTGACCATCATGCCCCATATCGGCAGAGGACCACGAGGCCAATAATGGTCATGGAATCGCTGCATTTCAATCGCTATACAAATCGTCACCATGGTGAAAAGATTGAAGTACCAATTCACCCTCCCTCCTCCGATCGATCCACCAATGCAGAGGATTTGCACGGCAGTGGTCCTTATGCAGCGAAAAATAAATTATAGAACAGACAGCACTCTAGAGCAGAGCCACACCACTGACATACTGTAAGCTGAATCAGCTTATATAGAAGAAAAAAAGGAAAATAGATGGCAGCACAGGCGTTGCTAAATTAGCATATCAACCCTTTACTATTGAATTATATTAAATGTTGATGGTGATATTTCACGTGTTTCGGAACTGGTACCTCTCGGGGGGGGGGTACCGCTAAATTAATATGTAATTGGCATTATCCTAAATTTTGTATAGTTTTTGTTAATTGGATTTAAAGTTTGAAATTATACAAAGGTTTCTGGGCTACTATTTATGTCTATTCTTTCTTTTCGTTCGTTTGTTTATTTGGGTTATTTTATGTTAATTTTCGCTCTACAGTTTTTGCCATACTACTGGCTTATGTTTTATTTTATTTAATTTAAAATATTGGATATATATACAGGGTGTTTCAGTTAAACGTTTCAGAACTTCTAAGAGGGGTAGGGTACATCCTGAGAACTCAAAATCATATAGCAATGTGGGGTCGGAAATGCTTTCCTGAAGTGGTGAAGTGGTTTAAGGTTTCTGGGCTACTATTTATGTCTATTCTTTCTTTTCGTTCGTTTGTTTATTTGGGTTATTTTATGTTAATTTTCGCTCTACAGTTTTTGCCATACTACTGGCTTATGTTTTATTTTATTTAATTTAAAATATTGGATATATATACAGGGTGTTTCAGTTAAACGTTTCAGAACTTCTAAGAGGGGTAGGGTACATCCTGAGAACTCAAAATCATATAGCAATGTGGGGTCGGAAATGCTTTCCTGAAGTGGTGTTGTACACAGAAGCACCATAAAGAAAAGAGACCGTAAGTGAGAAATCGTTTTAATAATACATGAAAAGAAGCAAAAGGTACATGGATTAAAGTAAGTGTTCGAAGTTTCTTCCAAGGGCTACAATGCACGCCTCACACTCCGACGCATGGACATCCGAACATTCTGGAATACTCCAGGCGAATTTCGAATTTCTTGAACAAGAACGCCAAGTTAGTAGGATGGATGATTACACGAACGCAGAGTTAGCCGATATGCATTTGGCGTACGGGGCTGCAAATTGTAGTGGGCCAGCCGCACAGCGTTTGTACGCGGAACGATATCCGACGAGGCGTATTCCCAGTCATAATTTCTTTGCAAGACTGCACCAGAGGTTAGCTGAGAGAGGTTCATTTGAAAGAGCTGACAGGGACAGGGTAAGAACAGCACGGACTCCAGCCGTCGAACAGAATGTGCTGCAGCATGTACAGGGGAATCCAAGAACGAGTACACGAAGTCTAGCAAACGCAGTCGGGGTTTCCCATTGCAGCGTCTGGAGGATTCTCCGAGAACAAGACATGCATCCGTTTCACGTGCAGCGTGTCCAGACACAGCAACCGGAGGATTATGCACCTCGTATTGCTTTCGCACAGTGGTACCTTGGAAAATGTGCTACAAATCCCCTTTTTCCTGCTGAAGTGTTGTTTTCCGATGAGGCATCCTTCACAAGGGAAGGAATTTTCAACACGCATAACGACCATATCTGGGCGGTCGAGAACCCGCATGCAATACGACGTCGTGCAGCACAGATTCGATTTTCGGTCACTGTATGGGCCGGTATTATGGGAGATCACCTCATCGGACCTTACCTGTTACCGTGTCGTCTAACCGGACCTATCTACTTGACCTTTCTGCAGCAAGTATTGCCACAACTTTTGAGAGATGAACAGATTTCTGCATCGACGCAACAGACAATGTAGTTCCAACACGATGGAGCCCCTGCCCATTATAGCGGAGATGTTCGTAACTACCTGGATGTCACATTTGGTCAACAGTGGATCGGACGTGGTGGTCCCGTGCGTTGGCCTGCTCGGTCACCCGACCTATCATGTCTTGATTTTTATTTCTGGGGTCATATGAAATCGCTAGTTTATGACACCCCTGTTGACAATGCCGAGGAGCTGGTTGCAAGAATCGCAGTAGCTGCCGAAGAAATTCGAAATTCGCCTGGAGTATTCCAGAATGTTCGGATGTCCATGCGTCGGAGATGTGAGGCGTGCATTGTAGCCCGTGGAAGAAACTTCGAACACTTACTTTAATCCATGTACCTTTTGCTTCTTTTCATGTATTATTAAAACGATTTCTCACTTACGGTCTCTTTTCTTTATGGTGCTTCTGTGTACAACACCGCTTCAGGAAAGCATTTCCGACCCCACATTGCTATATGATTTCGAGTTGTCAGGATGTACCCTACCCCTCTTAGAAGTTCTGAAACGTTTAACTGAAACACCCTGTATATATATATGTGTGTATGTATATATTACTCCAGCCAGTGATGTCTTTTTCCCAATGTGTGTAGGAGTGCACACACACATATAGACACAGTTTTTTTAATTTATATTTTGTGCAATATTTTAAAACTGTTTTATTATTTATAGTGGTTCTCGTCTTTGGATGACAATAATAAAGTGTACTATTATGAAGAAAACAGTAAAGAATCATTTTGGGAATTACCAGATATTACTGTTGCTGAGAGTGCTGCTACAGAGGTGAGCTGCTTTATTCTTAAAAAAAAATCATTTCTCTTTGAGTAGCATGTATAATAGTTATTAATTTTCATAAAGTAGGCTTAGTTTTTCTGTACCACTATTCTTACTTTAAAGCAGTGTTTCTCAACCTTTTTTGTTTATTGCTCCCTAAATGGCTTTTTTAGCCAGTTTTTTTTCCTAATTGCCCCCCCCCCCCATAAAATTTTAAACAAGAAATACTTTATACTTATTACTCTTTTTATTCAATGGGATCCCTGAGCCTGATGCTTCTTAGCTAAAAGTTCAATGTTCATTATGATGTTAGTAAGTTTAATTCTGTTTTCTCTTGAATATATGTCAATTTTGTTTCTTTCCTGTGTTAATATTTTATTTACTAAGCTAAAACCACTTTCAACAATATATGACTTGGAAAACAAAGAATACTTTGGCCATTTCAGACCACATTGTTGGATAAAGAAGTTCAGTTGGATCTAACATCCACAGCTTCACTTCAAAAGAAAATAAATCTGAAAATCTAGTTTGCTTTTTACCTTTTAAAGAACACAAATTCTTTGAATAATTTTCAAAGAATGATCAAAGAAAGAAAGACTGATCTTAAGAATTTGAATTTCATTGATTTCAGCTAACTCTTGCATACCATGAAATTGTTTTCTCATTAAATTACTTTCAAAAATTTCCAGTTTTTCTGTGAAGGCTTTTAATATGCATTTGCAAGTCTATCACTGTAGTTAATTTCTCTTGAAGTTGCAGTGATACTTCATTAAGTTTTCGAAAAATCCAAGCCATATAGAATATGTTGTTTTTGTGTTTGCTGATCTCCTTTGCTAAATCTGTGTCTCCTTCACTTTCTAAAAAACTAATTATCATATCAAAAAGGTTTACAAATCTTGTTAGATCAAATCAAATCCTGATTTGATCTTGTACAATCAAATCAAATCACGTTATGACGAACTCACCATAGTAAAGTACCGTTCACTATACAATGTGTACTAAGCGCCAGTCATTGTGATCACGTTTGTGAATTGAATTTTAATTCTATTAAACAGTGATTCTAATTAGTGAAAATAGGAGGAATATTATCCACAGGCTATAAAAGTAAAGATATATTAAGCACACATTTACCCTTTATTACCTTACCAATTAAAAAATTAAATGATACGTGAAAATCAGAAGAATATACGTGATAATCGGAAGAATATACGTGATAATCGGAATAATTAATATGTACTGTAATATGTACATATGAACTAGTTGACATTTCTGTTTACTGACATTTGTGGGTGGGGGTTAAAATTTAAAACAGTAAAAAGATAAGCAATCAATAACAAAGAACACGGCACACACAAATTGCAAGTAACACGATATGCGCAAGTGAGAACGGAGTAACAAGTTACAAAGCTTTAAAAATAGGAATGAAGAGAAGATCTGAAAATTAATTTTTTTATATGATTGAAGATTTCATAGAAGTGTAAACACATTTCACCATAATAACCCACAGAATTCCATCTATCGGTATTATCGCAAATTCAGTGAGATGGAGTTTACTTTCCATTTATGATAGATTTCACTAACAGAAAAGCCCAATAAACAGGTGACTGCTAATTGTTTTATGGTTGTGACCTCCAGAATTTCAACTGAACCACGTGGTACCGTCGGAGACAATCATAGGGTAATCTCCAGTGCTGCGGTCTCCTGCCCCGATTAAACGGCATGCTGTCCCAATTAAGCGAAGTAAACCCTAGCTATTTTCTCGATTGGTTTCTGTTTTTTCAGATTTGCCCCAAATAAACGGCCGCCCTGATTAACTGGTAGCCCAAATAACTGGAATCCACTGTATTAAACAACACTGCACAGTTTCCTAAATAAAAACTTCCACTCTTTTCTATTGAAAACAACAGATATTTTTCTGTCCCCATTTAAAAAAAACTAATCTTTAAGGGAACTCAAAAAATGCTTAGAATGACTCAGCAACCCACTCCAAATAGCTCTATAGCTAAATTGTGTGGTTTGCAGTATCTAAGTAAATTGGAGACCCTCCCCCATCATACAGGATCATCAATAGTTATGCCATTCATATCCATTGGACTAATGTATTTAATCACTTTCCTTTTAGTGTAGATATAAACAAAGAATTCTCTGTGTTCTAAGCCAAATCTTGACATAATCTGCCTCAGCATGCCTGACTCTTTCAATAACTTGATTAGTGTAGGTCCCTCTCTCTCTGTTGCCTGATAATTTATAATCATCTCATGTATTTTTGTTTTTTGCTGCTAGTCTCATCCATCCCATGTATTTTCCTTCTTTGTCACTAATAATTTTCTGTAATAGTATAGTGATTTCAGACTTATGACTCATTTGAAGAGGTCTGGGCTTATCTGACCTATCATAGACTGTAAGAATTTCTAAAAGTCCTCTGCACTCAGGGCTGTAATTAGCTGATCTTAGTCAGAGGGAGCAGGATTTCCTTGTCAGTAATTCTGGGGTTTATCAGCCTGCACAACATGCAAATCATTCCATGAACACATGTATACAGACAATACACAATGGTGCAACTTATGTCATAGGTGCATCAGCAACTCGTGACATAAGTTCCAGATGCATCTAAAAACCATCAACAACTAGTTTAATCAGTTCATCTGATATCCATTTAGTTCTGAAAATTGAACAGTTTCTTCTTCATATAAAGCAGCTTAGTAGTTTCTCTGCTTAATTACTTCTCTGAACACTTTCCATTTGGCAGTTGCATTTGCCAAAACATCAATTGTCCAACTGAAAAGAAATTAGGAGCTGTCTAAGGCCATTTTAAGGAATTTCTGAAGCAGAATCCTTCTCTTTTCCCATGACAGTAGTTATATTTTTAAATAAATCTCATGTTGATGCGCTATGATCACTGCTACCTAGCGGTTCCTTTACCTGAAGATTCTTAATAGATGAAAAATTACTGCTAATAACCAGATCAAGGGTATTGCTTTTTCTTTTTGCCTCTCCAAACATGTTGGTATAGAAAATGGTCATCTTTTAAATCCAACAATGTTCCCATGCTGAGCGAGAAAGCGGCCCACTAGTTCACTTCTATTCAACACTACCTCGCCAACTGGACAGGACCAAACACCAAGGAGCTCCATAGAAATTAGTATTAATAATGGCCGCATGGTGCAAGAAAGCCTATGGCTTATGCTGCACCAGCCATATAAAAAAAAAAAAAAAAAAAACCGAAATGCCCCGCCTCAAGCAGTAAAGCATGCCAGCACGGACTACCAAGAGATCCGCCGGCATTTTTCCTGATATCACTTGCATAGCAACCGAAGATACTGTTCGACAAACCCTAGTCACAATCAATATTCAGGGTGTTAACATTACATGGACTTCTATTTTGTTTCTAGATCCCAGTGACGAATTTATTTTTATTACCAGTTACAATACTTGAAAGCAAAACTTCATGTGTTTCCTTCAAGATGTGTTTCTTACATGTATACATGTATTATGCAGAGCCATCCTTGTGTATTTGCATCATGAATGTGTAAATTTTCCTCAAA
This sequence comes from Mastigoproctus giganteus, assembly GCF_048544385.1. Classification (NCBI taxonomy): domain Eukaryota; kingdom Metazoa; phylum Arthropoda; class Arachnida; order Uropygi; family Thelyphonidae; genus Mastigoproctus; species Mastigoproctus giganteus. The sequence goes on from NC_143575.1 coordinate 164,366,497, forward strand.
AAAAATGTGAACCCTGTACTGTTTCTGTAGAGGTGTGGGCATCTTTGGAATCCAGTGAGAACTAACTTTTAACATGACCATGTGTTCATGGAGGTGGTCATTACCACCTCAGAAATATATTTTCTGAGGAGCTGGTAATTGACACTCTAGTCATTGTCTCAGTCGTTGACACTTTAATACATCTGTCAAGCATAACCGGACCTTCAGATTTTTGTTATATTTCTGTAGTTGTCAAATCCATTGGTCATCCTGAGCAGGTGTCGTCATATCTGGATTCTCAACCCCATTTAAATTGCTTAGACCAAAATTTTTATCTGATATTCAGAAGGGGCAACATGATCATATACAGCTTTCATACATTCGTCAACAGCTTTTGGTCTATTCTCTTCTTTTGTCAAAAATATGATGATGGCCTGATGCATCAATATCATGACATCCGTGTTTTTTTTTTTTTTTTGTTCTGCTCTTCTGTTCTTCTGTACTTTGCTGTATTGAGCTAGACTTGTGCAGATGAGATGCAGGAATTTATGAGACTATGATAAAACAACAGTTTTTATATATCAAGCATATTTATAGTCAATCTTGATAACATTGAATTTTCCTGAACACACAAAGGTTTTTAGAGGACTGTTTAGAAATAACGATATGTGGCATGTCACTCTGCAGCATCTCATGGACATCTTTATTCATAACATGATGCAGGCACAACAAATTTTAGCCAGTGCTACTTTATAGTTTCGTAAATGTATTGTATTTTAAATTAGAATTCCAAATTTTATTAATTTATTCCCATTTTTCCTAACCTAACCAGACATAACAGTTTATTTAAGATACGTTAAGTTATAGAAAGTAAGAAGAAAGAGCAGAAGTATCAATTCTAGATTTGATGTTAGATTTTGTCAACTTTCACTAATTATGACTAGCAGCTGGGTATCTTCCATTCTAGACTTGTGGCAAGTGTACCATTATGAAAAATTTGCCATGATGTGATTGGCCATGGATTTGGCTTTTATTAATTGATATTGGGAAATCTCCTGTTTTAGCTAACTTGAAGTCAATACTTTAATGTGGCAATTAATCATGAGATTAATATTTTAATTAATATATTATTTATATATTAATATATAATTAATATATTAATACAAGATTAATGTGGCTATTAATAATGTAAAACATGGTACACCTTGCTGGGAATCAAAATGTAGAGGGGAGGGATAGGTCACTGAGCAGTTTTAAAAAAAAAGGAGAAAAAAAAAAATAAATAAAGAAAGGTATACCGTAATATCAGGTAAAAATAATGAAAGTAGCCAAATTCTCTATGAAAATAAAGGTTCAGGATCCAAATTTACTGTTAACAATACAAGTAGCAGTAATGGGCTTGTCATCACTCCCATTCAAGGATTGATAGTTAGGACAAGAGTAATAACAATATGATATACTCTTTCCAAAGAATCAGTGTTTTTGTCGATATTATAAATGAATAAAAATAGCAATGAAAAAGCCAAATTCTATATCAGAGTAAGGGTCCAAGATTCCGACTTTACCAAATGAGTTGGTTCCCAGTGCATTCTACATACTACTACTACTACTACCAATTGCTTGTGAGTTGCCTGTTCCCTTTCATTTCTTACTTTCCCTAACCTTAAATTTTTTTTTTTTTTTAATGAAATTGGCACATATGGTTAAATTAGAAGAATGAGAATTAGTTATTAAACTTTTTATTTCTTATTTGCAGTTAGAGGAAGACAATGAATTCAAGTATCTTTGAAGTGCTTTTGATAGCAGTTTTCCATGCTTGTATCAGACTGTCAATAGAGCTGAGCATGCAAAAATGCTGAATTAGCAACATGCTGTCAATTATTGTATCTGAGTAGTCCTCAGTAAATTTCTTTGTATGTGTATGATTAAACATCAACAAATTTTTACAAGATCTAGCCAATTGCACTGGTGCAGGCATACAAAAAAATAAAAAAATAAAAGGTCTCAAACACTCAGTAACCTCAAATCGCATGATGGGGTGAAAATTCTGACTCATTAGCATTAAATTCATATAATGCCAGCTTCCCAAAGCAGCCAGTGTCTATCAACCTCATGTTATGATATTACAGTGTTTCCATGAATGAATAATCTTTGCATATTTGCACCATATAGCAAATTTTCAAAATGGTTCTGTTTATCTACATTTCTTGTTGTTTCTTTATGAATTTTGTTATGATTCAAAATGTAATTTTTAGTTTTTGCATAGCATCAAAGGTTTGCTGAGAAGTGAAAGAAAAGTAAATATGCGATAAAGCTGTATCAGATTAACGAGATAAAATGAAAAATTAAAAATCAGAAACCCTCCTGAGGTTAATAATAATAAAAAAAATCATTGAAAATACATTTGCATGTCTTTTGTAGTCAGTGTGATCAGCTTGAACCAAGAGCTAGATATACTCACCCATCATAGCTTCATTCCACCCTTCTTGATACCTCCGCTCCATTGAAAGTGTATCTTATGGAATATCTCTCTGTCTCTCACTGGTAGAAGTCTTCAGTGACATTGCCCAGATTTGGTTTAAAAAAATCCAGGTGAGAATGCAATCTTGATTGACATTCTGCATCTCATTTTTTCCATAATTTTTAATCAACTTATCAACAAGTTTTGTAATTTTCTCTCTTAATGTTACCAAGAAAGCCATTCACTACACAGTCAGATGACTGTCAAACATTTCACTCAGCATCATCATTTTGTCTGCCAGTTCTTGCAAAGCGAACATCTGCTTAATTTGTGGATCCTTAAATATTCCTCTCTTTACTTCTGTATCAGTCAGTTTTCAGAACATAGATTTATATGCTTGATGATCCAGTGCTTTAACAAAATGTTTGACCAGTTCCACCTTGATAGGGAGTTGTGGAAGCAGGGCTTTGTTTTCTTAGAACCAAGGGATTGTTTATTACACTGTGTGCACCAGGCTGCACCTCAATTCTGATATATTATTCTCTTCTCTTGTGGTGTTCATCCTAAGGGTTATATCATATATAAGCAACAGAGTTTCTTCTGAGTGCCTCCTGAGCATAATGCCCATATGCACTAAATCACTAATCTCTTTAAAATCATAAAACATATAAAAGAAATAATTTAGAAATGCAACTCAACAAAAATTTTGAAAAATCATCCATCTCAACTCTGTTGATTCTGTGATTTACAAACAGATTAAAATTGGTCATTAGCCTGTTGCCACAGAAGATAAACTAATATCTCCTGTGTTTTCAGTTACCGCCTCTTCCTCAAGGAGGAAGACCTCTACTAATTCAGAAGGGTTTGTCTCCTTCTAAATACTTTAACTATGTACTCATTGAATAGTTTAAAATTTGCTTTATCTTGGAAAAGCAAGTACAAAGTACTCTGATTCAAGCTAAGCACCACCTCAAGAATGAATCTTAAGTCCTGATAATAAGTACAGTGAAGCATGACATGGACGGCGCCTCCGTAGCCAGGTGGGAAGGAGCAGCAGTGCGTAGCACATGCTTCTTGATTAGACCGGGGTTCGAGCCCGTCACCACCAAATACGGAGTATGCGGAAAGGTCAAGGAATGACCACCGCATATCCCGGAGCAATATGGCCTTAGTTGCTAATGCTCCTAAAAACCAAATAACAAACAACAAACAGCATGACATGGAGCCCAGTCTCCATTGCTCCACATGCACACAATCCTGATTCTATCAAGCCAAGCTCACTCAGCCCATGCCCAGTCAACACAAAGCACGCCTTCAATCCAAACTGTAACCATGGTCTTAATTTATTATTTGAACAGAGGGGAGAAAATGAAAGGTTTCTCTTCCTTTTTCAGAGTTTAACCATCTATTTTGCCATATTCTTATTATTTCACCTTTAATTCTCCTCTGCTCTACCAAGAACAGACTTCTATTCAACACTACCTCGCCAACTGGACAGGACCAAACACCAAGGAGCTCCATAGAAATTAGTATTAATAATGGCCGCATGGTGCAAGAAAGCCTATGGCTTATGCTGCACCAGCCATATAAAAAAAAAACAAAAAAACAAAAAAAAAAAAAAACCAAAATGCTCCGCCTCAAGCAGTAAAGCATGCCAGCACGGACTACCAAGAGATCCACCGGCATTTTTCCTGATATCACTTGCATAGCAACCGAAGATACTGTTCGACAAACCTGAGTCACACCCAGAAGAGCAAATCGTTGAGCAGACAGCAACTGTTTCTTCACTGCAGAATTCACCACTCTACTGAACCAAGCCCCAGCAGCATATGTCAATATGGGAACAAAAACACATTTGTAGAGCATATTCAGTGCTCTACCTTTAATCCCCCATTTCACTCTTATGACTCTGCAGAGCTTGACATACAGGAGCTTGGTTTTCTGCTTCAGATATTTTGTGTGCTCTGTGAAAAACAATCGCTGCTCCAAGTGCAACCCAAAGTATCTGATGACCTTCACATACTAAGGGAGACATCTCCACTCCTCACTATTGGTGGCCTTGTTAAACTTTCTTTTCAAGAGTATAGTAACTGTTTTTGTAGGAGAGATACTTAGTTTATGGTTTTTACTCCATTCTAATAATTCTCCAAGGATTGTGCTGGCCTTATCCTCTAACTCTTTTCTAGAGTTTTCTTCAATTACGAATTCCAAATCATCCGCATAGGCAATAGCATGGGAGTTTCCCATGTCACGCTTCAAAAATTCATTGAGTACCATATTCCAGATGCAAGGGCCCAGAATGGATCCCTGTGAACACCTTGTTCTACTTTATATAATTCTTGTTCGTAGCTCGTTCTTACAAGTACACAACGATCTGAAAAGTAACTCTGAAAGGTCTTATAAAGGTTACCGGGACAGAGTGCAGTTCATCCTACAGAGAACGCTGCCCCACCACAAGGCATCGAATGCACCTCTAAAGTCCACGAACAAACCAAACACATATCGAGCCCGTGCACCCTCCACCAAATTCATCATTGTTCTGATGGCATCCTCCGTAGAGAAGCCTCTTTTAAAACCAAATTAGTTTTCAGAACTCATATTATGAGCCTTGTTGTTTTTAGTCTATACGATAGTAGCCTTTCATAGACTTTTCCCAAGATAGTTAGTAATGCAATAGGCCAATACGATGCAGGTTCATTCATTCATGGGCTTTTCCGGACTCTTAAGAATCACCTTCAAGACTGCCATTTCTCCAAGTCTTCGGAGTTCCTTCCACTAGTCAAGCATTATACATGTCCAGCAGAACATCTTGATGCTTGGAGAAGAACTGCTTTCATACGTGAGTTTCCAGGAAGTCCAATCCAGGTGCCTTCCCATCCTTTGTCTGGTTTATAGCCAAAATTAATTCTTCGTTAGTGAAAGGACCTTCGATTTGATCATTAAAATAGAAATCATTTTCTTTTAAAACTAATTCTTGATTAGCACTTATTTCCCCTTCTCTTGGAAAAAGGGTATTTAAAATTTGCTTGACTGTCTGACTCCACGTTAAAGTCTCACCCTGGGTCTCATCCCAACACTATGGGTTACATCAGCCAAATATATTTTCTCAGTAATTACTTGTACACAGGATTCCAAGGATCAAAGTTTCCCTGTCTTCCCACAAAATTTTGCCATGCTAAGATTTTTTACTTCTTGATCTTCGAGGAGTACGCGTGTCTCAGAGTCAGGTAATATTCCTTTAAGTCCTGCACACTATTCCCCACGTTTCTTCTTTCTCTTTGAAAGTTCTTCCTGGCTGCTCTCACTCTTCTCTTCAACTCCTTCAACTCTGAGTTCCACTAAGGCACTTTCTTGAAACACTTTCTTTTCTTTTTCATAGACAATTTTGAAGCACTCTGTAATATTTCAGTAACTGACAAAACCTTTTCTTTGACACTTATTTCACACCATCCTTCCAGATTTAGTTTATTCTGCACAATATCATCAAAAACATCCCATTTTGCAGTTTTCACAGCATATCTATTGGTTTCTGTCCAGGTACGCTTCACACCATTCACAACGTACTCATAAGGTATGCATCTGTGGTTATTAGTTGTAGCAGCTGCTTCCAATTTTGCACACAAGCTATTGAAGCATTAGAACAAACAGTAATATCTATGTATGACTCCCCAGCCATAGAGGAAAAGGTTGGCAACTGCATTGGATCATTAACTGTATCCAAACCCACAGATGCAAGGAAGTCTTCATGATCTAAACCTCTATCATCAGACAATCCCGCACCCTCAGAGCATGGAACCGGCATTTGAATCTGCAGCAAGGATTATAGGCCTTGTCCTCAACTTACTCTCCACCTTCTCCAAATACCTAAGATAAGGCTCTAGAATATCATTGTATTTACAGTAAAGGGAAACCAAGTACAAGGATCCAAAAGGGCCCACAATTTCACAGCATATACCAAACTCGTAGCACAGTGATGTAATCATAGTCACTCCCAAATCTCGGTTGACAATCACAATAGCTGCATACAGATCATTGGCACACTCAAGGATCCTATATGTACTCGGATATCCCTCACTTTTCCAAGGTAAGAGTAAGGTTCTTGCAATAGCACTACATCATATGCCCTCTCCTCAATCTCCTTTACCAGCTGAGAAGCCACATCCTTAGATCTTTGTGCATTTAATTGGACAATTTTTAACATAGATTTATTACTATTATTCATAGTCGGTTCTCTTCTGATTCAGCTCCATAGCTCTCTTATATTCTGGACAACTTCTATCCACTGCTGTGTGCTCATTAGAATTATGCTGCCTCTAACAATTTATGCACCTTAGCACTTCAAAACTAATAGGATAATTTTTATAGGAATGTCTTTTAATGGAACAGTGTCCACAGTATGCATCGCTCTTACAGTACTTCGCTATATGGCCAAAGGCCATACATTTGTAACACTGAGTTACAGTAACAATGTCGTTGCACCCTGCAAGAAGACCAATTTATAAAAACTCTACCAATGCTGAGTAACTACTTATGAATAACTCCTGGAACCGCAAGATCCAGTTATTTACATTCTTATTTTTGACTTTATTTACAGAAACTACAGAAACACTTTCTTGATAAAGCTTTTGATCAAACCCATAGGCCTTCAAGTTCCTAACTCACAACTGTTCTAACAACAAGTTTTTATCCACTTCCTGTTCAACATCAAATATCAAAACCTTTGGACTGTTTCTTAATCTTTTCATTCTTCATACCAAGGTCCTTAAATTGGGAACGTTTAACAATCTCCTCAATGTCCTTTTCTGATTCTGCTTCAATAATAATTCGCTTATCTTTAATGGCTCAAAGATTCTTGCCCTTCATGTTCTTTAATACAGGTCTGACAGTCTTTAAAAGATAAATTTTCATTTCCTCACTAGATTTATATTTTTCACTCTTACTGGTTATCATTGCTACCTTCAACTTTACCAGTTCTTTCTTTGTAGCAGCTACAGCCACATATTCCTTGGGACTTTCTTTCACTTCTTCTTCCTTTTCTTTTGATCTTAAGACTTGGTTGTCTATCTGGAGCTCCAAGATGGCCATTTCCAGTTCATCCCAGATCCCCAGAATCTGAGCCGAAGTATTTACTGATTTATTATTCTTGCTTAGAAAGAGAATTTGCCTTAGCTTACTCCTGACATTTTTAATCTTATCTGAACCTAGCAAGTTTAAAACATCTAGGTCATCTGAACTATCAAGATCTTCTCTTGGCCTTTTAGTAGGAACCTTGGTTTTAGTATCCTTTTTAAAATCTTTTCCTGCTGAAGTCAACTTTGCAATTTATGTCAAATCAGTTTGTTTCACTTTCACTGGAACTTCTCTAGATTGACTAGATTTAGCCTTATCCTTTTGCATTGTTTCAGCTTTCTTAGTTTTCTTCTTCTTTTTAGAAACAGAGTCCTTAGAACTACTTGATTTCCTTTTAACAGTATCAGTCAGGGTAGATTGCATTTCTGTTTCTTCCAATACTAACTTCTCAGCTACAGTTAGAATGCCTTGTCCAGGTTCCTGTATTTCATCCTCAGAAACTTCACTTACAGAGTCCTGAAAGTCCTGTGCTGAGACATAATCTCCTCACCTTCCTGTTCTTCCCTAGTCAGATTGGGGAGAGAGCCAGTCAGAGAACTTTTTATATTTACCAGCATGGTTAGTTATAGAATTTAGAAAACTTTATATACAATTAAAAAAAGAGCCAAAATTCAACACCCCACTACTATTTACAAATTTACAATGTTAATAAATAGTAGAATCATTCAGTCAACACAGTTTACAATATCTTGATCAATTTCAAATCAAACTCACAAAATATAAATACAATCTCACAAGTTTTGAAAATTTATCCAAGAACTAAATTAAAAACTTCCCTTCCCAAGTTAAATGGACAGATCACAAGAGCTTAGAACAATCGCTCAAGGGCACAGAAATGCTCAAATCAACTTTTCAAAACCCTCTATTCCTCATTACCTCTATGCCCGTTTTGCTGGCTAGAGGACTCACCCCTAACTGCCCACCCCACATGTTTGGGATGTAGACAATCAATGCAAACTCATGCAAAAAATGTAAAATAGTAAATCAACAAAGAACAAGACAAAAGATCTATTCAAAATCTCAAGCTAGTCGCTCGCTAAATCACACTGTCCCCAAGATTAGCCCCTGGGGCCATCCTAAGGAATAGATGGATCTATCCTGGTGCCTTTTCAAGAAATCAACCTACTGTTGTGGGACCAAGTTTGTGTATGCAAAAGAGAGGCCACAAAGAGGAGAGTTGAAAACGCAACTTGCTGTAATTCTAGATGATGTTAGGATGAAGACTTACCAGCCATCTACAACCACTGGAGTCATTTAAGAAATATAGCATAGTAAAGTATTCAGTAAAATATTTTGTTTGATGAGATGACAGTTCACTATCAGACAGCAGCAGTGATCATGAAGATAAGGGGTGTGTTGATTATGATCATGATGAGAACAGTGACAGTGATGGATTTCTGGTTTTTGAAGATAAATAAAAACTTTTTTTTTATTGCCCCATTTTCTTATTGTTCTTTAAAGATGAATTAGAATAATATTTTTTGTATATAAATTTTGAGATGATTAAAATATTTTGGGGTCACCTTAGTATGTATGATATTATAAAAATAGTCATATGTGTAAAAAAATGCTTTTATTTAAAAAAGAATTAGAATAATGTGATATATGCAATAAAATAAATCAGTTCCTCAAAATTATTATTTTTCCTTAATAATCTTTGCTAAATTATGGATGTATCTTATACCCTGATGCATCTTATATGGTGGGAAATATGGTAATATTCACAAGCATAGGAATAAATTTGGAGATAACTTACATCTATGTTTGGTAGCCATAACAAAATAATAATAATAATAATAAAAAAATAAAATAAAAATAATTAAATACAATAATTACAGACTCTGTATATTAACATTACAGATTCTTATATATCACAGTGTTGGTAGGCACATATGTAATTGTGGTTCAGTGCTGTTATACATTTTAAAATCTGAAACACTGCCGGGCCAGCTGTTTTAAAACTTATTGAACTGTGAATAATGTATTGTGTCTAAGTGAATCAAAAGTGGCATTCCATTGCTCTATTATACTGTTAAAATAATACCCCACATTTATACTGAAGTATAAACAATTACTTCATAAGCTATTTTTTTATGTAATCAGAGCTTTTCTTTCTTTTGCATCATGTAATGATGCAAAAACATAAAACCTCATTTACCACCAAAATATTAATATTTGAAAGAGTTGATATTTGGTAAATTAAACCAAATGAAAGTTCTTAATACAGTTTTACATGCAGTCGAATTCTATCACAGAGAGACCTTTTGCTGAACACCAAGGATGTAGTTCTTTGATGATATGATAAAAATAGTCAGACCTTACATTCAGTAAAAGGATTTGTCTCTAAGTTGTGCTGTGTTCAACTTAGGGAAAAAAAAATACTATTATTCATGATTCTGCATAAGTTACCAATATTTATTTTTTAAATTGCATAGTATCACCAGAAAAACTAAATTGTGGTTCAGTGCTGTTATACATTTTAAAATCTGAAACACTGCCAGGCCAGCTGTTTTAAAACTTATTGAACTGTGAATAATGTATTGTGTCTAAGTGAATCAAAAGTGGCATTCCATTGCCCTATTATACTGTTAAAATAATACCCCACATTTATACTGAAGTATAAACAATTACTTCATAAGCTATTTTTTATGTAATCAGAGCTTTTATTTTGTTTTCATTGTCAGTAATTCTTATTTGAACACATTTAACATCATGTTATGGTTCTGTGCATTTATCTGTGTAGAAATCCAGATCAGACGATGAAGCAGCAGGGACAGCTGATGAATTAGATTCCCTGTCATCAAATTTTTCAAGTAATATTTCACCACTTGCAATATCTCCTAAACTTAGAAAGAAGCTCTTTCTTTCGAAATCACCAGAGTTGCAGAACAGATCGCTGAAAGTAAGATCTTTAATTTCATCTGACAGTAAAATCCAAGAATCTTTAGATGACGAATGTAATTCTATATCTAATTCTGTTGGAGAGTTTCAGTGGCCACATATGTTGAATGGGCATTTGGTAAGTATAGTTAACAAAGGGAATAGTCATATACAATTCAGTTAATTGTGTAATTAGCAAATAATCTGCAAAATGAAAGAGAAATGCCGACCATACTTTGCTTCTTGATTTTTTTTTTTTTTTTTTTGTTCACAAATTTTTGCTCTACTGGTTCAGTTACTAGTCAGTTTTATTTTATTTTTAATAAGTTTGAAAAATTATGGAAGGATAAGAAAATATATAGAAGCAACCTTTATCAGTTTTCTTATTTCTGGGATTTCAATAAATAAAGAAATTCTTGGGTATTTTACAGTTGCTGTGTTCATGAGATTTAAGAAACTTGTGAAATTCGTGATAAAGTTATCAACTTAAGGAGGAATGCTTTATTTGATGGGGAGTTAGTTCCTTCCCCAGAGTTTTCCAATTGCTAAGTGATTCACAAGTTTCAATTAAAAAAAATTAACCTATCAGCCAATATATTACTTGCTTTACCAAAAAAAGTACATTACCTAACTCTCTTTCATTATCCCTTTTCTCCCTCTACTGGTCTGTGATTTAAAAAGAATTGCCTGTCACTGCATTTAAAGCAAACATATCCTAAATAAATCTTTTTAATGCTAATTTTATATTTGAATTTTATATTTGAATTTGAGGAAATGGAAATAATTTGCTTTGCATGCTGCATGATATATTATACTTCTTATTAGACTTGAATTTAAGATCTATTGTTCTTGTATTATGTCATCATGTGGTACTGAGAGTTAAGTGATGGATGATGCATATTTATGATTTCAAGATATTGTAATATTCAAGATATCATAATAACTTCTATTATAACTTTTTTGTAAACTGTTGTTGCATTGTTGTTCTTGAGTGCAAAATGAAATACATTTTAAAAAACTTCAAAAGAATTGAGGTGGGTGATTTAAATTATATGTACCAAATCAAATTGGACTATGTGACATAATATATCTATAAATTACATGAAAAAAAAAATCTTGGGTGGTTTGCTATAACTGATAGTAACACAAAACTGAATGTTTTGAAATAAAACACCACTGTGAGTTGAAATGTATGCTGACTTTACTGCATGGCAGACGCTTCTCCTGAAATTTCTACAAAAGGCTGAATAGTTGTTCCTCTGTTCAGTGGCACTCATTCTATTCTATTTATATAGTGCTTAGCAAAAATGGAAAATTAATTGATAAAATAATAAACTTACAAAGACTGACAGACATATAAAGTTGGAAGGGGAATTGTTCATTCTGTGGCCAATATGTCACGGCCTTCAATTGTGGATTTGTAGGGGGATTAAACAAGAAAAAAAGGAGCAGAATGTAGCACCTTACATGAGAATATTGATGTGGCAGCAACAACTTATTTGTGAACACTGATTGATCTTTTGACTTCATGAAAAGCTATATGAAGACATTTCTAGTTCCAGTTTACTTGCTGTGAGAGAAAGCTGACAGAGACTGATTAGTTGTGGCGTGTCTTTGAGAGCTTGTTTCTTATTTGCCAGGACCTTCTTGGATCAGCAGTGGAAGAACACATGTCCTGGACAGTCTGTTTCAAATTTACTGCAATCTCCAGAAATAGGAGGAATTCTAGATGTGATGGGGAAGGAGTACTGGAAAATTCCCTCCTTATCCTCTCCCCATTTCACTATCTCTTACTGTCTGGATGTCAGGACTTCTTGCCAGTTTACACAAATGACTCGAAATTAGAATTGAGTGGGATCTGCCACTGCTGTCTTTCCTGACACTATTTATCTATGGAGATTCTCTCTGAATACAGCATATACACTGCAGAGCTGCATGCTATAGAGTCTTGGATTACATAAGAACTTTTCAATACCGACAGTTTATATGAGGGGGGGGTGACCATTTAATTCATGAACTGGTACAAGATTTTATGTTTACCCCACACACTTTCCATAACTGCCACTAGAGGCGTGCTCCCTGATCGCTACTGATCAGACTGTGTGTGCATGCCAGTACTCGTCGAGTTAGTTTTGTTTGAAGAGAGTTTTTTTTAACCATGTTTCACTGACGATCATTTTGAAGCAAGTATCATGTTGGGCATACAGATTGAACGTTATTGTGAGTCGTTATTGCGTCAGACAGGGCTTAAATGCATCAGAAACAGTTAAAAAGATGAATGAAGCACATGGTACTGAATCGCTTGTACTATTTAAATATGTCTAAGATGGCCATATTTAAATGGCATAAGCAATTCAATGAAGACCATGAGTCTGTTGTAGATGACCAAAGACCTGATCAGCCTTCTTCCTCAACAACTCCTGAGCAAATCGAGCAAATCACAAAAGCCCAGGAAATCTGGATGAAAACACGTGAATTACACTTTGTGAATTATCTGTTAGATTGTCCATTTCATACAGTAGTGCTCACGATATTGTGAAAGATCACCTGAAAATGTCACAAATCCTTGCCCGCTGGATTCCACACAATTTGGCTCCAAAAAAAAAAAAAAAAGCAAAGAATAGACTTGTGCAAAGAAATGATTGATATTTTTGAAACATAGGGTCAAAACTTCTTAAATCGAATAGTGACTTGTGATGAAACTTAGATTTTTCACTATGATTCAGAGACAAAACAGCAGTCGAGTGAGTGGAAGCATTCTGATTCACCAAGACCTAAGAAATTGAGCTTCTCCTTTGGCTGACAAACAAATGGTTTTTGTGTTTTTTGACATAAAGCATTCTTGTTACACATTCCTGTTTGTGAGAAACATCAAGAACTTTTCGGTGTGAAGTGGTTTCTCCATCAAGACAATGCCAGGCCCCATATGGCTAATATTGTGCAGTCAGTGATCACTGCCATATGTGCTGTGGTCTGCCACATCCCCCTTATTCACCTGATTTGGCCCTGTGTGATTTCTTCCTGCTTCCATGTCTGAAGAAAGCTCTGCAAGGCAAGCGTTTCACGTCTGACAACAATGCTCGCAGAGCCACAACAGAAGCACTTCACAGTCTTTTGAAAAATGACTTGCAAGAAGCATTTAATGCGTGGGTGCAACGGTGACAAAGTGTGTGAAGTTCAAGGGAGATGTTGTTTTGGTGTTTATTGGCGCATTGACAACAGAGATCATAGTGCGCCCCATTCAAGGGAGAGTATTTCAAGGAGAAATCAACAAAAGATTCAGATGATGACAATTAAGATAAGATCTTGCACCACTCTGCAAATTAAATGATTACCCCTATATATATATACTGATTCTTTGACCATATTGCAAGCAATATCAGTGATGAGACACTACTCAAAAGTCCTGTGTGGAATTCTGCAGATGATACTCTCTCTCTCTCTCTCTCTCTCTCTCTCTCTCTCTCTCTCTCTCTCTCTCTCTCTCTCTCTCTCTCTCTCTCTCTCTCTCTCTCTCTCTCTGTGTGTGAACATAAAATAATTTTCATTTCTGCTTTATTCCTAGCCATGTTGAGATTAGGGAAAATGATTTGGCTGATACCATAGCCAAATCACTGGTTTCCACAAATAATCTTGCCCTGTCAATCATACAGACTACAGATAAATAACATGTAATACATTATATTCCTAATGGAAAGATACATAGAATGAACAGACTACAAATAAATTATCTCAATTAGAGCTTTTAATTGAGAAATGGAAGTCTAGTCTGTGTAGGAATTATAAAAAGGGAGTTGCTCAACTCTTCATAGGACATAGTCATCTGACATATTTCTTTGTGCTCAGGGCTGATGACTCTCCTGTGACACCATTTTAACTGTTAGATATATTTTTATTGACACTGAAGATTTTAGTGATACACGTTTTACTGCTTTGAACCATCTGATTGAATTTTATAACGCACAGTCAGATTTTATCCAACTATGACAATGTGACAGCTTTTTTTTAAATTCTTATAATTTATTAATTTTTTTGTAAAATTCGTAATGTGCCAAAACAAGGTCATAAAATTATCTTATTTTGACACACTGTGGCCTTTCATTATTATTATCATTAAAATTTTTAGCCATATGGTGAAAGGAAGCCTGAGGCTTTTGCTGCACCAGGCAAAAAAAAGAGAAAAAAAAAAAAATTCTGAGTTACCCCGAGAGAGAGAGAGAGAGAGAGAGAGGGGGGGGGGAATCACCAAGAAAGAAAAGAATGATATCCATCTCAGGACTCTGAGTGTGCCACGCCCATACTTACCAGATGTGAGCCCCTGGGGTTAATTTCATTGCTGATGCACCAATAAGACTAAATGTAAATTCTTGTTTTTAATGGATTGCAGTTACAATCTACAGAAATTCTAGTCTAATGTCAACAAGTATCTTCTGTCTTCTCAACCTTCAACCCACACATGGTACTAATTACTAGAGGTTCTAATACCTTTCATGTTTGAGGTTTTCATAAAAAAAAAAGTGCTAGAACAGCTCATGGAATTCTGTCAGTGATACGCAGGAACTTTTCCAGCAGGAATAAAGAGATGATTATCCTATTATATAAGGCAATGGTTAAGCAACATTTGGAATATGCATACAGGTTTTAAAACCTAATTTATTGAAAGATGTGGATGTGTTGGAAATAGTGCAGAGAAAACAACAAGATTAGTTGGGGGCACAAAAAAGATATTCTTAACCGGGTAAAAATCCACTCTCTCATATCATCATATGGTCTGCCGCCCCTTCCCACCTACATCTGGAATTCCCCCATGGGTGTTAAGAGAGTGGTTTCTGATTCTGATTTCTTTCTTTCTTTCTTTTTTTTTTTTTTTTTTTTTTTTTATGAAATTCCCAAACAGGAAAGGTATTAGAACCTATAGTACTTAGGACAATGCATGAGTTGAAGCTTGAGAAGATAAAAGAAGCTACTTGTTGACTTGAATTTCTGTAGATTGTAATTTTCAGGAAATACATGTGCAGGGAGGTTTTTTCATAAAATGAAAGTTGAAGTAATAAAAGAGGAAGAAAAAAAGTTAGCCCTGCGAGTTAGACATTTAAAGGATGCTGACTGGTTGAAATACTGTTTTTGGAATGGTTTAGAAGAAAGGGGGATTATAGAAGCCAATCAGAAGAACAGTGCTTATGGAAATATCTATAAAAAAGGCATGCAACAGAAACAGAATGTTTATAACACAGAGAGTGGAGAGACATTGTAAAAGATGGGTCATTAATTTACCTAACTGCCTTTTTTGAATAAAGACTAGACACCTGAGAGAGAGGTTATGGGGGCACTTCTCCAGATGTGAGATTTGTACAGAGTGAGTAGCTGTTAAGAAAAAAAGTAACACAGAGAACTAAAGAGAAAACACAGTTATTTAAATGCAGAGGAGCAATATTTGTGATGTACTTATCCCAAGAGAGGGAGAGATTAGAAATCAGGGTAATCCCTAATAGAAATATGTGATCTAGTATAGAAAGCGATCTAGTATATGAAATACTGATGAGGTAATTCAATTGGGCAGAGATAATTAGTTATTTTCAATCCTAAAAACGCAGTCCTGTCTTATATCTTGCAAAAAAGATTATTTTGCTCTTATGCTTATCTTGAATTTTATTGAAGATAAGCATAAGAGCAAAATAATCTTTTTTGCAAGATATAAGACAGGACTGCGTTTTTAGGATTGAAAATAACTAATTATCTCTGCCCAATTGAATTACCTCATCAGTATTTAAGGAATTGATAGTAGTTTTTGAGAAGTGGAATGCAATGTGCTGTAATCAGAAAAATATGGATAGGATTTCCAGTCAATGGAAGAAGGTTATTAATATATAAGAGGAAAAGCGTGGGAGAAAGAACCGAACCTTGCGGAATACCAGCACTTAGTGGGGAAGTTAGAGAGTCATCTACCATTACCTGCAGTAAGCATCAGAGAGAAAACTGGATACCAGTATTACAAAAAACAGTTGGCAAACCATAAGATGGAAGCTTATTTAGAAGAGCTTTATGCCAAACATGATCTGAAGCTTTAGAAATGTCAAGAGCAACTGCTTGAGTTTCACCAAACGTTTCCATTGAATTTGTCCATAGATGGGTAACATAAGCCAGTATATCACTAGTAGATCAACAGTGATGAGACCATATTGGTAATCATCGATCAGATGGAA
This sequence comes from Mastigoproctus giganteus, assembly GCF_048544385.1. Classification (NCBI taxonomy): domain Eukaryota; kingdom Metazoa; phylum Arthropoda; class Arachnida; order Uropygi; family Thelyphonidae; genus Mastigoproctus; species Mastigoproctus giganteus. The sequence continues at coordinate 164,383,150 of NC_143575.1, forward strand.
GGTTTCTAAATAGTTTAGGAATTGGTGGTTAATGGATTTCTCCATTACTTTAGAAAGAGTAGAAGTAAGTGCAGTGGAGCAATAATTGGATGAGATGGATTTTCCACCCACACTTTTCCACAAAATTTCCAAGCAGAAGGGGAAAACACCATTAGAATAAGAAAGTGTAAAACGGTGATACAGAACCCGAATTAGCATTACTTGAGGCATATGATGCAAGAAAGCAAGCTTATACTGCATCAGCCAAAAAAAAAAAAAAAAAAAAAAACCCTTCCCATTACACCCATCTGGTCCCTCCAAATGTTTATGTTTGTCTAGTTCAGCCTTTATTTTATTTAGGCTATCAACTTCCACAACAAGGATGGAAGTCTGTTCCACAAATGTGCGGAAATTTGCCTTTACCTGTTGGCTAAAGGCAAATTTCCGCATATTCTACAACTGTCTTTCCTTAGTTTGAATCTATGCCCCCTCGGGTTCGTAGTTTGAGCAAGCGAAAGTATCCCTTCAGCATTGAGCCTGCTCAAACCATTCAAGGCCTCATACATCTCAATCAGATCACCTCGCAGATATCTAGTCTCCAGATGCTGCAACTTGCAGAACTTAAGCCTTTCTCCATAAGTGCACCCCTTTGTTCCTCTCACCAATCTTGTTGCCCTTCTCTGTACTTGTTCTAGCAACTCTAGATCCTTCCTAAAATGAGGCCTCCTGACCTGTATACAGTGCTCAAAGTGTGGCCTGACCATTGCCTTATACAAAGGCAATGGTCACCTCCTTGTCTCTGCTAGCAAAATTCCTATATATCATTCACAACACTAAATGATGTGCTCTGGCAGCCCGTCTGCACTGCTCAGTGAACTTCATATCTGACTGCACAATTACCTCCAAGTATTTTTAAATCTCCACCTCCCTGAGTGTAGTACCACAGAGTTGGTACGTTTCTCTTGGGTTACTGCTACCCATATGCAGTACTTTGCATTTATCAACGTTAAACTTCAGTTGCCAGCCCATCTGCCTAACATTTCTAGATCCTGTTGCAGTAGCATACTGTCTTAACTGTCATTAACAACCCTGCCAAACTTTATATCATCTGCAGACTTGGACATTAAGCCTGATGTCATCGATATCATTGATAAATACACAAAACAACAATGGGCCCAGCACCGAACCCTAGGGAACTCTGCTAATAACATTAGTACATGTAGAGCAGTGTCTATTCCAGAAACTTTCTGCCATCTCCCACTCAACCATCCCTTTATCCATTGCAGTAACTTGCCCTTAATGCCATACTGCTCCAATTTGTACAGCAGTCTTCCATGTGCAACAGTATCAAAAGCTTTCCTGAAATAAAAGTATATGATATCAAAATTATTTTTTGCATCCAGTTCCTTTGTGACCACATCGTAGTATCTAATGAAATTGGTCAGACAAGGCTTCCCCTTAACAAACCCATGCTGTGTCTGAACTATTGCTGCTGTCTTATCTAGGTGATCCTGTATCACTTCTTTAACCAGTGACTCCATTATTTTCCCCTAAACAGAAGTTAAACTAACAGATCTATAAATATTTTGTGTCACCCTTTGAACCACCTTTGTGAATTGGGGATACATTTGCACATCTCCAGTCCATGGTGACCGACCTGACTCTGAGGGCGCTCTCATAATTATGGCTAAGGGTTTGCTTACTTCCCTTGCTGCCTCCTTCGTTATAACTGGATAGATTCCATCTGTCCCAGGTGCCTTTTTTATGTTTAACTTCAACAATTTCTTCTCCACTTTGTGATATCACTTAGTGGTATCACAATATCACTTAGTTCCCTGTTAGAGTTTGATAAACTTCTGGCATTCCCCTCCTTGAATAACTACTCATGTGTGAATGTAGATGCAAAATACTCATTCAGTTTATCAGCTACTTGAGCAGAATTATCAGTAGTTGAACTATCTATGTTAAGTGGACCAATCTGATTCATCCCCTTCCTTCTAGAGTTTACATAAGTAAAGAAGTCTTTGCTTTTTTTCTTTGCGTAATTTGCCAAAGATTTATCATAATCTGCCTCCGCCTACCTAACCTCCTTTGTGACTTGATTACAGACTAGCTTATATCTGCTATAGGCATCTGTGTCACCTGATAATTTATATGCATCCTGTGCATTTTTCTTCTCTGCCACAAGTCTCATTAATTCATCCGACATTCATTTAGGCCTGAATCTTGAACAGTATTTCTTGGTATAAAAAGCCTAGTAGCCTCCAAGATTAAGTCCCTGAAAGATTCCCATTTAGAATTTACTGTTGGTAACATCATCGGTTGATTCCACTGTATAGAATTTAAAAACTGTCTGAGACCTCTGTAGTCACCTTTACGAAAACAAAAACCCTTCCCTTTACCCTTGATCATAGTTACATCTTTAAGTAAATCCCACATGAGTACACTGTGATCACTGTCACCTAATGGTTCCTTTATATGCAAATTCCTAATGCATGGATCATCGCTGCTGATAATCAGATCAAGGCTATTACTCCTTCTGGTTGCCCCTCGAGCATGTTGCTGTAGAAAACTATCCTCCAATAAATCCACAAAAGTCTTGCTAGCGTGCGAGTGACCAAAGCACAAGTTCCAGTCAATATCTGGAAAGTTAAAATCTCCCATTACTAGACATTCTGATTTACTGGCCCATTCTGTTTCTCTGAACAACTGTTCATTGTACTCATCAGCGTCATTAGGCCTAAAACATACTCCTACTTTCATTTTCCCTTTCCCAGTGTTTATGTCACACCAAACAGACTCAACATTGCACTGTCCACCTGTTAAAACTGGATGCACTTCCTTAGATTTTGTGTTTCTTAACTAACAGCATAACCCCCTCCTCCCTTCCTACCTCTGACCTTTCTGTACACATTGTACTCCCCAAATTCCAATTCTGCACTGCTTATATCTGTGTGACACCATGTCTTTGATATCCCAACAATATCTGACTTAATGTCATGATCAGTACTTCAAATTCATAAATTTTAATTACTATACTTCTAGCATTAGAGTACATGCAAGCATACATGCACTTGTTCTTATTCTTAGTTATTCTAACACAGCCCATGTATTTACATTTGAATGACTTATAGTTCTTATTTATTTACTTGTATTTACTTGTTCCATGATGACTTCCAGCAGTTCTTGAAATCTCCCCAGCAACTTCTTCTCTAGGCTACTGCTCTAGTTTGTAATCAAGTCACAAAGGAGGTTAGGCATGCGAAGGCAGATTACGAGAAATCTTTGGAAAAGGATGCAAAGAAAAACAGCAAAGAGTTCTTTACTTATGTAAACTAAGATGCATAGATTTTAAGAACAAATGGAGACCTGAGCTTTCTTGCCATCAATATTTTTCAAATTTCTTCTGACCTAGGAATTCTGACCTTCAGTGTTCTAGGAATTATAAGAAGTATTTTAGCAAGATCATCAATACAAGAGTGTGAAGAAAAATAGGAAGCTAGAAGGTCAACTTTATATTTTAGTGGTGGGAGTAGATATGGACAGAAGTTGTGGTGAATAGCTTTGGCAAGAATGAAGTTTTCTATTCTTAGCCTGTTCAAAATCTGGTTTGGACTGATTAATAACTGCTTTACCATTGTTGCAAGCTATGGTATAGGTAGAAAATTAACCTGGATATTTAGATGCAAGACAATTGCATATGCAACATTCAATTCTTACCTTGAACAGAATATGCAACATTCTTACCTTGAACAGACTTAGTACATTTATTATAAAACCAATGTTCAGATAAAGAATGATATTTTAAGGTGGAGTGTGGAATGAATGATTTAATCTCTACAACAGTGATTTTCACCCTTTTTGAACTCAGGGCACACTGATCAAGGTGCTAAAATTGTCAATTCTAAAAGTTCAATAGTTAAAATTCTAATCATTGTTATTTTTAAAAATAATATTGATCTGGATTTCAAAAGATTTATTTTTAAAATTTATGTTCATATTTGTTATTATTCCAATTATTGAAATGAGATATTATTCAAAAAGATATCATTTACAAAAAAAAAAAATCATTAAAATTATTAAAATATCATTTATATAAAAATATCAGTGGGGAACCTGTGCTTGGTGATGTCTCTTACCCTCAAATCCTCTTCCAATGTTTGAAGCTGCAACCTGTTCTTGCCCTTCATCGTGTTCATAGCAGAAAAGCCAGCGTGAGGCTGGCTTTTCTGCTATGAATGTAGAGAAAGGAAGGAGTGCTTCAATCACCTTCTTTGTGATAATGGGGTAATCATGTTGGAGAGACAACCAGAATGAGGCCATATCTGTTGATGAGTTCTTTAGTTTCAGTCCTCTGTCGTTTCTTATTTCCTTCAGCTCAGCTCACCTTCATCTGTAAGAGTTAATTCTGCTGATTTGAATGCACTTAACACAAACATCTCGCATCCAGTCCAAGGAAGATACATCAAGTGACAGGAAATACTTTTCAATGTTTTTACTCAGTAGTGAAAAACTTCAGAATTAAATTGACAAAATATTTTTGTTAGCTCAAACATTTCAGCTTTGTTCTCTTTTTTGATTCTGGCTCCCCACATTGTTAATTTTTCTTTAAAAGAGTTAATTTTATTAGTACATATAAGAATATTTTCATTTTTTTCTGTGTACGCTTGTCATGTTCAAGGCTTGGGAGATGTCAGCTATGATAGTAACATTATAGCACCAGGTCTCATCACTAAGCAGGTCAGTCAACTCAGATTGTTCATACATAAAAAAAAAAAAAAAAAAAAAAAAAATTATAAACTCTTCCTGAGTTCATAGAAGCACCTTACAAGCACCTGCCCTCGAGATAGCCACCTCACTTCCATGTGCAGTAGGAGTTGTGTGTGAGCAGCTTCCATGGCAGAACACAGTGCTGAAAACGACCTCAATTTCAGTGGCCAACTCTTGATGTAGTTAACTATTTTGATCATCTCATCCAGTATGTTTTGGATCTCAGGTACTACTGATTTTGAAATGAAGGTCTCTCTGTGCAGGAAGCAGTGTGTAAAAACAATGCTAGGGTTCTTTTGCTTGGCCAGTGCAACAAATCCTTTCAGGCTTCCTGACATAGAGGGAGCACCGTTTGTGCAGATGCTGATGCATGATTATTTCCATGACAAATCATGAGAGCTGAAATAGCTGTTAACAACATCAAGAATGTCTTGGCTTTTTGTTGTTTTTGGAAGTGGTTTGCAAAATAAAAAGTTTTCCATGATGTCTCCATTACAAAGAAACTTGATGAATGCCAGGAGTTGAGCTTTTCCATTGATGTCAGTTGACTCATCCAACTGGATGGCAAAAAAATTGGCTCCTTTAATGTTAACTATCACTTGTGACCCAATGTCTTGAGATGTCTTGTATATGCCAACTAATAGTTTTATCAGACATAAGGATTTTCAAAATCTCTTTTTCATATTCCTTGCCAAACAATATTTAGCAAATTGTATGTGATTTCATCTTTTTTGCCACAATTTCAGCAACAGCATAGCTTGCTTCTTGAGATTTGTCAGAAATAGTTGTGATTTTGATCCATTTTGTAGCCTGGTGTGTTTGATAAGCTATAAGCATTTTAAAATATTCAATTGATTTCTAGCATAAATGTGAGTGCTTTGTGTGAAGGTGTCTTTTCAGCTTACTTGGAACCATAGCTTGATTTGCCAGTTTCTTACCACAAACAACACACTTAGGATGTCGCTACTCTTCTCCAGATGAAAAGAATCCGAAGAACAAATAGTCTTCATTGTACTGGTGCATGATGGTTTTAGAACTAACACTAACTCTACTATGTGTTATTCTACCAGAACTAGTGCCAGCTATACTTGATTCATTGTCATCATCTAACTTACTTGTTTTAATTTGAAATCTGTCCATGTCTAATAAGCCCTAAAAAATATAAAAAATAAACAACAACTAAATTCAGAAATAATAAAATAACAGAATAACACATCTGATCCGAACAACTGGTGGCTTGACAAGGGTGAAAGGTGGGGGTGGTAAAAGTACATTGCAGAGTTATTTTTGGATCTGGAACAGTAGGGACAGAAGTTCTTGGAATTTTACAATAATAAATTTTTTTTATTAAACTGTTATTGTTTCATTCTAATTGGCCTTTTATGAAAAATATACAGTACTTTTAAAATTTAACTCGGTGATATTTTTTTATTCCTCAGTTTTTTTCTCGCTTCTTTTTGACCTTCCCCCAAACTCCAGTGGCCCATCTGCGGACCCTTCATGGCACACCGGTTGAAAATCACTGCTCTGCAAGAATAAGTTCACTAACATGATCTGAGCCCAACATTAACTCAGAAGATTTAAAACAGTAATCCAACCAAGGAAAAGAAGAATAGAAATCTTGCAGATCATCCCATTTTGCATTCTTATAATGCCAAATAACATGAAGCTGAGGATGGCCATAAGAAAAAGATTCCATTGGAGAAGAGACCATCACCAAGTTATGATCTCAACTGCCTGGAGGACCACTCACCTCTACTATCTACTTAGAAGGGTAGTTTGTGAGAAAAAGATCAAGGTGTTGCCTGTGTGGTTAGGATTATCTTAACAGATAAGATATCTGAATAACAGGTATCTTATCTGTTATTCAGATAAGATATGGAAAAACTGTGTGAGATCTGTAGTAATTCCTCAGCATCTTGACTGGCTGGATCTGTATGACTAGAAAACTGAAGCTAGCTGAAATTGTGAATATTAAAATCGGGATCAAGGAAAATTAAATCAAGTTAGGAGAGTTGGAGTGGAGAAAGTCAAACTTCAAAGAGAGGAAGTCAAAAAGGTTCCATGTGATTGGTGAATTTGACAAAATGGTGTAAAAAATTTTTAAGCCAGATAAGATTGAAAAGAGGAGAGTGGACATATGCACAATGTACTACCTTTGAAGTGAAAGACATTGTGCAAGTAATTTGGAAAACTGAGATGAGCTGCAGACGAATCAACCAATAATTGTGATTCTGTGAGAAAAAGTAAGTGTGGCTTGGCAGACTGTAAGTGGAAATGGACATTGGAACTGACTATATTTGTGAAATTAATGAGGAAGTGTTTGAAAGGATGTAGATTTTTTTTTTTTTTCCCAGTAAGTTTGTTTTATTATTTTAACTATTCATGATGTATTCAATAGTAAGAAAAGGTTGGGGGTCATCAGTGGTGAGCTGTGAATATTTTAACAATGGGCTTGAAGTTTTTCCGACTTTCTACCAAGTAAATTTGATCGGTCATGGAAGTGACGTCATCTGCGGCTTCCACTTGAGGCGCTTCCCACGCTTGCACTACTAGTACTGTGATTATAGCACGTGATGCATTTTTCGTGATCGGTATGATATCTCGAGTCAGGGGCGAATTTATGGGAGGACAGATGCGGCTTATTACCCCCTTAACCATGCGTATAAGTGAATGTGTAAAATGTTCTTAGGTTTATCTAAAAAAAAAAAAAAACTTAAAAACCTGGTTGTCATGCCCCGCCTTACGATGATAACTGGATACGACGGCGTCTGGAGTTCTAACTTTTTAGAATTTTTGAATAGTATGATGTCGCAATCATGCTTCCTGAAGTTACTACTGCAATAAGTATGATTTCAACAATACAAATATTTGTCAACAATTTCTTTTTTTCGTCTCGCATTTTCATTACATTCCATTGTTAGGTGCCCCTAACAGTTGCGTATTTCGCTTCAACTACAAGATTGGTACATCAGTCGGTGCTATTTTACAGAAATATTTAGATACGTTGCACTCACAAGTATACATCTCTTACTTTAGTTATCATAAATCCATTGTATCTTGTCTTCCAGAAATTATGAAAATCTGTGAATGATCAATAAAATATTTACAATAAAAAAGCTCTTTTATTTCGTAATCGATATATACAAATCAAAATGCCTATAAGAAATGCGAAGGACGTTTCGCATAAACCATCTACCGCGCATGCTCGGCACACGTGCAACTTTTTTTTTAACAACTAGAGAAATATAATGGATATATTTTTTCCATGATAAAATTTTAATATTGCGAATAAAAAATAACATGAAATATTTCCTATATCACAAATAACATAAAAACTATCACAAAGCATTCCACAATATAAAAACAAATATTACATAAAAAACAAACTTTCTAGAAAAAGTACACAAAAAATCACAGATTACATGAAAAAAAATTATTTCGCAAATATTCAAGAAAAATTTATTCTAAAAATTGCCAGTTTACTTCTTAATTAATATTTGTTGTTGATCTTTTGCTTTGCTGAGCAATGATTACAGAGGAATGATTTGACGTAACGATCCGGATCAAATTGAAGCAGTGGTTTTCCATTTCAATATGTTTAATTGTCAACATTATTCATTCAGTCACTCAATAGTATTCATTATGCTGAAAGCTCGCTCAGCTTCAGCACTGCTAATGGCAATGGTTTCAAAGATATTTCTGGCTTTCTTAATTGAAAAGGTAATTTTACATGATTTTAAAGATAAACTGTCTTTGACAAAATCTCTAAATCATTAATTTTTATTTCATATTTTATCAGAAAACTTAAATTTCTTATTTGGTTTTCACTGTCTTGCCACTGAGACGAAAGTTCTTTCAAATTCACGATTTCGGGTAGCATATATTTAAAATTTCTTTCAATGATATCGTTATTTTCTTTATTTAATTTAAATCACCCTGTTCCATTAATAAGTTATCCTTTAAGGATAAAACAATGCATTTAATAACTTGTCACAATGTAATTTTTTTACTTTCAATTTTGATTCCTTCGAATTCTTTCCACTTCAACATGCTCTCAATTTTAGTTTCATAATTTCCTTCAGAATTTTTCAAATTAGCAATAGTATTGATAGTTCGAAGAATTAATTTATCTACTTTTACCATAGTGATTCTGTAAAGCTTCTGAAAGGTAAGAGAGCTCTTGCAGGATGTCGACCATTAGTGTCAAAATGGTTAAGAAATTCCAAATTTAAAAGTCAATTTAATAATCCACAATATTTAATTTCTGATTCAAATTGTTTGCACAAAGCGGGATAATTCCTCCAACCTACAATTGCCGTCCGCAAGCTAAAAGCTGCCCATCGTGGCCCGAACACATGACCGATCTTTACAGTTTCCACATCAAGTTCTTTAGAAATCATTCTTAATTCGCGCTAGTTTTTTGGAGATTGGTGATACAGTGGTTTTTTTTTTTTTTTTTAATTATTGCCTGTATGCAATTATATTTTAGAACATTTTCTACACAGTGAAAGGCTCGACAAAGTTTCAAAATCTGCCAACATTTCATCTTCGTAAAGTTTATATAATATCTTAGTTGCCTCAATCCCCCACTCTACATTGCTATTGTCACTAGTTGTTTGAATATAGTGCAAAATGTCGAAATCACACAGATATTCAGCTACTGTGACAATGTAAACACAGACAAGAGAAATTTACTGGAAGGCGTGGATCACTCACTTCTCTGAAAAACATATGTCCGTTTGTCGGAGTAAAGGGGAACCACAACACAGGTTGACGAGAGGCTATAATCCGTGTCGAGAATCTTCTTAATCCTCTGACTGGCTATGGAAAGTATATTGACTAGCGCGACTTCTCGGTATGTGACTGCATAGGTTTTATGGACACCACTAACATTGTGAAATGGTAATCCCTTTCACCCTTAATTTGCACTTTCTAATTACCTAAATTGCTTAAAGGCCAGAGGTGAGAGCAATGCATACACAGTTGTCTCTCCTAATCCGTTTGTTACGTGGAAATTTTCTTTGTTCCATGGAAACTATTTTATGTAATTAACAAGGGGAATCAAAAACATTCGCATAAAGAAGTTCGTTAAACAGAGGTCCGACTGTAATTAAATCAAAAATGAAGCAATTTTAAAATACATAACCAATCGACTGCACCATTAAAATGCTGGGAATGGGGTCCCGCCCGTCCCACCGTAGTTTCGGTTCTGGATGCTCAATAATTGCATTCAGGATTTCATTTGTAATTAAAAAAAAAAAAAAAAAGATCATCTGAACAATGGGCTTGCAAATTTAAAAAAAAAAAAAAAACAATGGGCTCTTGCGAGCCCACTATAGCTCACCACTGGGGGTCATGTTGAATGAAGTAATGATGTTTATGGATATGGCATACACAGAACAAGAATATACCCAGCTTTTTGACATAACATGGCCTTGACAATGCCACCCCTCCCACATTTTCATTCTGACTTCCTCCAGTCACTACCTGGCAGAGTAGAGGCAGCGAGATTATAGACTCCTAGAGAGTTACAGGTAGATTTGGTCTGGTGGACTATCTAGTGACTCACTTGTAAACACCGTTTTAGAGCTGTACCATTGAAATATAAGGAAGATTGGATCTCGCCATGATGCCTATCATAACCACAAAAGAAATCAACTGAAAGATGGAATGGATGGGGGGAATTGCCAGAGCTTTGCTCCCAAGACTAAACACTGGTTTCTCCGCTTCAAAAGACCAATAAGCAAAATGGTGGTATTGCACCAGTTGATGAGAATCATCTACACCTAGTATTGTCTTGTAACATGAAGAGTAGCATTCCTCTGTATGGTGTGAATTCCACACTTTGACTCCTTCTTGTGTTGGTTTACATCTGGGTGGTCACCTCCAGTATACTATGTGCCTTTCCAAACATGCACACTGGGTTATACCCTAGGTTACTATCAGTCCCAACATGGTGAAGTTGCAAGCAGAGGATTTGGTTGTCACAGAATGACTGGACCTTACCAAATTTCGGTCAACTGAATGTCACTTTCATCAGGCGTTTTAGATTCCCAGATAGCAAACCTTAGTTGTCATATCTGAGAGAATGTCTGCAACAGCCTCAAGGATTTTTACCTTGGACTACATGACATGACTGTATTATATCTGTAAATTACATTGCTGTGATCTTCTAATTCCTATAGGCATTAGGAGTCAAGGCAGATGTAATTTACAGATATGCAGGCATTAGATTATGTGGTCTTTGAGTGGCTGGTCCAAGAAAGTCTCAGCAAGTACAAAACAGTTCTGTCTCCCACAACTTAATATCTGTTAATATTTTGTAAATTTAATTTTTTCATTAATTAATTCCTTTAATTCTTGCAAGTTACCATATTTAGTGGTGTTCTTCTATTTGACCTTTTGTATAAATTTCGGGAGCAGCATCTACCATGCAATAAAGCAAAATTATACTTCACTGAAAATACTGAGATTAGTGTTTTATTTCTGTACATTAAATTTTATGTTACCTGCATGAAAGGATGTCATTTGACTTCTGTATTATGACAGTAACACCCCTTGCTCCCTGGATTTGTGATGGAGACTTTTTTTTTTGACCAGTTCTGCCATTCAATATTCTAACATAGTTTATCTCCTTTTTCATAAAAAACTGTGAGATAACTATAAATCTAAGAGCAACAATGGCTCAATATATCCTAAGTTTTATTCATATTTGAAAATTACAAAGTTACCTCAATATTTCTTCATAGGGTGGCTTTTGATTGACCTTGTAGATCTTCAGGGTCTCTATTAGCCAGCTATGAGTCGAAGGCCTTGCGGTAATCGATGTAGGCTGTGTATAGGTTGCAGTGCTTTTTGAAGTCTTGCTCCCTAACTGCGGTATCTATGGTTAATTGCTCCTTGCATCCTTTCTGCTGTTCGGCCATTATGTTCTGACTCTCTTTTCGGCCATTATGTTCTGACCATTATGTTCTGATATATTATTATTATTATTATTAGCAGCCATGTGGTGCAAGGAAGCCTGAGGCTTATGCTGCACCAGCCAAAAAAAAAAAAAATTTCCCACTTTACCCTGAGAGAGAGAGAGAGAGAGAGAGAGAGAAGTAAAAGGGGAATCACCAAGAAAGCAAGAAAGAGAAGAATGATGATATATGGCTGAATTTGCTTGTTCTTGCCCTGTAGCATGTTGGAGTACTTACAAATTTACATATGCATATCAGTTTGTGAATGTGTGTTGTGATTATGGCTACAGTAAATACTGATGTAATAGATTGGACAGTGAGCACTTTTTTGGTCAGCATATTTTATAGAACACATTCTAATAGTTTTGTGAAATTGATGTTGTAATCATTATAATAAGTATATGCAACTTATGATCAGTTTATGAGGTGTGGTAAAAAAGAAAGAGTGCATCAATAAAACTTTTATTATTGAAAAATTACAGAACTCAAAGGTCATTCCCTTCAAACTAGAAAGTGAGAATGGAGAAGTGCATTTTCATTATCCATACTTTGAGACATTTTTGGAAGTCCTCTGTAGGAATGCTTTTTCGTTGCCATATTGTATTACCTGTTTATATGGTACAAGTGATTAAAGTAGGTTTTGTGAAACTTTTTAGTTTTAATATATGAGATCATTTAAATAGGGTGGTTAATTTGTTTGCTGATTTTGCTTTGGACCAAAATTGCTTCACTGATAATACTGAATGAGAAGCATTGGCATGATGAAGAACCCACTTGTTGTGCCACAGCTACAGCCTTTTGTAATGAACTCTTTCTATTAAATGTTTTGTAACATCTCCATAGTAATATTGATTGATCATTTGCTCTCTTGAAGATATTTGTGGTACACAATGCCTTTAATGTCAAGAAGCACAATCAGTATTTTGGAGTGAAACATTTCACTTCAGCACTTTTTTGGAGTGAAGAGTGTTGTACCAGAACACCCATGACTTGTCACCGTTGATAACATTATTCAGAATGACCACTTCTTTTTCAGTTCATTCTAGAATGTCAATGCATATTTCCACTTTTAATCTTTTGGTTATTTGTCAACCTTAGACATCATAATTTTGCTCTCCTGCCAAAGTCCAAGGTAGAAATCTTGCAAATTGGTTTTTATTCATGTTTAGCATTTCAGCCATTATTCTAATCATTAAATCGCAAGCATTACATGATTGCCATTTAACAAGTTTTATGACATTCAAATATGTGAACATGAGACATTGTTTCATCGCTATGCAAATTTTTCAAATATACTATAACTCTTGGTTGTGGTTTTGCCAGCTTTGGCTAAAAATTTGATGTTAATGCTTTGCCCTAAATTAAGATCACACCTTTTCTGCTAAGAGCGATAAAAGACTTACACAAATGGTTATAACATAAACACAGTTTGAACATGCCAGCAATTGTTAGAACAGAAAAGACTATCTGAAGAACTATGTACCAACATCGAGCCACGATGATGATGAAGTTGACGAAATGTACACCGAAATTGAGAGCTTTCTACATGAGCAGAAAACCCACTACACTACTATTATGGGGGACTTCGATGCTAAGGTTGGAAAAAGACAAAACAGTGCAGAAAGGGGAACTAAAGGAAATTTTGGAATTGGTGAAAGAAATAAAAGAGGCGAAAGACTTGTGGAATTTGCAGAATCTCAAGGATTGTCAGTAATGAACACTTTTTTTTTCAAGAAAAGGGTGAACAGAAAGTGGACATGGAAGAGTCCAAATGGATTAACAACTAATAAAATCGACTTCATCCTCACTAACAGAAGATATATTATGAATGACGTTACTGTCCTGAATAAGGTAAATATTGGAAGTGATCACAGAATGGTAAGATGTACACTTGATATAGATGTAGGAAAGGAAAAAACTGACTCGAGTAAATAATACAAAGGTCTTTGAGATAACAGAAGAGGAGAAAAAGCAGTATGTACTGGAACTTAAGAACAAGTTTGAGCTTCTGCAGACTGCTCAGGACCAAGATACCGATGAGGAATTTTACAACTTTCTGAAAGTGATAAAGCTCAAGAAACCTATGGGGAAAAAGAAATCCAAAGAAGAAAAAATTAGTCAAGAAACACTTGTTATGATGAACTGAAGGCGAAAAATGAAGAGCAAGATAAACACTGACAAGGAAAAAATTGAGTATACTGAGTTATGCAAAGCCATTAGAAAGAGGCTCAGAGAGGACATAAGAAGATTTAACACAAGAAAAGTAGAACAAGCATTAAGGGAAAACAAAGGATTTAAATCAGCAGCATATAGAGAATTATACAAGGAACGATGGAATGATGCCAGCAGTGGGGAAGATGGATTGCAAATTAGCAACACATACGACATACCCGATATTCTTCCTGATTAGGTAGAACATGCATTGAAGAAGATGAAGAATCAGAAAGCTCCGGGGGGGGGGGGGGTTACTGTAGAGTTGTTAAAATTGGGAGGAAGAGACATAACACAAAAACTGGCAAGGCTCTTCATAAAGTGCATTAGAAATGGAGTGAAATAATGCAATCATAGTTTTGCTTCATAAGAAAGGAGATAAATGAGAAATTGGAAATTATAGACCAATTAGCTTGTTATCCCACATCTACAAGTTGTTCACAAGTGTCATTACTAACAGATTAGAAAGAATACTTGTTGAGAATCAACCGAAAGAGCAAGCTGGCTTTAGGACAGAATTCTCAACTATGGATCACCTTTACGTAATATCACAGCTAATGGAGAAAGCAAATGAATATAAAACACCATTATGCCTGGCATTTGTCGATTATGAAAAGGCATTTGACTCCATACAGCATAAGGCAATGTTTCGGGCACTGGAAAGACAAGGCATAGATACCCCACATATTATGATTTTGAAGAAAATATATGAGAATGCTACCTCCTTTATTAGACTAGACAAAGACAGTAGGAAATTTAAATTCGAGAAAGGAGTTCGACAAGGGGAGACAATATCTCCAAAGCTGTTTACTGCTGCCCTTGAGGAAGCTTTCAGAAGATTAGACTGGTCGTAGAAAGGAGTTAATGTGAACAGAGAGTACCTAAACCGTTTACAATTTGCAGATGACATTGTGGTCATAAAGGAAAATCTTAATCAGTTATGCACAGTTAGTAAGGGTTTTGGACTAAAGATGAATATGGCTAAAACAAAAGTAATGATGATCAAGTATGCTACAGAAAGGGAAATAATGATTGAAGGAGCAGTAATTGAAAAGGTGGAGTCATATACTTATCTGGGACAAGTTATTAGCTGTAATAATGATAAATGGCTGGAAGTCAAGAGAAGAATAAATTTTGGATGGATTCAGGAAATATAGTCATATTCTGAAGAGCAATATCCCAGTTTGTCTGAAACATAAAATAATGAACCAATGTATACTCCCCACCATGACTTATGGAAGTGAAACTTGGACACATCAAAAGGATGGAAGAGAAGCTGAGAACTACACAGCAGAGAATGGAAGAGAAGCTGAGAACTACACAGCAAAGAATGGAAGAGAAGCTGAGAACTACACAGCGAAGAATGGAAGAATTATATTGGGAATCAGACTGTTAGATAAGAAGAGAAACACATGGATTAGGCAGCAAACTCAAGTAAAGGACATTAATGTAAATGGTCTTGGGCAGGACACATAGCTCGAAGACATGATGACAGATGGACTAAGAAAATAACAGAATGGTACCCAAGAGGAGCTAGAAGAAAACCTGGAAGACAAAGGCGGAGATGGATAGATGAAATTCATGAGTTTGTGGGTAGTAAATGGATGGCCAGTGCTCAAAACAGAAGGAACTGGAAAGTTGCTGGGAGGCCTTCATCCTGCAGTGGATTGAAAATGGCTGATGATGATGATGAACAACTTGAATCTATTTGAATTTTAAGTGTTAAAGTGTTGCAATGTGAGTTTCCCTACATAAACTGTTATGGAATCTGTCAATACAAAAGCAAATATTTCCTGTTTAATACAACAAATATTAACTATTAAAAACAGTAAAGATAAGAGTGATATATAACAGTAAATATGAGATCTGAAAAGCTCCTCTGTTGTATTTAAAAAAAAAATATTGCTTGCTGAGCATTCTCATTGTTACTCATCTATGAACAAATTCAGTAGTAAGTTTGGAGAAATTCAAGCAGTTCTCTTGAGTTTCATCAAATTTTTCCATGGAATTTGTTTAGCTGGATAATAATGGCTTTTTATCATGTTTGGCATAAAGATATAAACATGCTTCCATCCAATGAATTGCTGACTGTTTTTTTTCAACTGGGTGTCCTGTTTTCTCTTTGACTACTCTCTGTAGGTGATGGTAAATGGTTCTCTGTCCTCTAACTTCTCCACTGTATTGGTGTTTCTCGAATGTTTGAGTCTTTCTTCCACTGTATTCTTCTTGTATATTAATGACTTTCTTCCACTGACTGGAAATCCTATGGATAGGATTTCCATTAACAGGATCAGTTTCCATTGATAGGATCCTATGGATAGGGTTTCCAGTCAGTGGAAGAAATTTTTCCATACATTGTTGTGGTAGGATGATGATCATAGCCACTGTACCCATAAGGGATTTTTGTGAGTGACCCTTGTGGATGAAATAGGCTGGTTGGGGAAATTCAGCAATAAGACACACATAAATTGATTATCTTATTGCTGATTTTCTCTGGTGGTATGAAGATAACAAAAATAAATAAAAAGGCTATGTCTTATTTTTTTTTGTAAAACACTCTTCTATAAAGAAAAGTGTTTTACAAAATGGCAGATCATGACAGTTTTTAGTTGCACACCTTCCATTAACTGGAAATCCCCAGATTAAGATCAAAATGGAAGAGTTGAATATTGACCTGCTAACTGTTCAGGGACCCTACACTTATGGAGGTAGGATACAGGGATAACCATTTCCTTACAGGGTTGTTGAAACAACCTCTGATATAGGATATCCATAGGATAGCATTTCCAGTTAATGGAAGAAGGTGTGCAATGTGCTGATGATAGCACATTGCATTTCACCTTCCAGTTTGAGAAACCTTGCCCTGCACAAACAACTTCTTGAATATCCGCTACCATTTCTTTAAATGCTGATCTTCGGTAATTCTCCAATGGAGTAAGGGTAACTTATTTAATTTTAATCCTTCCGAAACTCAGTACTGTCGTATATCTCACAAAAAAGGAGTACTGTCCCTTATGTTTATCTTTGATGACACTCAGATTTCTAGACAAGTTGACACATAGATCACATATCTCTAATGGAGATTACCTTGACTTCTAATCTCTCTCTCTCTCTCTCACATGGCATAAGCCCAAATATTGCTTCCCCTGCATCAAAAAAACTGGGTTTTTCTCTTTCACTCTCCTAGTTACTTTTCTTCTAAACAACTACTCACTCTGTGCAAATCTCAAATCCACTCTAAATGGAATATTGTTCCTGCATCTGGGATAGTGCTTCTGAACATCATTCAAAAGAGGGCAGTCAGGCTAATTAATGCCCATCTGTTATGAAGCTTCTCCACTTTCTGTCTCATAAATGTCATAGTTTCTGCTGCAATCCTTTTCTTTAGATACTTGTGGGGGGGGGACACTTATTCTGATTTGGCCTCTGCAATTTTGCTGTTCTCTTCCAAACTAGTCTGAACACATGCTGCAACCAGTAGGCATCCATTTACAGTCTAACTTCAGATTCCTAGAGCCAACTTTTCTCTTTTCATTTTTCTCTTGTACTCTTTTTTTTCTGGAACAACCGTCATATGTATTTCCTGTAAATTATAATCTACAGAAATTCAAGTTTGATGTCAATGGTAACTTTAGTCTTCTCAGCCTTTACTTCATGCGTGGTACTAAGTACTATAGTTTCTAATGCCTTTATTCTTTGGGGTTTTCTTTATTTTTTATTTTTTTTTTACTCCCAGAGTAGTCCTTGATAAATTGAGTCCAGTAATTTCATCACTGTTGGAAAATTTGGATTCCTCTTTTTTTTTTATCCCTTTCAGCATAACATGTATTTATTTATTATTATTTTTTTTTATTTATTTATTTATTTATTTTTTTTTTTTTTTGGATCTCTGGAACAGCCAAAATCTAAAATCTTCACCATTTCAATGAAAATTATAGTTTTGAGAATAAGACAAGGCACATCATGGAACAGTAGATCTGAAGAATATCGATGGTGAGAACTAGAATCATATTGCTTTTAGCCAGAAATTGTTACATATTCAAGCTAGTCTGAGCAAGTCCACTTCAATGTCAAGAACAAGTTGTTCATTTTGACATTACTGTGGAATCATCCATCAGAAATTTGTTCTTCTTAGCCAACTGTTCTATCAGCATTTCTGGAAAAAAGTTTTACAGCAAGGACAGTGTGAATATGTGACAGTGTCTGGTGAAGAATAACATGATTTTGGTTCTCCATTCTGTGTATTTTTCAGATACAGCTTCTATGATTTTTTTCTTGTTCAGGAAAAAATCACGCTGTATTGAGCATGTGGGGACTATTTTGGGTATGGTACAACATTTCTTTTGCCCCTACAATTCAAAAACTTCTTGATTTGAGGATGACAGCATGGAATATCCAGTAACATTTCTGTTTTTTTTTTTTTTTTTGTATTTTTACCCCCCCCCCCCCCATACAGTTCAGGAACTTCTCAATCACACCTATTATTAGTATGCATTCTGTCAACTTCTAAAATTTAGATTGTTGTTGTCATTGAACATGAATATAAGTGCTGTTTCATAACCACTTTAAAAAAATTCCATTTTAGACTATAACAAGGCAAGGCACACTGAACAAAACTAAAATAATGGAATCAGGTAGAAGAGTTAGAAAAAACTGGTCTTCATCATTTGTTGTTCTTACTGATTTGCTGCTTGTATTTTATAAAGACATACGTTCATCACACATGGTAAGTCATTTATGAAGTAAGAAACAATTTGTCAACTGTTTTGTGTAAAATTACTTGACTTTTACATTCATTTTTGCCAGCTTTTATAGTTATGCATGAAACTTTCTAGTTTTTTTATGCTTTACAGCCAAGTTAGTGCTATGTTTTTAAAATATGTTTTCGTATTATGTCTGTATATGTTTATAATGCTCTCAGTAAAATAAATAAATTCCCAGGTTAGCTGCATGCATTACAGTGCACACCATTTATTGTAATCATGGATAACATTATTATCTGTGTAATGTTATTACTATTATGAAGTCCCGATCAGATGTATACTAATACATGGAAGAAAACATTTATGGTACTGCTTTTTGCCCTATCACAGTTTACGCATTTGCATTGGAAGTGATTGATTGCGTAACATCCTGATTTGTTCTTGAACTCTGACACATTGTGTGGCTAGTTACTGATTTTGGTTCATACAATTTATATTATTGTCAGTGTCATTACTCCATGAAAAAAAGTACTGTATCTGTACTACTTGCCAGTGTATTTTACCATATAGCATCAACCCTTTTATAATTCTTGATTTTAATATTTCTTTATTTTGTTTTTAATGGTTTGTATGGATTTATTGAAACAACTTGACAGTTTCATTTTTATTGATGACTTTCTCGAAGAAATAGTGGACAGTCAAAGTATTTTATATTGCTTTATTTTCGATTCCACTTCCACCACTTTTATGTACACATTTGTGCTATGCACATCAATAAATGACACTGAACAGCTGCATTCTTGTTTCTTTGGTTATTGTTTTCACTTTAGCTGAGTCTCGAAGTGATCATAAGAAACGGCATCCACCGTATTTACTTTTGCGTTATAGTAGTAGTGGCATGTGATGCAAGAAAGCAAGTGTATGAGCTTATGCAGCATCAGCCCAAAAAAAAAAAAAAAAAACACACCGTTCCCTCCAAATGCCTGTCCAGTTCCTCCTTAAATTTATTCAACCTATCAACTTCCACAACGACAGATGGAAGTTTGTTCCAGCAAATTTCAAAATATAAACAACAACAACAATACCAGGTTACCAAAGCTGGGTTCATTATTTGGACCAGTTTCAGGATTATATACCAATATGTTCTCTGTTATTTTTATATTATCTTTCCCGATATTTTTCTCAATATCAAAGAGGGTTGAAAAAAAGTTAATGTCTTGGAAACTGTAACTTAATGTTAATTATATTATTCCACTTAACATTAATGAGGACAGCAGGAAACACCACTGTGCCATTGGAACTTTCGGTTGAATCATATGTACTGAGCTGGAACTTCAGAATCATGTAATAGGGCATCTCTGGCCATATGCCTGAATTTCTAGTATGGAATAATTTTGTTACCCACCTACAATAGATTTTTAAAAAATTATTCCATACTGAAACGTCACGTACTGTGCATCTTCAAAGTGGTGGTATTTACTTCAGCTTTTGTTCACATTAATATGTTCAAAGTAAGAGTACAGATATGATACCGATAAGTTAATTTATTTATTTTATTATGAGTATTTTTCCTAATCTTGTATTAGTTTGTAGTTTCGTGCTGCATAAATAAATAGCCCCACCAGAAATAGTTACTTTTGCATTATTTCAAAATACAAACAATGATACCTGGTTACCAAAGCTAGATGCATCATGATGTAGCCAAGTGGTCAGGAGCGCAAGTGCAGTAGCACACACTCTTTGAGTGGACTGGGGTTCAAGCCTGTGACTACCAAATAAGATTAACATTTGTATTGATTGATTTATTGTAAACTCCACTTACCTGGTGGTTGTGCCGGAGTATAAACAAGAACATATACAGTTGATTCCGGTTATCTGGGACACATCGGGACTAGTGCATTTTGGCCCAATTAGGCAGCTGCCCCAATTATCTGAAGTTTCACTTAAATAAAGTTAAAAAATACATGGAACCCTGCTTTGCAATTGGTTCACTGTTCAGTCAAATCACTTTACGATGGAATCACCATAGTAAAGTACCGCTCACTATACGATGTGTTGGCACCTCCGTAGCCAGGTGGGAAGGAGCAGCAATTCGTAGCACACGCTTCTTGATTAGACCGGGGTTCGAGCCCGTCACCACCAAATACGGCAGATGCGGAAAGGTCAGGGAACCACTGCATATTCCCGGAGCAATATGGCCTTAGTTGCTAATGCTCCTAAAATCCAAAAAAAAAATACGATGTGTAGTAAGCGCCAGTCATTGTGATCACGTTTGTGAATTGAATTTTAATTCTATTAAACAGAGATTCTAATTAGCGAAAATGAGAGGAATATTATCCACAGGCTATAAAAGTAAAGATATAATAAACACAAATTTATCCTTTATTACCTTTACCAATTAAAAAATTAAATGCTACGTGAAAATCGGAATAATTAATACGTACTGTAATATGTACGTACTAACTAGTTGACATTTCTGCTCACTGATATTTTTGGGTGGGGGTTAAAATTTAAAACAGTAAAAAAAAAGATAAGCAATCAGTAACAAAGACACAGCACACGCAAATTGCAAGTAATACAATACGCGCAAGTAAGAACGGAGTAACAAGTTACGAAGCTTTAAAAATATGAATAAAGAGAAGATTCTGAAAATTAATTTTTTTATATGACTGAAGATTTTCGTGGAAGTGTAAACACATTTCACCATAATAACCCACAGAATTCCAGCTGTCAGTATTATCGCAAATTCAATAATATTGAGTTTACTATCTGTTTATGATAGATTGCACTAACAATAAAAGCCCAATAAACAGGTGACTGCTAATTGTTTTTATTGTTTTATGGTTGCGCCTCCAGAAATCCGACCCAACTGTGTAGTATGGTCGGAGACAATTGTAGGGTAATCTCCAGTGCTGCAGTCTCCTGCCCCGATGTTGTCCCAATTAAGCAAAGTAAACTCTGGCTATTTTCTTGATTGGGTTCTGTTTTTTAAGATTTGCCCCAAATAAATGGCTGCCCAGATTATCCGGTGGCCCAAATAACCGGAATTCACTGTACTGATATGTTTCCTGGTATTTTAAAGTCTGAAAAAAGAAGCAGTGTGCACTTTTGTAGTTTGTGCCAATGTGACCATAGTATAATATGTTTCCATGGTGGGGAAAATTATGATAGCAGCTATTTGAAATATGCAGAACACTGACAAAAAAAAAAAAAAAAGAAAAAAATCATGCACAAAAAAATATAGTATTTTCAAAAATTGAAATGAGTATTTGGTTCTTATGCACTCAGCATCTGTATACTTCATTTTTGGTAGAACAATAGTAACTTCATTTTAACACATTTGCAATTATGTGTACAATTGTATAAAATAATTACATGAACCAATCATCCCACTGGCTTAGATTCGAATGAGTAGAAGGCACAGTAAATGAAAGGGAGAAGAAATTACTCTCCCTTCTTTTACTTTGATTGTAAGATTACCATTCCTGCTAATCCATCCCTCTTTTTTATTATTATTATTTTTTTGTTGTTGTTGTTGTTGTTGACGCATTGGCTTCTGTGGCCATAATGCACCTCCCAAAGTTTTTGCATTTTACTCTGATCCAAGCCCGAGGCGGGATTCAAACCCGCGACCTTTGGGTTGCCAGGCAAGCACTTTACCCACCTGCCTAGCCCGGTCGGCAATCCATCCCTCACAAGATTCTTTCTTGAACAGTGATTGAAACAGGTAGGCAGCACTAAAACCTATTTAAGATAAGCAGTTATGAATACAGCAAAAGACTGTGTGTAAAAATTCATCCCCATGTTAGATGTTTGGTGTTTTGAAGCTTTTAAATGGGATTAATGGCTGTTCACCAATATAATTTCTTCCTTATATGATTAACTTGGATACCTTAACATGGTCAGCAATTAGCTGTTAACTTAATGTGACCGTCTGTGCTACCAAACTTTCCACATACCTTGGATAGAATTTTAGGGCTGTTGGTAGGTTTCTTCTGCATGACCTGAAATACCGGCTTCTCTCAGGAGTGAGGGTGTCTCTGTATTGTTGGTTTGCCCAAGTGTTATTTATTTTTGTGCCAAAGCAACTGAGACTGTGAAGTGTCTATGTATTATTTGTTTTGTCATTTATTCTGTGGCTGGTTTGCCTGTTTTGCTGGATGAAAAACATAAGTTTTCTTTGGGTAAGGGGATGCAACTCCTCTGGAGTATAACAAAAAAAGACCATAAAATTTCCTCTCACCTTGACAGATACAAACTCAGAGCTTTTCCATACATTGTTGTGGTAGGATGATGATCATAGCCACTGTATTCATAAGGGATTTTTGTGAGTGATCCTTGTGGATGAAATACTGGTTGGGGAAAATCAGTAATAAGACACGCATAAGTCTACATGTACCTTATTGCTGATATTCTCTGGTGGTGGGAAGTAACAAAAAGAAATAAAAAGGCTATGTATTACTTTTTTTTTTTTTTTTCGTAAAACTCTTCTATAAAGATTATTTTATGGCACGCATAATAATAAACTTTATAATTTAACAACAGACTGAAGGATATTTTGTAGCTGTCGAAAAACGTGAACAACACCTGTGTTGTCCGGGAAATAAACATTGGAAAATTACTATATAATTGAAGTTCAGAGGAAGCAGAGAATAATTAAAAGATAAAACGTTGTATATACAGTTCAAGTTGAACCCTGTGTAATTATTGGTTGTGGTGTGATTTATTGGAACACCGTGTATTGGTTCATTAATTATAAGCAGTTTATTGCCAGAGATAAAGTTTATTCAAGTTCGTCAGTAATTGTTAACATAAAGTTTAGCAGTTATGTAAACATATACATTCCTGTTGTTTCAGGGTGGTTCATTAATACCTGATAGCTGCTGAAAATAAGAGAAAGAATTTTTAATATAATATTTGAATGTCATTTTGTACAAGTAATCTTAATCAGAATGCTGTTTAAAATTTAAAATTTGTTTATTTTTAATAGAATCTAACAGTCATATATTTCAGATGTTTTCAGATCATTACAGTTTTTAGTTTCTGAGGATTTTGAGATGGTGTAATAGCAACATAATCTCTGAAGAAGTAGAGGAGAAAACACCCATGAAACATGATTGTTAGATTCCATTAGTAATATACAGACTATAAACTTTACTTGGGTGAAGTGCTTTCATTTCAAGTATTTTGAAAATTTTTAAATTTTATATTTCTTCTGCTGAAATTTGTTTATTCGATTTAAGAGTTACAGTTTTCATAATAAAGAGGAGAATGAATTCTTCACAATGTATCTAATTTCAGAGTTTATCAGGAGAGGCTGCTTCTACAGGGATGAGATACACTTAAATAGAAAGGGTGCAAGAATATTTGCTGATGCTATCGAGGCAGTATTAGGTCGGTTGAAAAACTGCTGGCTTGGGGAGATACAAGGACTAATAGATTAACAGTAGCCACTGGCAGAGGTGAAAGTGATTCTTGCACTGCTTCTATTGGAATGAGCAGCAGCCTGGAAAACAAGATGCAGGATATTTCAGAGACTGCTGGGAGTCATTGCGGTACAAGTAAACACATGGGTTGTGTTAGGGTAGCTAAGAATAGGAACAGGTGCATGTATACTTGTGTGTACACCAATGCTAGGAGTTCGGTAAATAAATTTGATGAATTTGAGGTATTGCTCAAAATATCAAAGGCAGATATTGTTGAGATATCAGAGACATGGTGTCACACAGCTATAAGGAATGCAGAACTGGAATTTGGGGAGTACAATATGTACAGAAAGGATAGGAAGGGAGGGGGGGTTATGCTATTAGTTAAGAAACACATAAAATCCAAGGAAGCGAAGCCAGTCGACATCGCTGGACAGTGCAGTGTTGAGTCAGTTTGGTGTGACATAAGCATTAGTAGATCAAAATTGAGAGTAGGAGTGTACTATAGGCCTAATGACTCTGATGAGTATAATAAGAAACAGTGGGCCAGTAAATCAGAGAGTCTTATAATGGTTCCCAGATATTGACTAGAATTTGTGGATTTATTGTTTTCTACATCAGCACGTTCGGGAGGCAACTAGAGGGAATAATTCTCTTGATATGATTATCAGTACTTATTCTTCATGCATTAAGAATCTACAGATAAAGGAACCACTAGGTGGCAGTGTGCTGAAGTGGGATTTACTCAAAGAGGTAACTACCATCAGGGGTAAAGGGAGGGTTATTGCTTTCGTAAAGGCGACTACGATGGGACCAACGTAAAGGCGACTACAGTGGGACCAACTGATGATGTTACCAGTGGCAAATTTAAAATGGGAAGCATTCAAAGAACTTATCTTGGAAGCTACTAGGCTTTACATACCAACTAAGAAATATCGTTCAAGGTTAGGCCTAAATGGATGTCAGATGAACTAATGAGACATATGGCAGAGAAGAAAAATGCATGGGATACATATAAAATAATGGGTGACATGGAAGCCTTTGTTAGATATAAGCTGGTCTGTAACCAAGTCACAAAGAAGATTAGGCAGGCAAAGGCAGATTATGAGAAATCCTTGGCAAAGGATGCAAAGAAAAACAGAAAAGAGTTCTTTACTTATGTAAACTCTAGAAGGAAAGGGATGAATCAGATTGGTCCACTGATATTGATGATTCAACAGTTGAGGATCCTGCTCAGGTGACTAACAAACTAAACAAGTATTTTGCATCTACATTCAGACATGAGGAGTTATTCAGGAAGGGGAATGCTAGAGGTGTATTCAGCTCTGGCAGTAAGCTAGATAATCTTGTTATAACTGAGAGTAAAGTAGAGGAGAAATTGATGAAGATAAACACAAGAAAGGCACCTGGGGTGTATGGGATCTATCCAGTTATATTAAAGGAGGCAGCAAAGGAAGTAAGCAAACTCTTAGCCATAATTATGAGAACTTCCTTGGACTCAGGGGAGGTACCCGTAGACTGGAGATGTGCAAATGTGACCCCAATTCATAAAGGAGGATCAAAGGCTGACATAAGTAATTATAAACCTGTGAGTTTAACTTCTGTTCCAGGAAATTAATGGAGGCACTGGTAAAGAAGCACTGCAGGATCATCTAGACAAGACTTCAGTTATAGCTCGGAGACACAGCATGGTTTTGTTAAGGAGAAGTCTTGCCTGACCAATTTGATTGGATACTATGATACAGTCACAAAAGAACTGGATGCAGGGAATAACTTTGATATTATATATTTGGATCTTAGAAAGGCTTTTGATACTGTTGCACATGGAAGACTGCTGCACAAATTGGAGCAGTGTGGCATTGGAGGCAAATTGCTGCTATGGATAAAGAGGTGGTTGAGGTGGAGAAGACAGAGAGTGGTAATCGATGGACACTGCTCATCATGGACTAATGTTATTAGTGGAGTCCCTCAGGGTTCAGTGTTGGGTCCATTATTGTTTTCTGTATTTATAAATGATATTGATGATGGTATATCAAGCTTAATGTCCAAGCAATATGGCCTTAGTTGCTAATGCTCCTAAAAACCAAATAACAAACAAACAAGCTTAATGTCCAAGTTTGCAGACGATACAAAGGTTGGCAGGATTGTTAAGGGACACTATGCTGCTGTAACAGGATCTGGAAAGGTTGAGCAGATGGGCTGAGAGGTGGCAAATGGAGTTTGTTATTTGTTATTTTGGTTTTTAGAAGCATTAGCAACTAAGGCCATATTGCTCCGGGGATATGCGATGGTCATTCTCTGACCCTTCCAGATCCTCCGTATTTGGTGGTCATGGGCTCGAACCCCGGTTTAATCAAGAAGCACTGCTGCTCCTGCCCACCTGGCTACGGAGGCGCCCGCAAATGAAGTTTAACATTGACAAATGTAAAGTACTACATATGGGAAACAGCAACCCCAGAGCAACGTATCAACTCTGTGGTACTACACTGACAGTGGTAGAGAATGAAAAGGACCTGGGGGTAATTGTGCAGGCAGATATGAAGTTCTCTGAGCAGTGCAGATGGGCTGCAAGAGTAGCTCATGGTGTCTTGTCAATGATATACAGGAATTTTTCTAGCAGGGATAAGGAAATGATTATTCCCTTGTATAAGGCAATGGTCAGGCCACACCTTGAGTACTGTATACAGGTCTGAAGGTCTCATTTCAAGAAGGATGTAGAGCTGATGGAACGAGTACAGAGAAGCGCAATAAGATTAGTGAATGGAACAAAGGGTTGCTCTATTCACCATCAAACCGGCAACGGGAAACACAAGGAACTGGGCTGTCGAGCTCAGCCCCACAGAGTGGCAGATCCTAGCAAAGCAACGCGGATCTTCATCAACTGGAGCAGCCATAGATTCCACGAACATATAGTAGTTCCAAAATGTTACAGATGCTGCAAGTTTGGCCACACTACTCACACTTGGGTAATTCAAAACACCCCAACCTGTGGTTGGGGTGTTTTGAATTTGACAAAGGCCATGACTACAAGGACTGCCCAAAGAAAGATGAGGAACCAACATGTGCTAACTGTAAAAGTCAGAAGTTGGACACTTCACACTCAGTTCGTGACAACAAATGTCCTATTTACATCAAAAACATGAGTTTAAACCAAGCAAGAATCAATTATGGCAGCACACCATAACCACTATAATACCACAAAAATCAAATTCATCCAACTGAATGCACAACGGGCAAGGGCCGTAGCCGACCAAGTTAGGCTCAAGGCCGATGAGATGAAATTAATGCAGATGTAATCATATTACAAGAGCCATATACCCACTACAAACTAGTCAGAGGGTATCCTCTCAACTACAAACTAATACAAGCAGATGATACCACCCCGTGGGCTGCAATCCTAATTAGAAATCCCGACATTACTGCAACCAAAGTCTCCCACCTGTGCACGGACTGGGCAGCCTGCCTCAAATTATCACCACACTAGGTGCCCATAATCTCGCTATATTGCAGACCTGGTGAAGACATCACCACAGCCACCAGATACCTCCGACATGCTACCAACTTGCTAAGAGGGGAAAGAATTATCATCGGAATGGATGCATATTGTAGATCACCAGCCTGCACAGCCAACTCCCCAACAGGCAAGGTACTAGTAATGGCCAGAGTCTGGAGGAATTTATTACAAGCTCATCTATCGTAGTCCTCAATAAACCAAACCAGCTGCCAACTTTTTGCAACCTCTGTTGGGAGGCTACAATAGGTCTCTCTCTTGCCACTCGAAACATAGCAGGAAACATCACAGACTGGATGGTCCAGGGTGCCTAGACCACCTCAGACCATAGGGCCCCTGACATTCCAACTCAATGGGAACCTAAATCGACAACCGCCAGCAGAAAGAATGCCCCAACGCTATCCTTTGCAAACTTCGTTCCAGAAAACTCTCACAGACAACAAAAACAAAAAGATGCAAGAAATCAAAACAGCTGGCAACCCTGACGAACTTCAGAAGACCATCACCAAAATTATAACAGTGACTGCAAACACCTCAATCAAACGGAGATGGCCCAAACCTAGTGCTGTACCTTGGTGGAACCAAGAACTTCAACGGCTTTGCAATGACGTCCAGACCAAAAGGCAAGAAGAACTTGGCCTGAGCAGAAGGTGGATGCACTCAGAAACCTGTATAGAGAAGCGCGAAATGCTTATACCGTGTTCATAAGAAAAACTAAAAAGGAAACCTGGGAGAGACTAGTAGCAAACTCGGGGAACACTGACCCCTGGGTTGTTGTGTACAAGGTTGTCACAAAAAAGCTCCCCAGAGGTGAAGTGCTTACAACCAATGTCACGCCCCAAGGAGAAGAAACCTGCTCGTGGGAGGCATCAATAAACAATATACTAGATGTCACCTTTCATCCCCACGAAGATCCACAAACGGAGGAGCAGATCCAGACCTGCAAGGAAAATGATAAGTACAGAACAGATAATGCAGAACCGCAATTCACTACAGATGAGTTCATCCTGGCGGCTTCACGTAAAGCGGCGAAAAAATGCCCAGGTCCAGACCTCCTGGAGCCGGAAATCATCAAAAAAGTCGTAGAAATAGAACCGGAACTCTTTAACCTATGCCTGACAGTGGGAGCATACCCGCAAGATTGTAAAATGGCCAACGTTAAACTAATAATTAAGAATCCAAACAAACTACCAGAACAACCATCTTCCTACATACCGATCACACAACTTACAGTACTAAGTAAACTTTTTGAACGACTACTATTATCCAGTTTTCAGGTGGTAGATGACTTTCATCAACTG
This sequence comes from Mastigoproctus giganteus, assembly GCF_048544385.1. NCBI lineage: Eukaryota > Metazoa > Arthropoda > Arachnida > Uropygi > Thelyphonidae > Mastigoproctus > Mastigoproctus giganteus. The sequence continues at coordinate 164,412,016 of NC_143575.1, forward strand.
GTGAAATACCACCACTTTGCTTATTGGAGGCTTGAAGTGGTGAAACCCATGTTTAGTCTCTAGAGCAAAGGTTCAACCCATGCACGGTACTAAGTACTATAGGTTTTGATACCTTTCGTGTTTGGGGTTTTCATAAAAAAAAAAAAAAAAAAAAAGAATAAATCACCACTACCAACAGGCAAACCTACCTTCACCAAACCAGTTTGGATTCAAACCAGGTTGATCAGGCTACTGGAGTGTATTAGGCTTTGATGCACTCCAAAGCCTAATTGCCCAAGCACAAGAATCTGAGAAAAAATACGTGCTAGCTATCTCAATTGATTTTGCTGGGGCGTTCGGCACCCTATGGTGGCTGAGCGTCCTGGCCCGGCTCCGGGAGGCAGGGATTCCTGGCAACCTCTTCAATGTGCTTAAAAGCTATCTCACCAACAGAGCAATCAAGATAAAAGCTCCCTACAAAGAATTAGAAAGAAAAATATACAGAGGGTGCCCACAGGGGTCAGTACTTGGACCAACAGTGTGGAACCTCCTGATGGACCAGTTTCTAAACAAGGATCTGGAAGGGGTCCGCTCACAAGCCTTTGCAGACGACCTCATCCTGACAATAGAAGCTAACCCCAGGGCACAACTGGAAATATTGGCAAACCACGCTGTACAAATTCTCCAAGACTGGATTACACACCATTTACTACAAATCTCAAAGACGAAGACCAACTCCATACTCTTAAAGGGAACATTGAACATCCGCAGATCACCCCAAATTAAAATTGCCACTAGAACAATAAGGCTCGGCTCAGCTCATCAAATACCTGGGTGTCATCTTGGATACCCGCTTATCCTTCAAACTGCACCTAAACTACATAAGAAGAAAAATAAGAAATTGCACTGCCTTAATAAACAGAATTGCCCGAAGAGACTGGGGATTGAAACAGAGAATGATGATGTTTTTTTTATTATAAAGCAGCCTTCTTACCAATCGCGACATACGCAGCTGGTGCCTTGTACAAAAAGGCCAATACAGCTGCAAACCTAAGAATACTGGATTCCATACATAGAATCATGCTACTCGCGCCTGCAGCACAGTGAGCACACATGCTCTGCAAGTCATCGCAGGAACCTCCCCTTAGACCTAGAGGTGGTGAGGAGAGGCATCCTCCTCGAGCTCGCTAAAGGCAATGTTTGTACACACCTTGACTTCAACTGAGATCCAGGAAATAACCGCATTGCAGAAAAAAGAAGACTCCAGACCCACTTGCTGCAGGCGTGGCAGGCACGATGGGATGTATCCATCAAAGGTCGGATAACAAAGAAATTCTTTCCAAATGTAGATAGATTCCAACCTAAATTACCAACCTGGTACGCACCCGGTCTGTTTGTGATGTACCTACTCACGGGACATGGTGCCTTAAATGCCAAACTAACAACTCTGGGAATAATTGAAAATCCAAATTGTACTTGTGGCGATCCAGAAACTTGGTCGCACCTGTTTAACTGCCACCAATACGACGACATCCGCTGCCAGCTGGTAATTAGACTACAACATTTACCGAAGGACCAGGAGCAGTTCATCCTGGAATATAAAGAACCATGTATGGCATTCACTGAATTTGCACAGAAACTGTTTGACAGACGAAGAGCCACACTGGCCCAACAAGCAAATAACAACACAACTGGAAACTAAATGGAGTGACAAATGCAGAAAGACCAGCAGACCAAAACCGTAGAAGAACAAGTAAGAAAAGGCAACTAAGAATGGAACAAACAACATAATGACAATATAAAATGAGACAAGCTACTATTCCCACAACAAATTTCATACCTCCAATGAGAATAAAACGACATGGTCTACAACTCTGTGACTGACTGAACCCTGAATCTGCAAAAGGGCCACATGGACCCGAAACATGCAGCTTCGCTGCCATCAAGCCTCGTTGGAGATCAGAATCGAGCACCTGACTCGATTTCTTTCCAACTCTACCACGGCGGGGAGGAGCCACCTTGTCTCCCCCCCCCTTTTCTCTCTGGTGAGACATGGGCATGCCTCACTGACCAACTGGGGCACCTCCTCTATCGCTCCCATCTTTACCCTCCAGTGTTCTGTCTCCCCTCCTACTCTATCTATATACAAAGCGAACGCCTTCTGTCTCCCCTCCTACTCTATCTATATACAAAGCACACTAAATTTAACAACACTCAAAATAATCTTCGCCCAGTCTCGGCCTATCCACCTACGTAATATCAAACCCCCGCTGGGGGGTTTGATATTATATACGTTGTATACGGGCATACAACATATGTTGTATGCAGACATGCGAAATGAGTATATACATGTGTATATACACATACATATTATGATTTTTTTTTTTTTAGGTCCTAGCCGCCGAAATCTCAGGAAACTAAGCGGCAGGACCTGCCAGAGTAACTAAGTCTACTGGGTTCCTGGTCTGCCTCCACGAGGCAAAGGTGGGGCAACGTTGAGCTCCAGCAGGGGTCCAGCAGCTAAATGATCAGATGAACAACGGTACACGACATTACATATGTACAATACCCACACACTTTTAAACCTCTGGCATTCCCAGCAAACTGGTACACCCACAATGAAAGCAATGCGGAGATGGGGGAAACCCCTGGTGCCGCATGACATCAATAAACCTTACACCTTTTCCATTCAGAGATCTGAGCTTTACTCCATATTTAGGTGCAGTCTCTGCTTCAAACAGTATAGGTCAGTGGATCCCAGTCTTTTCACTACTAGATTCCATCTGCCCATCAGATCAATTTTATTAACTAATAATTTACTTGTTTTCCCATTTTTCACTGTCAGTGCTCCAAAATTCATTAAATAGCAAAAATTAAAAACTAAAATCATAGTGGCAAAGAAATGGAATTGAAAAGACTAATTAACTGTAGCTATAGGCTGTAAGTTGCACACAAATGAACAGTGTATACTAAGGTGATGTGGCTACCTTGATAAGTTACAGCTCTCACCAGCTACCCTAATAAAGATTTCATCTTGGCCTACGTAGACAAAGATATTTATTGTTGCCATTACTAGCACAGAATAAACAGAATGAGAAATTTTTATTTGGACCAGTGTTACAGCAACTTTGGCAGATCCCTTGTGTAAGCTTTTACTATTATATGAATTAAACAATAATTTTCCAACTTATCAGTCAATTTTCCATATTTATATATGAACAAACTGGCTGAATATATTTTAAAATTAAAATCGTATATATATATATATCAAATAATTTAATATGTACTAATAAAATCATGATACAAGTGAAAATACAATATGAAACAGTGTAAATAAAATGCCATATAAAAGCACTGTATGCATTAAATTAATATATTATAAAATCACATATAGATATGATAGAATTAAATCAAATAAAACTGAAGCTTTCAACTAATCAGTTAATCCCTTTCAAAAGAAGCCATAAATACTAAAATCGGGCTACCAGTATGCAATTGCCTATCATGCTCCATCGTAAATTGTTACTATTAGTAGTGGGAAGCAATGCAAGAACACAAGCTTATACAGCAGCAGCAGCCCAAAAAAAAAAGGACTTCCATATTACCTGCCAATTCCTTCTAATAGATTTTGTAGTTCTTCCTTAAATTTATTTTAACTACCACTTCCACAACACCAGATGGAAGTTTGTTCCAGCAGTTGTTTGTTTCAACTATCTGCTAGCTGAAGGCAAATTTTTACACATCTAACCTGTAGCCATCCTCCCTCAATTTAAATTAATTCTCCTTCATTCATGTGTGTGTTATCTGAGCAAGAATTTAATGAATTTGAAGCCTCATTTTTTGCCTGTTTTGGCTCTCAAACCTTCAGATTTTTTTCTCCCCTCCCCCGCCCTTCTGTTTACAAATACTTAATCTCAAGCTTTTTGAAAATCAAAAGTTGGCAGCTATTAAAATAGCACAAACATTATGTTATTAACATAAGACTCTTTGAGCCCAGCTTAATAATTGCAACTGACTTTAATGATGTTTTTCATATTGTTTTTATGTTGTAGCTGACAAACTCATTTTGTTTAAAAGTAAATTCTAATTAAATCAGTTCTGTCTTTTGGGAAAATGCAGAACTTGAGAGTTTCACACATACTGTTAGGGTGACAATAAGAGGACTCTACCAAGCATTTAATTGACCATACAAATTAACCAAATTTTATTATAAACACTATGTTTACATAGAAAAATTTATTTAGCAGAAGAACGATATATGCTTTGTATAAATGAGAATTTTTATATAAACTGAGTTTTTTGCAATTAGTGAGATTCAACTTCAGTCCTAAAGCTCATTCCCATCTCTTTTCCCTCAGAAAATGTTTGTTGCACCCATGCTTATCTTCAGCAACATTCATATTTGTAGACAAGAGTACACCACTTATCTTTATTGGAATAACCGTGACTTTTAATTTCTTTTGGTATAAGCATGTTACAAATATTGCTTCATCTGCATTGGAGTGGGTAGGAACTACAATTCTTTTTTTTTTTTTTTTTCTTAACAGTTACCAACTCTGTACATATATCACATCCACTATACTGTGGAATATTATCGTCACATATGGAATGATGTCCTTAAAATCTCTTTTAAGCTCCTAGACGTTATCCAAAAGAGGGCAGTTAGATTCATTATTGACCCATCTCTTGCAGACTCTCATCACTCAAAGGAGCTGAACATCTATGTGAGAGATCTCACAGATGTTCAGCTCCTCTGCATGCCTTTTCTTTAGATATTTCAGTGGTTACTCTTCTGAATTAGCATATGTAATTCTCCCTCTCTCAATTCTGTCTTAACACATGCTTTACTTGGTCAATATCTATTTACTGTTCAATTCTAAACTCACAGAACTAACTTTTTCTCTTTGTCATTTATTCCTTCTATTCTGTTATTGGAACAACCCTCCTCCACTTGTATTTCCTGCAAATTATAAGTTTCTGAAATTCAACTCCATTGTTAACAACTCTTCTGTTCTCTCAACTTTGAATTATACTTGATACTAAAATACTGTAGGCTCTTTTGAACCACGGATAATCAAGACTGTATATCATGTTTGGTGAAATAGCATGCAGTTTATTAAATGAACTCTGGATACTCAAATTTGTGGTTGGTCTAATATATAAAAGTAGGCTGTATTGTTTTTAATTGTTTGATATTCTTATCTGTGCTGGTATGCTTTTTTTGCTCAATTCTTCCCTCCCCCCCTAAATCCACATGATTGTGTCTCCATGCCTCTAAGTTTGTTAAATTTTGTGGAACAAAGAGTTTGTGAGGGGAGGAGATGGTGCCACATTTAGTCAACTGTAAGTTTATTGTTGGCAAGGATGAAATTTACTAGTCAGGTTCCTCTAAATATATGTAAAATGACAATCTCCAAAGTCCAAAAATGGACTTTGGAGATTGTTTTGTTTGGAAAATTCTAGTTTTTTCATCCTCAAAAAAAAAAAAATACCATGATAATTTAGAACATGCATGTAGTTTGCAGATAGAATATAATATACACAATATTTGTAAGCCTGATCTTATGCCATAATAATTATTAGTATGCAAAAAATCTCAGAACTGCCTCACCAAACCAACATAATTTATCATCTCCATGAATAGTGAAGATACCTAAACAATAATTATTTTCAAATTGTTGCTAATAGAAATGCTGTTATTTTAAATGAAGATAAATTGTGATGAACATTATAAACATTTCAGTTATTTTTCTGTAGAATTCTCCTGGAACAAAACCTGAGATGTGTATGAACCTTACAGGGGCTTCTATAGACTGGTGCCGAGATAAGTCTAGTAGGAAGAATGTATTTCAGGTAATAAACTATATAATTGTTACTGAATTCTGTTTGTGTATCTTATTTGCTCTTTTAGGTAATCCTTTCAGGTAATCCTTTCTCTGATTTTTTGTGTATACTTTGATTTTTCAATACATTTCCTATAATGTTTCCTTTGTATATGTTACTACATGCCTGGTTAATTTTTAAAATAAGTACTATTTTAGGAATAACTCCTTCTTAATTTTTGGCACCTCCGTAGCCAGGTGGGAAGGAGCAGCAGTGCGTAGCACACGCTTCTTGATTAGACCGGGGTTCGAGCCCGTCACCACCAAATACGGAGGATGCGGAAAGGTCAAGGAATGACCACAGCATATCCCGGAGCAATATGGCCTTAGTTGCTAATGCTCCTAAAAACCAAATAACGAACGAACCTTCTTAATTCATTTATGTTTTTTTATATTCACTTATATTTGCTCTTACATAATCAACAACAGTTTCTTTAGTATAATCAGAAAATCACTGACTTGCTGTATTAAAAGATCCTCTGTATGTATGTGTAATCAGTATATGTTTTCTGTACGTAAACTAAAGCGCCCATGTTGCTTTGGAATATGTCTTTAAACAAATGATGAAATTTCATATCATCATTATTGAATACTTAGCAAGTGTCTTAGATTTATAAGTGAATAATTTTCCATGTAATTCTTAAAAAATAAAAAATAAAAACATCAAGCATCTGTACATATTCTAAAACATCCTTTGGTGTCCGCAATAAGGAAAAAACTTTATATGTAGAGTTCATTTTGAATGAGAAAAATTTCACATATCTATACTGAAATTCATCCCTATGTATGTATGTATGAACACTTGAGCAATGAGGTGCACAGTTTCACAAGTGAAATCTGTAATGAAAAATTAAGCAATGTTTATCCAATAATTCATTTTGCCGGAGTAGGCAAAGAGAAAAATTATAAATGAGACAACCTCTTGTTGATTACAGGAATGTATGTATAATAAATGCCTTAGCTTAAATGTGTATGAAGAACATTAGCCATGCAGCAGTTACAGTGAGATTATTCTGATCCTGAAAATTTTGATCCCCCACTTCTACTTAAACCAGTTTGCTCACTTGGAAAGTGCTCAGATGCTTCCCAATAATTTTTCGCTACTGTTACCATATTAAAAATTTGAGAAGTCTGTGTTGAATAAAGTCTCTCAGAGTGGCAATATCTATCAGGTTAAAAATAAATTATAACCACATGATAACTGGTTGATAGCACAATGATGACTGATTGAATTTGTGAATACCAACTGTAGATGAAGAAGTATTTTTAAAGTATAATTTCTCTAAAGCTTCTGTGTTACAGCTGGAAACTAAACTGTTTGACTAGCCCCATAAATGCCAGTTATTATTATTACAAAGTACATTACAAACTCACAAATATGGCAGCCTTCTAGTCCATTGCTGCATTTTACAATGATGGCATATTATTATAAAATAAAATTCAGTATCATAGGTATTACTCTTCTTCTTAAGGAGTTGGCTTGGTATTATATAAAATGAACAGTACTTTCCCTTTTCAATAAGAAAATGTTTTCTGTATTTGAAGGAATGAAATGATAGCTGAATATATGTTCTGTTGCAATCTAAGTAATTTTTAGAAAAGAAACGATATTTTTCTGTAATGGTACAGATATTTCATGATTCACTAGACTACTCTCACAACGAGTTAACCCTCACTCTTTCACAAATTCTAAATTCAAGTTAGGGAACTGTTGCTTAGAATTTGTGGAAGATTCAGGCAACTCATTATGAGAGTAGTCTAGTGCACTATGAAATATGCAATCTCCACTTTCAAAATGATTGTCTCCTTATTGTACTACTTCCAGTTTTGACATGAGGAATGCCATTTATTGCAAGTAGTGTAACTTTTTGTATTATTAAAAAAACTTGTATTTTCTTGTAATTCAAACGTAATAAATCTCTCTATCACCCCCACCTTCCTTTCCCATGCAAGTTTTCTCAGTATTGTACCAATTTAGATATTTATAGATCTGTTATATGGAGCACCTATACCATCATATTGCATTGCTTTCAGAATTGAGATAAGGAAGTGTAGTTCATTTGAAATACTATAATCTTTACTTATTATTATATAATCTTCCCCCCCCCCCCAAGTGGCATACCTATCATATACAGTGTGGTCCTCACCGTTGCAACCAGTTACCTTGATATCACACTATTCATCAGAATAGTGTGAAGCGATTCTTAATGTAGTTAGCTGACCTCAAGCAGAAGAAGTAAGGCCACCCTTCCATCGCCCAATTATTCTGGATTTTGTAGCCAGCACAACATGCAGGTTGGCTTATGAACACACACAGTGTATAGGTATGATACACAGTGTGTAAAGTCATAGTCACTATTGGGTATAATGTCATCATTATCTTTTATTCCAATTATTTTAATACTCCACTAATGAACAAAATGTAATGGTGATAAAACTATTTTACAATATTTTTTTCAAAATAAGTGATACACCCAGTTAAATTTTTCATAGAAGTATATTATGTTTATGCATCATTACCGTATTGTGAAATATTTGTAAAGTCATTTTTGAAATATATGAATTAGCTCATGCATATCTGAAAACATGCATATCTTATGTGGGGTATGATCACACCCCCACAGACAGGTAACACTCAAATTGGGCTCTCATGCTTTTAACCAGAATATTTAATGGGAATGGTTCTTATAGTATTGAATTTAAACTCCTTGAGAAAAGCAGTTTGTAATTCATTGTATCTGTACATAGTACAGATGTGTACTACGTACAGATAACAAAATGAAGAAATAAACCAAAATAATACAAAGATTCGCTTCTAGTAGCATATAAACTGCTACAGTAGGACTAAAGAAGTCGGTAGTGTTAACAAATCTCTAACCAACCAAGTTGCCCCCCCCCCACAACAACAACTGCTTTCCATTTTCATTCCTGTTGCTAAGAATGTATTACTCTTCTGTTTCTTGTGATGATATTTGATGGGTTTTTCGGGTTTTATTTTTTAAATATGCATTACTTTTATTTACATGCATAAATTTTTTTTATTTTTCAACTTCATACAGATTAGCACAGTATACAGCCACCAAGTGTTGCTTCAAGATGATAATGCTCAAACAAGCAAGGAATGGTTTGATTCCATTAGTGCTTCTATTTTTAAATTGGTAAGTTATCATAACAGTTGAAATCTTAAATTTTTTTTCATATTATGCCGTAAAGTTGAAAGTCAAGTAATTTAGAGAATATTAGTTTCATCTAATTTTAAATTTATTTTAATATTTTAGTTTATATAGAGAATCCATTTTGTAGAGACAGAATACATATGAATTAATGTAGTGCAATGTCTTGGCCAATGTCAGTGAGGAGGCCTTAATAGTTCTATGGGCGAGTTAAACCCTGAAAAATCATTGCACTCAATAACTATTTTTTTAATAGGTATGCTACGTAAGCTACTGTTTCCCAGTTATAAATCTCCTCTTCATAATAAAAGATAAGTCTTTTCATATGTACCATTGATCTCTAAAATCCATAAGCATACCCTCCAGCTCTTTTGATTTAGTCAGAAGTTTTCAATAATTGAGTGCTTCTTGCAGTTTTCATTAAGTTTTCTTCTCAATTTTTTGGTTGGGTTTTTGAGTTATTTTACAGATGAATTACTTTTTTTTTTTTTTTTTTTTTTTTTTCAATTATAGATCTACTGAACTTAACAATATGCACTTAAAACTTCAGTTATTATTATTGTTAGTAGTAGTAAAGGATGCAAGCAAGAAATCTTAACAGCAACAACAAGAAAAACAAAAAAAACACTACCCCCTGATCCATCCATCCATTCTAATAATATGTCTAATTTTTACCACCAACCTCACCAACACCAGATGGTAGTTTGTTCCAACAATAAGTTAATTACTCTATAACTGAAAACAGATTTGTACACATCTAGTCTGCAGCCATCCTTTTTCACTTTGTTTACTCAGTCCTTTATGAAACTGAGAGATTATGAGAGCACACCAAATCCAAGTGTGCTCTCATAATTTTAGCTAAAAAAAGTTTCTGAATAGTAGTGGCACATGATGTTCTGTATAATTATTCCATAATTTACATGAGAATTTTTTTTTTTATTTTAATATGGGATATTAAGTTGTGGTATATGATTTTCATTTAAAAGTTTTTGGCATTTTGCATAGTTATCAAAAAAGAAAAGTGGATCAACATGGGTACTTTATTGCTCTCCCAAGATTTCAGAATTTATTTATTTGTTATTAAAAATATACAAATTAAATGTAAATAATCAATTAAACATATTATAAAATATTTAAATCACACTGAGTTGAAAGTGTAAAAAATATAATGAAGTAAAATCATAAAATCTAGACACAGGAGCTTTGCATTTGTATGTTATAGCTTTTAACTTAATATATTTAAATTTTTTTTTAATAATGAGTAAATATATTTTGAAATCTAGGTGGAGCAATCAAGAATTATTCATATCTGGTTCCCAACCTCTGAATGTGTTTCAGTCAAGAGCAGGCCAAGCTTTTAAGTCTTAGCTTTTTTTGCATTAATAAAGATTGATGCAGAAAAGTTTCTATAGTTACTTTAGATACAAACAGTGTTGCCAGGTTAGAAAAGCAAGTCTTGTTTTCAAGAATTAGTCATATATACAGGTATAAAATAAAATAAATTAAATAAATTTTCTGTTTATACTCCGGGACGACCAAACGGTCAGAGGAGTTCACAAGATATACAGAATACAAGAAACAGCACCGTATTCAGCAGTCACGGGCTTGAACCCCGGTCACTCAAGGCACGTGTACTTATGCACCCGCGCGCCTGACCACTAGGCTACGGCGGCCTTATGTTTATATGACTATATATACATACCTATATATATAGTCATATAAACGGGTATTAGTCATAACAACAATGACAGCCAGCCATCTTTTTATGACTGTGATTGTTGAGAAGGTTTGCATTTTGCAGTTTGTGCCAGCAGAAAAAATTATATTGCTTCATATTAAATGCATAAAACACATTTATAACAGTGTTGAAATTAACAGTGTTAAGAGTTGAAAATTTTTTTTTTTCTGGACTGTATATCATGATTTGACAGGAGTTTACATATTCAGTTTTTTAAATAAAGATTTACTTTTCACTATCTTCTTAATTTATTATTATTTATTTATTTATTATTATTATTTCGAAATTAGCATTGATTCATTTGGAGTTTAGCCCAGTTGTTGGTGCCTCCGTAGCCAAGTGGGCAGGAGCAGCAGTGCATAGCACATGCTTCTTGATTAGACTCGGGTTTGAGCCCGTGCCCACCAAATACGGAGGATGCAGAAAGGTCAGGTAATGACCACTGCATATCCTCGGAGCAATATGGCCTTAGTTGCTAATGCTCCTAAAAACCACATAGCAACATAACAACAACAGCCCACAGCCCAGTTGTTGTTACTAGTTATGTTCTGTGTTATAGTTATCTTTATCGTTCAAATAAAGTAGTTTATTTTAAAATATGTAGCTATTTCAATTTTAAAACATGAAATAGTAGGAAAGAGGATAGAACAGGTAAGTAAATATGAGTATTTGGAAAGCCTTATGGTGTAACAAGCAAAGAGCAGCAAAGGATAAAAAGTATTTGAGAAGAGAAGAAGAATATTATGGGAAGATTAGGAACTGGTTTAAGGAAAAGGTAGGTATTATGTTTGGTATGAATGGTGATACATTATGGAGCATGGACATGGAGAATGAAAGATATTAGAAGATTGGAAGGTTTTGAGATATGGGTATGGAAAAAGATAGAAAAGATAAATTGGGTCAATAAAGTAAAAAATGAGGAGGTTTGAGAAGGGTGAGTGAGAAGAGATGTTGGACTGAAATAATCAGAAGGTGGACGAGAAATTGGATTGTACACGTGTTTCAAGGTGAAGGATTGATGAAGAATGTAACAGAGGAAAAAGTTGAGGGGGAAGAATCCCAGTGGAGATTGAGGATAGATTGAGAGGGTTGGTGATATGTGGGTATATGAGGAGGGGTTACTGAAGATAGGAAGATATGGAGAAGGGGTTGTTGAATTGTATGTTTCGGTCTGATGAACATTGATGATGAAGACAGCACTGTTATTCAATGCAATTAACAATGTGAATTGCACACAAACTGATGATTTGTTGAATTAATAGGTTTTAAGTGCATCAGTAACTTAGACCATAATTGCACCATTATGTATTATGTCCGTACAAGTATATGTTCATAGTCCAAATTAAATATTATGCAAGCTGAAAAACCTAGAGTAAATCACAGGGGAACCCTGTTCCTTCTGCATGAGTTGACTAACTACAATCCCACTTGAAGGGTCTTTAGAAATTCTTCCAGTCTAAGGCAGGGCACATACCTCTCCAAACGAGTGATAAGTAGTGAAGCCGCTATACTGTCATGAAGGACAAAAATGCTACAAGTTACATCATAATGCAAAACTGCTACAAGTTAGATCTGCAGAGTTCTTGAGGTATTTCTTCTTACAAGTGTAGCATTATTTTACACTTGTTGGTAAAGAGAACCCATTTTGTAGAGACAGAATACATATGAATTAAGGTGGTGCAATGTCTTATCCAATATCATTGACGAGGCCTTAACAGTTCTACAGGCGAGTTAAACCCAAGTGCTATAGCAGTCATTTTTGGTCCACAAAAAAATTGTCAATAGTGACGAAATTGACAATTTTTATGTTCCTCAACAGAATTAATATTGTAGTCAGAGTAGTACTTTAGAAGCTGGGGTAAAGGATTAAATTGTTGAAGGATTAAATTATTTCTTATAAAAATAATTTTATTGTATGAAAATTGCCGAAATTCCACTTCAGTGAAGTGGAATTTCGGCAATGGTTTTCTTTTTTTGCATGCAATCATCATTTCCTGCTTTTACCTGATTGTCTGAAGATGTGTCCTTGACATTCATATGTGTACAAGGTGTGGCTATTAAGTAGCAAGACTGTTGCAATAAAATAAATATAATGAAATATTTCATGCCTTACAAGTTATCCCTTCAAAATTGCCTTGGGCTTACACATGCCGTTCCATATGTTTCTTCCAAACATAGAAACATTTCTGTTAGCCCTTTAAAATTTCTGTAGTTTTAAAGTCTGTAGTTTTAAACTTCTGCAGATATATATATATGCAGATCTACATATATATTCCTGAAAGATTATAGGTCCAATAGAAGTACAGTTATAATAAAAGCTCTTCTGGAAGTGCTATATTAAAAACAAGACATGAATGGCTCCACAGATAGTCATGTGAAAAGTAGTAATGCCTCAAGAATTCAGGAGATCTTATGAGTATCTATCTGTTGGGTTCAGTTACCAAACAGAAATGAATTCAAGTTCAAATAAGTTCCCTTGAATCAAATTAGGAGTGAAATGGATTAGAAATCTCTGTTGCTTCTGAAAGATTTAAAAGTGTTTGTTAATGAATAGTTTAAATAGCTAAAAGAAGTCATTAAGGCATCACACATTACTGAACATGAGGAGAAAGTGTTTCTTGCTAGGTCTCATGCAGGTAAATATCATTTTTGTACATTAGACTAATAAAGGCAATTTTGTTTTTTTTAAAAAAAAAAAAAAGAACCAGGTCATGTAAAACTATGTAGCCGAGGAATGTTGATTGTATCAATATAAAATACTGGAATGATTATATACTTAATAGGATAAACAAAACCACTTTTGTAATAGGCTCTCTCATCGGCCCTCAGTACTGGGGACTGATGAGAGAGCCTATTACAAAAATGTAATGTTTTGTACTAAAAAAAATAAATAAATAAATAAAATTAAAAATGTGAAAAACTAGAAAGAAAATATTTACTTATATTTTTTTGTCTAACAAGTTTTCTTAAACTTTAACAACAATTTTCAACTCTAAAATGTAATGTATACATTATAGCCATCAGGTCTTGATATGTATGGAAGCAAAGAGAATACACCAGACAGAGAGGGACCAAGAGATGAATTTAAAAAAGGGAATAAAGTTTCACGCACTAAATCAGCAAAACGTAAGTGAAGATTTTATTTTAATGTTTCCTCCTATTGTTATTTGTTGTCCCTTTTAGTAATGTGTTTACTTCAGAATTAGTTTTGTTACTAATTATGTAACCCTTTGATTCACAATCATAGAATGATGCAAGAGAATACTCTGTCACTTTGAAAAAGTAGAAACTTTAATATATTCAAGTTATGCTAACTAAATTATATGCAAAAAATTTATTTCTCATCATAATAATTAATGTGTGCCAACATACACAAAGGATTCTTATTTTTTGTATTACCCAAGCTAAAATCGCAGGTGTGCCTTTATCCATTCATTAAACTTGTTTCGGAGAAGTATTCACCTTGGGAATACATGTGCAAACACTATGATATTTTCTCTTAGTTTCATATATTAATATTATAGTTCTTACAGAGTAGTTTAGGGCTAAAACCTAAAGTTATGAAAGAAGTTGACTAGCGTACAAATTAGTGCAATTGGATCATTTCTGTATGTAGCCAACTACTTAAGTAGTTATAAATTGGCATCCTTAAGTATATCTCATATTGTGAATATCTTCACAATATGAGAATGATATTGCGCTACCTTGAATAAGTAACATTTCACCATAGGAGAAAACTATTGTTACTTATTCTCAGCGGATACTATTGCCCATATGGCACCATTTCGGAGCTTATTGGCTCCTCATCAAAGGGTGGGCAGGTACCCTGGTGTTGCAATGATGACAACCCAGTTGGGAAGTATAACTCCACAGTATTGAGAGATGCCTGGTGGTGTGGGATAATTTAGATTACAGAGCAGTTTAGGGCTAAAGCCCCCTGAGGTTACAATAGAAGTTGACTAGCATACAAGTTAGTGCAATTGCATCCTTGAGTATCTAAATTATCCCACACCATCAAGCCTCTCTTATATTGTGGAGTTATACTTCGCAACTGGGTTGTCATCATTACAATGCCAGGGTATCTGCCCATCCATTGATGAGGAGCCAATTAGCACTGAAACAATGCTGTAGGTGATGGTATCCACTGAGAATAAGTAACAATAGTTTTCTCCTGTGGTGAAACATTACTTATTTCAGCTATTGCAATATCATGGCAACTCTTTGTGAAGGTATTCACAATATGAGATATACTTAAGGATGCCAATTTATAACTACTTAAGTAGATGGCTATGTACAGAAATGATGCAATTGCACTAACTTGTACACTATTGTAGTTTTTTTAAAATTAATATATGAATGGATATAATATAATCTTAGAATGTGTGGTACAGTGAAAAGTTTATATCTTACGCAAAGCTATTTATGACATATGTGGAAAAAAAATTAAGGCTGTAATTGACAAAAGTGCTGTAGGCTGCCAACTCTTCAGATGGAAGCCCTCTCCCCTTCCTTTCTTTTATGACATTCTCTTGCTCACTGTCCTAATAGTTTTCTTTGTCTTTTTTACAAAAAATAAAATAAAATGATTGCAGATTGGTTTTGCCTCCCTTCCTCTGTCCAGTTGAGGATACATCAAAAATTAGAGTGCATATTGAATCTGGATTTTGTGATCATAATATTGAACAGTTTCTCTTAGATCATTTGATGTATATATGAAATCTTTTGAAACAACCTCTTCTCCACAGTGAACTTGTTTTGCATATAAATCCCCATCCTATAGGATACATTTGGTTAGAAATATTTCAAACTCAGAGGAGAGTTTTCTGATGTCTATGCACATTCTTGTGGCTTATCACAGTGGTTATGATTAGTGTAGAAAAGGCTTGTGTTTAAATCCTTTAGAGACAAAAGCATCTTGCATGGGCTTTATTTTCACTGAGGTCATGTTAATTGGTCTTGGGTAAAGGTTGCATGCTGTTTTCTTCCAGAAACTTGGGGAATTTTTTGTCTTATGACATAGGCAAACTGACTGTAGAATACAGAATAGAATATACCATATTTCTTCGATTCTAAGACGCAATCGATCGTAAGACGCACCTTAATTTCAGTATCTTAATTTCAGAAAAAAAGCTTTAGTTCTAAGAAAAAAATAAATAAATAAAATAAAACACTAAAAGAAATCTAACAAATATTTTTATTATAATAGAATTCAATTTACTAACAACGATAGTACCGGTATTTATCAGTAAGTATGTTATTCATCACTTCCTTCTGAATCTTCTGAGCCGTCAATATCTGCATCTGAATCAATATCAGAGTCTACTTTGCATTCAGGGTCAGATTCTTCTGAGCTGTCGTTATCTTCATTATTCCATAATATATCATCTTCTGAGCCATCGAGAGCGTTGGTGATGCAACATTTTTTAAATGAGTGCTTTACTATTCTTTCTGGGATCAGCTTCCAAGCTGTTGATACCCATTCTGCCAATTTTGATGCCGGCACTTTCTTAATATTTTGGAAGGTGTCACGGAAGGTTGTCGGTCAACAGCCAGGATTCATATTCCTTTCCCAAGTAATCCTTAAATGGTTTGTTGACTGAAACGTCGAGTGGCTGCAGTTGGCTAGTCATGCCACCAGGAATCACAACCAACTCACCACGTTTTTGTACAATTTTATTTTTGATATGTTCGGACAAATGTCCACGAAATGCATCAAGTACTAGCATGCTAGGGGGGTTAGAGGCATTAGTAGAGGCATTTGATGCAAGAAAGCAAGCTTATGCAGCATCAGCCAAAAAAAAAAAAAAAACCCACTTCCACTTCACCCCTCTGTTCGTTCAAAATACCTGTCCAGCTGAGCCTTAAACTTATTTAGGCTATCAACCTCCACCACAAGGGATGGAAGTCTGTTCCACCAACCAACCACCCGCTGGCTAAAGGCAAATTTCCACACGTCTATCCTACATCTGTCTTTCCTCAATTTGAATTTATGCCCTCTCAGGTGATTTTTCTGAGCTAGAGGAAGAATCCCATCAGCATTGAGCATGCTTAAACCATTCAAGGCCTTATACACCTCTATCAGATCACCTCGCTGGTGCCTAGTCTCCAGACACTGTAATTTGCAAAACTTAAGCCTTTCTTCGTAAGAGCACCCCTTTGTTCCATTCACTAATCTTGTTGCCCTTCTCTGTACTCGTTCCAGCAGCTCTACATCCTTCTTGACATGAGGCCTCCAGACCTGTATACAGTACTCTAGGTGTGGCCTGACCATCGCCTTATACAATGGAATAATCACCTCCTTATCCCTGCTGGAAAAATTCCTGTATATCATTGACAATACTCCATGAGCTACTCTTGAAGCCCGTCTGCACTGCTCAGAGAACTTCATATCTGCCTGCACAACCACCCCCAAGTCCCTTTCATTCTCTACCACTGTCAGTGTAGTACCACAGAGTTGATACGTTGCTCTGGGGTTGCTGTTTCCCATGTGTAGTACTTTACATTTGTCAATGTTAAACTTCATTTGCCACCTCTCAGCCCATCTGCTCAACCTTTCCAGATCCTGTTGCAGCAGCATAGTGTCAGTAGTGTCCTTGACAACCCTGCCAACCTTTGTATCGTCTGCAAACTTGGACATTAAGCCCGATATACCATCATCAATATCATTTATAAATACAGAAAACAATAATGGACCCAACACTGAGCCCTGAGGGACTCCACTAATAACATCAGTCCACGATGAGCAGTGTCCATTGATTACCACTCTCTGTCTTCTCCCCCTCAACCACCCCTTTATCCATAGCAGCAATTTGCCTCCAATGTCACACTGCTCCAATTTGTGTAGCAGTCTTCCATGTGCAACAGTATCAAAAGCCTTTCTAAGATCCAAGTATATAATATCAAAGTTATTCCCTGCATCCAGTTCTTTTGTGACTGCATCATAGTATCCAATCAAGTTGGTCAGGCAAGACTTCCCCTTAACAAAACCATGCTGTGTCCGAGCTATAACTGAAGTCTTGTCTAGATGATCCTGCAGTGCTTCTTTAACCAGTGCCTCCATTAATTTTCCTGGAACAGAAGTTAAGCTCACAGGTCTATAATTACTTGTGTCAGCCTTTGATCCTCCTTTGTGAATTGGGGTCACATTTGCACATTTCCAGTCTATGGGTACCTCCCCTGAGTCCAAGGAAGCTCTCATAATTATGGCTAAGGGTTTACTTACTTCCTTTGCTGCCTCCTTTAATATAACTGGATAGATCCCATCCACCCCGGGTGCCTTTCTTGTGTTTATCTTCAACAGTTTCTCCTCCACTTTACTCCCAGTTATTTCAAGATTCTGTAGCTTACTGCTAGAGTTGAATACACCTCTGGCATTCCCCTCGCTGAATAACTCCTCATGTGTGAATGTCGATGCAAAATATTCATTTAGTTTGTTAGCTACCTGAGCAGGATCATCAACACTTGACCCATCAATATCAAGTGGACCAATCTGATTCATCCCCTTCCTTCTAGAGTTTACATAAGTAAAGAACTCTTTGCTGTTTTTCTTTGCATCCCTTGCCAAGGATTTCTCGTAATCTGCCTTCGCCTGCCTAACCTCCTTTGTAACTTGGTTGCATATCAACTTGTATCTATCATAGGCTTCTGTGTCATGTGTTAATTTGTATGTATCCCATGCATTTTTCTTCTCTGCCATATGCCTCATTAGTCCATCTGACATCCATTTTGGCCTAAACCTTGAACAATATTTCTTAGTTGGTATGTAAAGCCTAGTAGCTTCCAAGATAAGTTCTTTGAATGCTTCCCATTTTAAATTTGCTGTTGGTAACATCATCAGTTGGTCCCACTGTATAGAATTTAAATACTGTCTCAGTCCATCGTAGTCGCCTTTACGGAAGCAATAACCCTTCCCTTTACCCCTAATGGTAGTTACCTCTTTGAGTAAATCCCACTTCAGCACACTGTGATCACTGCCACCTAGTGGTTCATTTATCTGCAGATTCTTAATGCATGAAGAATCACTGCTGATAATCAAATCAAGAGTATTACTCCCTCTAGTTGCCTCCCGAACATGCTGATGTAGAAAACAATCATCCAATAAATCCACAAAAGCCCTGCTAGTGTGTGAGTAACCAGCCCCCAAATTCCAGTCAATATCTGGGAAATTAAAATCTTCCATTATAAGACACTCTGATTTACTGGCCCACTCTATTTCCCTGTACAGTTCCTTATTATACTCATCAGAGTCATTAGGCCTATAGCACACTCCTACTCTCAATTTTGATCTCCCAATGTTTATGTCACACCAAACTGACTCCACACTGCACTGTCCAGCGATGTCGACTGGCTTCACTTCCTTGGTTTTTATGTGTTTCTTAACTAATAGCATAACCCCTCCCCCCTTCCTATCCTGTCTATCCTTTCTGTAGACGTTGTACTCCCCAAATTGCAGTTCTGCATCCCTTATATCTGTGTGACACCACGTCTCTGATATCCCAACAATATCTGCCTTCGTTGTTTTGAGCAATACCTCAAATTCATCAAATTTATTTACTAAACTCCTAGCATTGGTGTACACGCAAGTATACCTGCACCTGTTTCTATTCTTAGCTACCCTAACACAACCCATGTGTTTACTTGTACCGCAATGGCTCCCAGCAGTCTCTGAAATACCATGCATCTTGTTTTTCAGGCTTCTGCTCATTCTAATAGAAGCAGTGCAAGAATCTCTTTCACCTCTGCCAGTGGCTACTGTCAATCTATTGGTCTTTGTCTCCCCCCAAGCTAGCAGTTTTCCGACCCACCTAACACTGCCTCGATAGCATCAGCAAATATTCTTCCACCCTTTTACAAAGACAAAGGGTTACAAAGACTTCCAGGACATCTATTCCACATAACATTTAGCCAGTCTTCCATAAGCTCTGCCGACATCCATCCATTTTTTTGTGCATGCACAATAACATCTTTGGGGAAAATTTCATTCCTCAGTATGGGTTTTCTATTTAAAATTAAATATGGTGGCAACTTTCGACCATCAGCGGTGATGCATAGCATCACAGTGATACGCTGCTTTTCATAGCCCATGTTTATAATCTTGGTTTCTTTAGTGTTGACTGTATAATTTCGAGGCATATTGAAGAAGACTGGGGTTTCATCAGCATTTCCAATTTGACTAAACTCATAGTTTCTTTTTTTTTGTTAATTTCATCACTTGTCACTGAAAGTTAATCAGCTTCTGTTGAAAGTCTGCAGGAATTTTTTGACAGATAGATGTTCGGCACCTTAATGATAATACACTACGATGCATGAGTCTGTCGCACCAGCCGCGACTGCCTTTGAAAATTATTTTCTCTATTCCGAGGTACTTGGCAATTTCTCCAGCTTTCAATTGCATGGCTTGTCGAGTGATGGATAATCCTTTTGCGCGTGTCTCTGTTACAAAACGTATCACAGCTTCATCGACTTGTGGAAATATTCCTTTCTTAGGCCCTGTAAAGCACTCGGTTGTTGCTTTGCACAAAAATATGGAATCGCGATAATTTCTCCAATGACGAACATTTACTTCACTAATGTCAAAATGTCGACCAGCAGCTCTATTTCCATATTCTTTTGCATACACAATAACTTTTCGTTTCAGTGTGGCTTCATAGTGCAATCTTTTTGACATTTTAATGTGCAATAAGGGATCGAAATTAACGAAATACAGTAACTCCACCACTTCTTGTGTACTTTCGAAGATACAAACAAAACTTCCTAGTTTTCGCTGAGTGAGCTCCACTATAATGAAATAACGGTGGCTTCACATTTCGAAAGCACGTGAAATCACCCACGCCACTTTATTCTTCAATGGAATTGGAGAATGCAATAACAGTCAAACTTGGAGGCAGGGTTCCATGTAAAAACAAAACGTGTGCTGCTGTGCAAAGAGAAAGTGCAAGGTTACAAACATTGATGAAGCATTGCTTCAATGGTTCACCTCCCAAAGAAGTACTGGATTTTCAATAGACGGTCCGATCCAGGGCCATGCAAATGGGGGGTGCAACGGACGGGCCTCACTAGGGCCCGCAGTCTAGGGGGGGCCCAATTGAGGGAGCCATCAAGGTCTCAACATAAATAAATGAAGCCCCTTAACTCCTTTTACATCCAGGCTTCCAAATACCTTTGCATGATCCTGGTCCGATTTTGAAGGCTCAAGCTGAAAAATTTGCTAAACAATTTGGATGCCACAATTTTGTGTGTAATGACGGTTGGCTGGATCAATTTAAAAACTGACATAACATCATTTATGCAGAAATTAGTGGAGAATCTCCATCTGGAGATCCAATAAATGGCAAATGAATGGATTGACTGTGTTTGGGCAGAAATCAGAAAAGATTTCAATGACTAAGACATCTACAATGCCAATGAAACAGGACTTTTTTTATAATTTGACACCTTAACGTACATTTAAATTCAAAGGAGAAACGTGTTAGTGGGAAAAAAAATCAAAGGGTTGCTTTACGGTGCTCGTATGCTCAAATGTGACAGGAACTGATACAAAAATTGTTTGTTATCGGAAAATGATTAAAACCTCGGTGTTTCAAAAATGCAAGGAAACTTCCTGTGGATTACACTGCAAAAAAGAAAGCTTGGATGACTTCGGGTTGCTTTAAAAAATCAAAGGGTTGCTTTACGGTGCTCATATGCTCAAATGTGACAGGAACTGATACAAAAATTGTTTGTTATCGGAAAATGATTAAAACCTCGGTGTTTCAAAAATGCAAGGAAACTTCCTGTGGATTACACTGCAAAAAAGAAAACTTGGATGACTTCGGACCGCAATACGTAAATGATTGGAATAAGGAACTATTCAAAAAGAAGAAAAAATTTTATTGTTAGTTGATAAGTGTCCTGCACATCACTAGATTCAAAAATTTCCAACGTTAAGCTAGTGTTTCCACCTCCCAATGTGACATCAGTTTTTCAACCAATGGACGTAGGTGTAATGAAGAGTTTGAAAGGATTTTATAAAACATTCCTAGTTCTACATCTGATCAAAAAGAACAGAAACTTACTAAATCTATATCGATATTGAATGCTATAAATTTATTGAATGATGCACGGAACAACGTTACTTCGACAACCATATCAAATTGCTTCAAGAAATCGAAATTAAATTCAAATGAAATTTCAGTTTTAGATGAAGAAGATGGAAACGAAGAAAACAACTTACCATTATCCGAATGGTTGCTACATAACAACATTGTAAGTTTTAATGCAGATAACATAGATGAATTTGTACAAGTCGGTGACAACTTATTAACTAGTGGTGTTCCTACAGAGAGTGACATTTTAGATGCTGTGCTCAACAAAGACGATAACGACGATGATATGATGACAATTGAAAGTGAATCAAAATCAGTGCCAACAATCCACAAGCTCAAGGTGCAATGGACACCTTAGTCAATTTTTTTGAAGGAAATGAGGCAAGTAATGAGACTTTTAATGCATTGATGTTTTAAGGGGAAACTTAAGAATTATCAAAGTGAAATCTTTAAAACAAACATTAATTTTTTTAAGATTCATAAATAAAGACTAATTGAAATCATGTTTATTGTTAAATAGTATTGTTTTTAATTACAGACAAATAGATTGTGTTTAATATTAAGTGTATTGCAGTTTATACAAGCATATTAATACAAATAATATTAACGATTTTAACGATTTTCCAATAACAAACAGTTTTTTTTTATCAGTTCCGGTCATATTTACGCATACAAGTATCACAAGCAACCCTTTGATTTTTTTCCTCTTTGAATTTAAATGTACAGTAAACCCTCACTATTCGCAGTATCTGTTTTCACTGTTGAGCGTATTCACGGTCGCTGATTTAATATAAAATGAAACCTAAACATATGTCAATTTTAAAGTGCCATGAACATTTTCCACCATAAAAAACATTGGTGTGGCTAAAAGCATCTTGCCCAGTCAAAACAGTGCAGTGGGTGGGGGAGAGGGGTGACAAAATCGCGAACACGAATGTTTCCCACTAATCCTTGTTCAGTATGTGTTATGCGCTTGTCATGGAAAGTTTCATCATTTGCTTTTAATTGATATGCTTACGAAAGTGAAAAATCTACCGTTTTGCTGTGTGTTAGTGTAAACAGACTTTTTCGAGTGTGTTAACACTCGAAAAAGTCTGTTTTTCGAGTGTTAACCTTTTTCGTCACTTTAAAAGAAAGTGACTTTTTTTGTGGACAATTCTTTTCTAACCCCTACAAAAATATGGCTATGAATAACAAGGGAATTGTGAAAAGATCAAAGAAGGCGATGACATTAGTGAGTAAAATTGAGTTATTAGACAAAATTTCTAATGGTGAAAGTGCCTTGTCAGTCGCAAAACATTATAAAATCAATGAGTCAACGGTACGATCAATCAAGAAATCAGAAGAAAAAAATTTGCCGTAGTATCCATGAAAATGTGCTAATTGCTTCTAAAATTTGCTCTCTAACTCGTGATGCTAAATTAGAAAAAATTGAAAAAGCTTTAAATCTGTGGATAGAAGACGGAACTCAAAATAAAATTCCGTTAAGTTCACTCATCATTCGTGAAAAAGCAGAACTCCTTTGTCAACACTTTAGCGAAACTGGTGATAGCACTGGCAGGATTAAGTTTTTTTAACTAGCAAAGACTAGTTTGAAAGATTTGTTTCAAATTTCTAATAAATATTAATTTAATATTAAATTGTTTCTTATTTTCATTTCGATGCCTTATGCTTGTATTTCACTATGTACTGTCTGTGTTTGTCTATGTACATAGTAATATTATGTAGGTACAATTTTAGACTCTTTTTTTCTTATATATTTCATACTTTGGAACAGAACTCTTTTATTACTATGGGAGCCATAACACAGTATTCTTGGCATTTCTCAGTAAAATAACCCCTGTGAATAGCGGGGGTTTACTGTATTGTCAGGTGTCAAATTGTAAAAAAAGTCCTGTTTCGTTGGCATTGTACTAATAGTAGTAATAGAGGCATGTGATGTAAGTGTATCACCTTACGTAGCATCTGCCAAAAAAAAAACAATTTCACACAATCATTCCCTCTAAAAGTTTATCCAGTTCCTCCTTGAAATTATTTAAGCTATCAACTTCAACAACGACAGATGGAAGTTTCTTCCAGCAATTAACCACCCCCTGCCTAAATGTAAATTTCCGCACATCTATTCTACAACTGCCTCTCCTCAATTTGAATTTATGCCCCTCAGGTTCGTAATCTGAGCAAGTAGAAGAATCCCATCAGAATTCAGTGTGCTCAACCCATTCAAAGCCTTATACGCCTCACAGGTGCCTAGTCTCCAGCCGCAATTTTGCAGAACTTAACCTTTTCTTGGTAAGAGAACCCCCCTTCGTTCCCCTCACCAATCTTGTTACCCATCTCTGTACATGCTCAAGCAGCTCTATATCCTTCCCAAAATGAGGCCTCCAGACCTGTACACAGTACTCAAGGCATGTCCTGACCATTGCCTTATGCAAAGGGATAGTCACCTCCTTTTCCCTGCTAGCAAAATTCTTGTATATCATTGACAATATCCCATGACCTGCCCTGGCAGCCTGTCTGCATTGCTCAAAAAACTTCATATCTGACTGCACAGTTACTCCCAGGTCTTTTTCATTTTCTACCACCTTAAGTGTAGTACCACGCAGTTGTTACATTCCTCTGGGGTTACTTCTGCCCATATGCAGTACTTTGCATTTGCCAATGTTAAACTTCATTTGCCACTTCTCAGTCCATCTGCCCAAGTTTTCTAGCTCCTGTTGCTATACAGGAGCTAGTAGTACAACTAATTTTTGCATAAACAATGGTTTTTAAGTCGATCCAGCCAATTGTTGTTACCCGCAAAATTGTCTTATCCAAATTTTTCTGCTTGAGCCTTCAAGATTGGACCGTCTGTTGAAAATCCAGCACTTATTTGTGTGGTGACTCATTGAAGCAGTGCTTCCTCAACGTTTGTAACCTCGAACTTTCTAATTTTTTTTTTTCCGGTTATGTTATTTTCTAGTGCCTATATGTAAACATCTTTATTCTTCCACAATGTCGATACACTTGAAGAGGACAAAGAAAACTTTTTACACACTTCAACATTTTTTTCACCACATTGTAACTCACGAATAATTTCAACTTTTTCGCAAATAGAGAGACACTTTCTTTTGTTAGTAGTAGTCATGTTTCCGAAGGAAGGGTTCATTGCTAACTGATTTTACTTTAAAATGATAAAGTGATCTGTATACAAAGTTCTTAGAAGCCCAAAATGCATACAAAGTTCTTAGAAGTCCCAAATGCATACAACATACTTAGAAGTTCCCATCTGGTGAGTATGGGCTTGGCACACCCAGGGTGGATATCACTATTCTTATCTTTTTTGGTGATTCCCTCCTATGACTCCTACTCCCTCCCTCCCCTCTCTCTCTCTCTCTCTCTCTCTCTCTCTCTCTCTCTCTCTCTCTCTCTCTCTCTCTCTCTCACTCTCAGGATACTCAATTTTTTTTGGCTGGTGCAGCATAAGCCTTGGGCTTCCTTACACCATATTACTAATAATAATAATAATGCATACAAAGTTCTTAGAAGTCCAGTTTCTAAAATTCTTAGAAATTCAAAAATAAATTTATGGTTCAGTGAATACAAGACAATCTGTAAATAGGGTAATGCGGAACGCCGCTGCACTATTGTATAGGCCCCCATCCCTTGAGGACAACGTCATAAACTGGCCGCTAATCCAATGCAGGTGGTCCGCTAAGTCGCCTTTTTCATTTTCATCTATTCCAAGAATTGGATTTTTCCGACAACTCAAGCAATTGAGAATGTTTGCATACCAAAATTTGTTCGGTATATCCATGTAGTACGCTCATTATAACAGTGAGTGATTGTATGGGAATACACGTAAATTAAAATCATTATGGCTTTTTGCTTGTTACAACAGCGATCTCGTTATTTACCTGCTTGTTATAACCAAGTTCGACTGCACTTATTATTTTTTTCTCTCTAATATTTCTTTTGTTTTTTGAATCTATATTTTTATCATGTTATTGAGAATTTAAAAAAATAGGAGGTAGATTTATCTCATCAGTGATATAAAGTGTTCATTGTTTAATGGCTCCATCTCTGCTATCACAGTGAGTAATGGTTATAACGAGGAAATTTTGTCAGTCCCTTGATGCTTGTTAAAACCAAGTTCGACTGTATATAGAACTCAGGTGGAACAAACTTCCATCTGTCGTAGAAGTTGACAGCTTAATTAAATTTAAGGGAAAACTGGACAGTTTCGGAGCTAGTGGATGGATGAAATATCAATTTTTTTTTTTTTTTTTGGGTGATGCTGTATAATAGCAGTTCCCATCCATTTTTGACTTGCGAATCCCTTTCAACATAATATTTTTCATCACAAACTACTAAGCTTATTCTCTGAAATCATATAATATTTTTATTATAAAAATGAATTTTTATTATAAAATATTTCCAGTACTACATTTTTAATAAATGACATTGCGTAATAATAAGAATTTTATTAAGTATTATTTATACTTTGTAAAGCAGTTATTAATCAGTCCAAACTATATCCCCAGGGGCTCACATCTAGTGAGTATGGTCTTGGCACACCCAGGGTCCTGAGCTGGATATCATCATTCTTCTCTTTCTTGGTGATTCCCTTCTACTTCTCTCTCTCTCTCTAAGGGTAACTCAGAAATTTTTTTTTTTTTCTTGCCTGGTGCAGCATAAGCCTCAGGCTTCCTTGTACTATATGGCTATTAATAATAATAATAATAATAATATTTCGAACAGGCTAAGAGTAGAAAACTTGCTTCTTGTCCAAATGGTACCTAAGCATTCTGGTCTCTTGCCAAAGCTATTTGTTGCAATATTTGCCCATCTCTTCCCACCTCTGACAAAACCAGATGGTTATATTACCAAATCAGCCAAAGATAAAGTTGACCTACTAGAAACCTATCTTTCTTCCAAATCATGTATTAATGATCTTGGTAAATCAACTCAAACCATTCCCAGTACACTCCATTCAATGCCTCCTGTGATCTTCCATCAAAAGGATTTTGATGAATCCGATGCTAAGAAAGCTCCAGGTCCTCATGGTATTTCTCCACTTGTTCTCAGAACCTGTGCCCCTGAACTTACTCCTATTTTGTGTCGTCTTTTTTTCACTTTCTTACTTCAAAGGTGTTTTTCCTTCTGCTTGGAAATTTGCTCGTATCCAGCCAGTTCCTAAAAAGGGTGACAAATCCTTCTCATCCAATTATCATCCCATTGCAATTACTTCTACTCTTTCTAAAGTAATAGAGAAATCAATTAACCGCCAACTCTTATTAAACTATCTGGAAATCTTTCTCCTGATCAACGATCACCAGTATGAATTCCGTCAGTGTCGTTCCACTGGTGATATTCGGGCTTATGTTACCCATTTATGGACAAATTTAATGGAGAAATTTGGTGAAACTCAAGCCATTGCTCTTGATATTTCAAAGGCTTTTGATCGTGTTGTGGCATAAACGTCTTCTAAATAAGCTTCCATCCTGTGGTTTACCAACTGTTCTTTGTAACTGGGTATCCAGTTTTCTCTCTGACCACTCACTGCAGGTGATGGTAGACAGATCTCTTGTCTTCTAACTTCTTCACTAATGCCGGCGTTCCCCAAGGTTCAGTTCTTCCTCCCACTCTTTTCCTCTTGTATATTGTTCTTGTTTATACTCTGGCATGACCACCAGGTCAATGGAGTTTACAATAAATCATCAGTACAGACATTAATCGTATTTAGCAGTCACAGGCTTGAACCCCAGTCCACTCAAAGAACGCGTGCTATTGCACTCTCGCTCCTGACCATTCTGCTCCATCAGGCCTGTTAATGACCTTCTTCCATTGACCAGAAATCCTATCTATAGTTTTGCTGACGATAGCACATTGCATTTCACCTTTCAGTTTGAGAAACCTTGCCCTGCTCAAACAGCTTCAACTTCTTGAATATCTGCTACCAATTCCCTAAATGCTAATCTCCAGGTAATTCTACAGTGGGGCAAAGATAACTTAATTTCAGCCCTTCTAAAAGTAAGTCCTGTCTTATATCTCGCAAAAAGGATTCTTCTGCTCCTATACTTATCTTTGATGACACTCCGATTTCTTGGCAAGATCTTAGGGATTACTCTGACTTTTAATCTCTTTCTTTTGTCAAAAAGCACATTACAAATATCGCTTCCTCTGCATCTAATAAACTGGGTTTTCTCTTTCATCCTTAGTGTTACTTTTCTTACAAACAGTTGTCGACTCTGTAGAAATCGCAAATTCGCCCTACCATGGAATATTGTTCCCACATCTGTGGTGGTGCTCCCAAAACCTCTCTCAGGCTTCTTGATTCCATTTAAAAGAGGGCAGTTAGGTTAATTAATGTCTCATCTCTAACAGAGTCTCTGCACTCTGTCTCATAAATGTTCTGTTTCTGCTGCATGCCTTTTCTACAGATACTTCCATGAGTTCTGAATTGGCTTCTATAATTCCCGCTCTCTCTTTCAAAGCAGTCCGAACATGTGCCGAAATCATTCAACATCCTTTTACTGTCCAAGTTCAAACTCACAGAACAAACTTTTCATTTATTCATGTTGTCAACTTCTGTTTTCTGGGACAACCTTCCTTTATAAGTATTTCCTGAAAATTACAATCTACAGAAGTTCACTTCTAATGTGAACAAATTTCTTTCAACCTTCAACCCATGCACGGTATTAAGTACTATAGGTCAGTACCTTTTTTCAGGCGTGGAGGCAAAGAACACGTTCGGGTCCCTACTTAATTAATGTAAATTGCAAAAAGAGGAGACATCCAAAGACGCCAGGCCCCTAAAGGGCCCGCAGGCAATTGCCTTGCCTGCCTACATGGTAGCTGTGCTACTGCTGTAGGTTCTAAAAAAAAAAGTACCTACACATAACAATGATCTTTGAGAATGAAAAAAAAATTATGGGAAACATATTCATTTGACATGATATACTGTAAGATAGTAAACTAATTAAAAGGAATTGTGGGAGATGTGGTTTCTTTCTTTGGCAATTCTTTACTTTTTATTTAATTTAATTTTACTTTATTGTTTATTATTAGTTATATTTTCTAGTTTTCAATAATAGACCTATGTAAAATCTAAGCAGATGCTATTACAGAATTGTTAGTGCAAACTCCTGGGGATTCACGAACCACCAGTTGGAAACTGCTGCTGTATAAGCTTTCTTTCTTGCATCATTTGCCTCTGCTAATGCTAATAATAGAATATTTATGGACTGTAAACTTTGCATTTTTTTTTCAACTTAACTGTTGATCTGGTTGTGCATGAATCAATGTGCACCTTAATAATTTAATTCTCAGTCTTGCACTTCAGCACAGTTTTTGTACTGGTCTGCTCGGCATCCTGGACCAAGGAAAGATGTCGTAAGATTGATAATGATAATATCAACAAATTAATGTCTTTAGGCAAAATGTGTTTATAAGATGGATATTCACATGTTTGTGTTTCCTTAAGGAAAAGGGACACTAATACTACCTGTTGTACCAGTTTCTGTTGGAATTGGTGAGCATGAACCCTTTGGACCATTCCTAGTGAATCGAATGTAGATATTTTTCATATTGGCTCATAACCTGTATTAAGATGTATTTCACTGTTTTGGTGAAATTGACTGGAATTTCAAATCCTTGACTGCGATGTATGTTATGATTTCTTCTCCAAAGTGTGGGAGTTTTCCTCAACAATTGTGCATTGGGTTTACACACGATTGATATACATGCACTTTGACAACCTTTGTGTATTTTCCTGAGTATGGGAATAATTAGTTTCTGTTGTAAAAACAACTCTTATGTTGTATGAGTTGTTTGGTTAAATAAGTTACACAGAATTTTCTTATTCTTCTAGTTGTGAGAAACCTTAATCTTGTAATTGTCTGTTTGAGATAATGATTCATACCCTAGATTTAGATATTTTGAGGTTTTAACATGTAAAAGATTATATATTGAATTGAATTGGTTAAATGTTTATCCTTCTTGCTATTCTTAAGATGGGACGCAGTGTGTAAATATGATTATTGTAAATATTGAAAATTGCTGTGGAAGCCTTGTTGCTTTCTACTAGGTTTAGTGATTTTCTACTCAAAGAGAGAGTTTTGTGTAAATACTAGATTTAAGTATTAACCTTAAATTTTGGATAGAGAATTTCTGTCCCCTAGTTTACCCTTTCTATTCTTTATTCTTTCATTCTTAATTCTTTTGTTTCACGGGGATGCCCCTTCTCTCATCCTCCCCATTTTTCTTTACTTTATCTAAGTTCTATTCTTCTGTTTCTGGGGTTGCCTTTTTCTTTCATCCCCTTGCTTTCTATCTACTTTCCTTCCTTCCTATTCCCATACTTCTCCCTCTAATTTCCTTTTCTTAAATACCCAGGGTTACCTGTTAGCCCCAGTAAGAGTTTCAGATAGAAAGTGGTCCCTGACATGCCTCCATGTGGCCAAGGTTGGAGGCATGTCAAATTATTAAAAAAAGTCCTGTTTCGTCAACATTGTACTAGTAGTAGTAATAGAGGCATGTGATACAAGAAAGCAAGCATATCATCTTATGTAGCATCAGCCAAAAAAAAAAAAACAATTTCACACAATCATTCCCTCTAAACATTTATCCAGTTCCTCCTTGAATTTATTTAAGCTATCAACTTCAACAATGTCAGATGGAAGTTTCTTCCAGCAATTAACCACCCGCTGCCTAAACGCAAATTTCCGCACATCTATTCTTCAACTGCCACTCCTGTTAACAAGTAACGACCATACTAAGAAAAATTCTACCCCATGAGCCTTGCACAATCTCTTCAGGGCTGAATTGATTGTTAAGGCTTTCATCATATATTGCATATTGAAGTTGGCTTGCATCCAAATCTTCGGGTTCATTTTCTGCCTACATGAAACCTGGCAACAACTGTAAAGTAGTTATGGAACAGGCTAAGTATAGAAAACTTGTTTTGTTGTTCAAACAGTAGTCGAGCATTGTGGTCTCTTGTCAAAGCTATTGGCTGCAAATTTTGCTCATCTGTACTCCCTTTTTTTTTTTTTTTTTTTTTATGTAAACCCCAAACACAAGAGGTATTAGAACCTGTAGTATTTAGTACCGTGCTTGGTTTGGAGGTTGAGAAGACGAAAGAAGATATTTGTTGACATTGGACTTGAACTTCTGTAGATTGTAATTTTCAGGAAATACGCATGAAGGAAGGTTGTTCCAGAAAAGGCAGTTGAATGAATAAATGAGGAAGATAAAAAGTTGGTTCTGTGGGTATGAAGTTGGACAGTAAATGGATGTTGGCTTGTGGCGGCACGTGTTCGGACTGTTTTGAAAGAGAGAGCAGGAATTATAGAAGCCAATTCAGAAGAACAGTGCCCATGGAAGTATCTGTAGAAGATGCATGCAGCAGAAACAGTACGTCTATGAGAAAGCGAGTGGAGAGACTCTGTTAGAGATGAATCATTAATTAAACTAACTGCCCTCTTCTGAATGGAATCAAGAAGCCTGAGAGAGGTTTAGGGGGTGCCACCCCCAGATGTGGGATCAATATTCCATGGTAGGACAGATTTGCGATTTATACAGAGTGAGCAGCTGTTTGGAAGAAAAGTAACGCCGAGAGCAAAAGAGAAAACCAAGTTTTTTAGATGCAGAGGAAGCAATATTTGTAATGTGCTTGTACCAAGAGAGATTAGAATTCAGGGTAATCCCAAAAAGAGATATATCATTTTGCCTAGAAATTGGAGTGTCACCAAAGATAAGCATAGGAGCAGAAGAATCTTTTTTGCGAAATATAAGACAAGACTGAGTTTTAGAAGGGTTGAAATCAATTAAGTTGTCTTTGCCCCACTGGAGAATTACCTGCAGATCGCCATTTAAGGAATTGGTAGCAGATTTTCGAGAAGTTAAAGCTGATTGAGTAGAGCAAGGTTTCGCAAAATGGAAAGTGGAATGCAATGTGCTATCATTCGCAAAACTATGGATAGGATTTCCAGTCAATGGAAGAAGGTCATTAATATACAAGAGGAAAAGAGTGGGGGAAAGAACTGAACCTTGGAGGACACTGGCATTAGTGGAGAAGTTAGAAGACATCACCCTCAGTGAGCGATCAGAGAGGAAACTGGATAACCAATTACAAAAAACAGTTTTCAAACCATAAGATGGAAGCTTGTTTAGATGACCTTTATGCCAAACACGATCAAAAGGCTTTGAGATGTCAAGAGCAACTGCTTGTGTTTCACCAAACTTTTCCATTGAATTAGTCCATAAATGGGTAACATAAGCCGGAATATCACCAGTGGATCGACACTAATGGAATCCATACTGGCAATCATTGATCAGACAGAAGGTTTCTAGGTAGTTTAAGAGTTGGCGGTTAATTGATTTCTCCATTGCAATGGGACGATAAATGAATGGGAGGGATTTATCACTCTTTTAGGAACTGGCTGGATATGAGCAAATTTCCAAGCAGAAGGAAAAACACCTTTGGAATAAGAAAGTGAAAAAAGGCGGCAAAGAATAGGAATAAGTTCAGAAGCACAGCTTTTGAGAACAAGTGGAGAAAAAGCATCAGGACCTGGAGCTTTCTTAGCATCAAGATTCATCAAAATCCTTCTGACATCCTTTTGATGGAAGACCACAGGAGGCATTGAATGGAGCATGTTGGGAATGGTGGGAGGTGTTTTACCAAGATTATTAATACATGAGTTGGAAGAAAAATGGGATGCTAGCAGGTCAGCTTTGTTCTTGGCTGAAGTAACAACAGAACCATCTGGTTTGGACATAGGTGGGAGCAGAGATGGGCAAAAGTTGCGGCCAATAGCTTTGGCAAGAGATCAGAATGCTTGGCTACCGTTAGGGCAAGAAGCAAGATTTCTACTCTTAGCCTGTTCAAACCCTTGTTTGGACTGATTAATAACTGCTTTACAATTGTTGCGAGCTTTGGTGTAGGCAGAAAATGAAACTGAAGAATTAGAAACCACCTTAGCACATTTATTGGAAAACCAAGGTTTAGATGAAGGACGAGATTTCAAAGTGGAATGTGGGATAAAGGATTCCATTCCTGCAAGAATAATTTGACTGACACGATCTGAGCAAGCGTTGACATCAGAAGTTTTGAAACAGTAATCCGACCAAGGAAAAGAAGAAAAGAAATCTCGCAGGTCATCCCATTTTGCATTCTTGTAATGCCAAACAACACGAGGTTGGGAACAGCCATGGGATAAAGGCTCCATTGGAGAAGAGACAATCAATAAGTTGTGATCTGAAGTGCCTAAAGGACCTCTTACTGCAACCGTGTACTTAGAAGGGTTGTTTGTGAGAAAAAGATCAAGCGTGTTGGCTGTATGATTAGGAT
The DNA here is from genome assembly GCF_048544385.1 of Mastigoproctus giganteus. Classification (NCBI taxonomy): domain Eukaryota; kingdom Metazoa; phylum Arthropoda; class Arachnida; order Uropygi; family Thelyphonidae; genus Mastigoproctus; species Mastigoproctus giganteus. The sequence goes on from NC_143575.1 coordinate 164,445,204, forward strand.
TGTCTGGTATTTTTGTAGGTAAATGAACAATCTGTGCTAGGTCATTAGTAATTGCAAAAGCCTCAACATCTCGAACAGCTGGATCGGTGTGACTAGAAAACAGAAGCCAGCTGGAGTTGTGAACATTAAAATCACCAAGGAAAATTACCTCACTGTTAGGAAAGTTGGATTGGAGAAAGTCAAGTTGCAAAGAGAGGAAGTCAAAGAGCTCCAAGTGATTAGTGGAGTTGGGAGAACGGTAGAGACAACAGATGAATTTGACACAATGAGGTAGAGAGATTTTAAGCCAGAGAAGATCAAAGAGAGGAGATTCCAAATTTCCAAGTCTCTGACAGGGAATATCAGAACGGACATATGCACAAGTACCACCTTTGAGGCGAGAGGAATCATACAGCGAATAATTTTGGCATCTGAGATGAGCAGTAGTTGAATCAACCAATAACTGAAATTCTATCAGAAAAAGTACATGGGGTTTGGCAGACTGCAAGTGGAAATGGGCATCGTTAAGATTAGAATGGAGACCATGTATATTTGTGAAATGAATTAGGAAGTGTTTGGGAGGCTTAGATCTTTTCACAGATAAGCTTGCTCTATTAGTTTGACAATTCATGGTGTATTCAATAGTAGGAAAAAGTGGGTGGTACTTGCTGTATGAAGTAATGAAATTTTTGGATATGGCATACGCATGGTAAGAATATACCCAGATCCTTAACATAACATGGCCTCGACAATGCTCCCCCCACATACACACTACTCGGACTCCCTCCAGTCACTATCTGGCAGAGTAGAGGTAGCAAGGTTATACACTAGCTGATCTGGAAGCCTCTCCTAGAGAGTTACCAATAGGTTTGGTTCAGTGTACCAAGTAGCAGCCGGACTACGAACACCGTTTTAGAGCTGTACCCTCGAAATGTAAGGAATATTGGATCTTGCTATGATGTTCATCATAATGGAAGAGATGATGGAAGAGATGGGGAAGGGTTGACTGGAACTTAGCTCTAGAGACTAAACATGGGTTCCACCACTTCAGGCCTTAAGCAAAGTGGTGAAATTACACCGGTTGATGAGAGTTATCTACCACCTAGTACTGCCTGGTAACATGGAGGGGTGGCATTCCTCCATGTGGTGTAGGTGCCACACCTCGCCCCCTGCTTACATTGGTTCACACATGGATGGTCACCCACCATGTACTTGTGCATGGAGGTTATACCCAGGATTACATCCTTGGTATAACCTCCATCCCATCTTGTTAAAACTTGATGATTCTATTATTATGTCAGCTAAAGATAAAACTGCTAGCATCCTATTTTTCTTCTAACACTTGTGTTTATGATCTTGGCCACTTCCTAGCATTCCAAGTACACTCCATTCAGTGTCTCCTGTGGTCTGCTGTCAAAAGGATGTCACAAGCATTTCCAAGCAAGTCCCAAGTCGTGATGGTGTTTTTCCATTTGTTCTCAAAACCTGTGCTCTTTTCTTATCCCTGTTCTACATGGAAATTTTCTCATATCCAGCCGGTTTCTAAAAAGGCTGCCAAATCTCTCCCATCCAATTATCTTCCCAAACGCCATGCCAAGCCAATAGGCACCCCAGATGGAAAATATATGATGCAGGTTGGGAAAAATTCAGGTCACTAGCCAAGTTAGACTGCAACATTATTAAGCGAGAATCAATACAAACATCAGTGGCCTATGTTACTGATAATATTCTTCAAGCTGTGGAAAAGACGATACCTAAAACATCTTCTAACATTAGAATATATCCAAAACCATGGTGGAACAAACAGTGCCAGGAAGCTAAAAAAAGAGAGAAATAGAGCCAGGAACCTCTTTGCAAAAATCCAACAATCTGATAAAATTCAAGAGAGCCAGAGCTAAGGTCAGGAAAGTGCAAAAAATAAGCAAAAAAGCTGCTTGGATGAAATTTGCATCCACTATTACCATTTCCACACCAGCTACACTTATCTGGAAAAAGATCAGAAGGATGACAAACAATTCTCAAATAAACTCTTCTCCATTGCTAAATCGGAAGGGACAGTTGATTACAAATTCCTTAGATATAGTCAATGTGCTTAGTGAAAATTTTGCGAATACATCTGCTAATTGTAAATACTCGACTGCTTTCAAAATGTACAAGAATGAGGCCAAAAAAATAAAACTAATCTTTTCTAGCAATCAATGCGACAACTTGCCGCTTGCAGTAGCAGAACTAGAACAAACTCTGCTACACGCAAAACACAGTGCAGTCAGTCCTGATGAAGTACATTATACAATGAAACAACACTAAGATGAACAATCCCAATTAGCCCTGTTAGATCTATACAACAAAATATACCTTGAAAGTTCTTTCCCAAACAAATGGCACCATGCAATAATAATAGCTTTCTCAAAACAGGGAAAAGATCTATCAGACCCACAGAACTATCGTCCCATAGCTTTGACTAGCTGCTTAGGCAAGTTCTTAGAGAAAATGGTCAACAGTAGACCAACATGGTATCTAGAAAATAATGATCTTCTCAACCCAGAACAATATGGCTTTAGAAAAAATTGCTGTACCTTAGATGTACTTATACAACTGGAAAATCAAGTAAGAAATGCTTTTCTCAGGAAACAACACCTAGTCCTGGTTAATTTTGATATGAAGAAGGCATATGATACCATGTGTCGCTATGGTATACTTAGAAGGTTACATAAACTTGGCCTTAGAGGACATCTACCCCTCTACATATACAATTTCCTTAAGAATCAGACCTTCCAAGTTCGAATGAACAATACACTTTCCAATATATATTAAGAAGAAGGGGTCCCTCAAGGATCTGTACTAAGTGCCACACTTTTTGCAGTCCACTTCAGCACAATAATAGAACAAATCCCAAACAATATCTTTACAACTGTTTATGCTGATGATTTCAGCATTTCTTATCAAGCGCAGCATATGAGGACAATAGAACGGCAATTACAAGTAGCCATAAACAGAGTCATAAAATGGACAGAAAGAAATGAATATAGAATTTCGGTACAAAAGACTGCATGCATACATTTCTGCAGAAAAAGGAATCTCCATCCTGACCCCGAACTCAGGCTGGAAGAACAAATCATTCCAGTTGAAAATAGTGTCCGTTTCTTAGGACTTGTTTTTGACAAAAAATTGACTTTTCTAGAGCATATCAATCACATAAGATTCCACTGACTGAGGAAAATGAATATCTTGAAGGTCCTATCTGCTATATCCTGAGGAGCAGACAGGACAATCCTACCACATTTACATCGCCTTCTCATTTGGTCTAAGTTAGACTATGGTGCCCCAGTCTATGACTCGGCAAGACCTAGTGCCTTGAGATAGCTCAACCCGGTACACCACTGCGCACTCCGTTTAGCCCTTGGAGCTTTCCGCACCTCACCCGTGCAGAGCCTGTACGCTGAAGCGCAAGAACCTCCTCTACAAATGGTGCCTCTGTAGCCAGGTGGGAAGGAGCAGCAGTGCGTAGCACACGCTTCTTGATTAGACCGGGGTTCGAGCCCGTCACCACCAAATACGGAGGATGCGAAAAGGTCAGGGAATGACCACCGCATATCCCAGAGCAATATGGCCTTAGTTACTAATGCTCCTAAAAAACCAAATAACAAACAAACATCCTCTACAAATCAGAAGACAAAATCAATTACTTTCTTGTGCAGCTAAAATAAAATCCTTACCAGGTCACCCCCTACAGAAAACTCTTTTTGCATCTGAATGGGAACAACAACAAAGAATCAATAAACCTGCGAGCGTGAGATTAAAAAAGAGCTTAACCTGGATAATATAACTCTGCTGATGAAGCAGTCTACACCACCATGGATAATCAGACAGCCTTTATGCGACTTCTTCCACCTTTGGAGCAAACAAACCCTTTCTCATATAAACCATCAACAACTGCATGCTGCTTATAAGGCACAATTTTCAGATCATTGCTTTCTATATACAGATAGATCCAAAACTGATTCTCATGTGGGAGTGGTAGTTTACTTTTCTGACATCACGTTGGCCCAAAAACTCCCAAAAGACTGCAGCATTTATACTGCAGAACTGCAAGCCGTTATTTTAGCACTAAACCAAATCGACCATTCAAGTTTCCAAAACAGCATCATTTTCACTGACTCCCGTAGTTCCATAATGGATGGTGATACAAAATATCAATTCTAATAAACATTCACTACAACAGCAAATTCAATACAGAATATCAAAATGCCTTGAACAACGTCATAACATTAGATTTTGCTGGATCCCAAGTCATGTCAGAATACACGGTAACGAGCAAGCAGACAGAGCTGCTAAAGAAGCCAACAACAACATTTCTGCATCAGAATATATCCCTTTTTCAGATTACAAACAAGTTATTCATCACAGTGGGATACATCACTGGCAATAGCAAGTATTAACCACTAACAAATTGCATCAGATTAAAAGATTACTCCAACCATGGAAATCCAGCATACAGAAAAATAGACACAATGAAGTGATACTTGCAAGGTTAAGAATAGGACACCCGCATGTAGATGAGTGCTAAAACTGCTTCAAAGAGTTAAACAAACATCACTTCCTCACTCTCAAAACCATACTGGAAGTAATTTATTTTCTTGAGGACTTGTCCTCAAGAAAATAAATTACTATAATCAAATATGACACCAAATATTATCTCTGAAGCAAGCTATAGTCACTCTGTGACTCTTGGAAACTATTAGCAACAAAATACAAATTAGAACAAAGCCGTTGTATAAAATCTTACAGGTGCATTTTAGCTGCAGTAGCTCTTGCGCCAAGAATTCTTAAATCAATCAATCAACCAATTATCTTCCCATTGCACTCTTACTTCTACTCTTTCAATGTAAAGGTTTGGTGTAACTCAAGCACTTGCTCTTGACACTTTAAAGACTTTTGATTGTGTTTGGAAGATGGAAGCTTATTGAGGAGATCATAAAGATCTCCTAAATAAGCTTCCATCTAAATAACCTCCTTTCTTGAAAATTTTAATTACAGAAATTGTAGTCTAATGTCAACAACCATCTTCTTTCTTGTTTTCAATCTTCAACCCACTCGTGGTTCTAATACCTTTTGTGTTTGGGGTTTTTACAATAAAAAAAAAAGTGTTACCTGTTCAGTTTTAACATCCTTGTCTTAAAATTGGGCTGAATTTTTTCAGTTTTATTATACAATTTATTTGAATTGCCATTACTTGTAGAGCTTATTGACTAAATTTCACTAATTTAAGCTTTCTCACTATTGTTACTATACACCTATCATTCATATCTAAATGTAATAATTGATACTTAATCCCTTAATATGCACATATTATGTTTTTCATTTATGCTCTGAAGTATATATATATATGTATAAGTGTCATCGATGAAAGTAAAATAAAATAAAATAAAATAAAAATAAAAATAAATATAGATGGAGAAGTTATTAAACACAAAATGCCGAGCCTAGTTGAAGAAAAAAAAAAAAAAAAAGAATGTTAAGAACCTAAATAAAATTAAGTAGAATTAAATCTGAATTAATGCCGAATTAACAGGCCAATCATATGTACAAAAGCTGAAAGAAAAAGAGGGGAGGGTAATAGAGATAAAAATTATAAAATAAAAATTAAAGAATTAAAAATTGGTACATAGATCAGGTATTTCATCAGGCGGCTACACCTGATCATGTACCAAACACTGTGTTTCTATGCAAACTCATGCTGATGGAGAAGCTGTAGAAATGAAATGGATATATATAAAAAAAAAAAAAAAAAAAAAATTAATTTTTAAAAATTTTTAAAATTTTTTTTAAGACTCCACAAACATGAGTGAGGTAGCCCCAACGCAGTGTATTTAGATTAATAAATTATGTAACGTAGTGTATTTAGAAATAAATTGAGTTGATAGTATGTAAGAACGCAAACGCAGTGTGTTTGGTAAATTAAGTGTGTAAGAACGTAAGTTTAAATCAAAAGTATGTAAGTTAAATAATAATGAATAACAAGATAACAAGAAAGCGGTATAGAAAAAGGAAGTAATGCAAGGTAGGGGAGGGAAAAGAAGTTAAAAATATAGAGGCGAAGATAGTGAGAATAAGAAAAGTGAGAATGTCCGAATCACCCTCGTATTACACTAATAGTTCAACGGACGGAAAAACGAAGATCAGAAAGTAGAAAGATGTAAAGAGAAGGAAAAGAGTTTAAAGGATACTAGGCAAGCTGGGTGTGTAAGTACCCAACCTCATAGAGAGGGCCTTGGCTATGAGAGTGTTAGTAGAAGTGGAAATTAATACCGCTAGCTTGTAGTGTATGTTTTGAGTGTATGTTTTGAAAAATTAAATATCATAGGTATTTAATTTTTCTCCTCTTCATATTTTTATTATATTTCATGTCTATCACTCAAAACATACACTACAAGCTAGCGGTATTAATTTCCACTTCTACTAACACTCTCATAGCCAAGGCCCTCTCTATGAGGTTGGGTACTTACACACCCAGCTTGCCTAGTATCCTTTAAACTCTTTTCCTTCTCTTTACATCTTTCTACTTTCTGATCTTCGTTTTTCCGTCCGTTGAACTATTAGTGTAATACGAGGGTGATTCGGACATTCTCACTTTTCTTATTCTCACTATCTTCGCCTCTATATTTTTAACTTCTTTTCCCTCCCCCACCTTGCATTACTTCCTTTTTCTATACCGCTTTCTTGTTATCTCTTGTTATTCATTATTATTTAACTTACATACTTTTGATTTAAACTTACGTTCTTACACACTTAATTTACTAAACACACTGCGTTTGCGTTCTTACATACTATCGACTCAATTTATTTCTAAATACACTACGTTACATAATTTATTAATCTAAATACACTGCGTTGGGGCTACCTCACTCATGTTTGTGGAGTCTTAAAAAAATTTTTTAAAATTTTAAAAAATTATTTTATTTTATTTATTTATTTTTTTTTTTATATATATCCATTTCATTTCTACAGCTTCTCCATCAGCATGAGTTTGCATAGAAACACAGTGTTTGGTACATGATCAGGTGTAGCCCCGTGATGAAATACCTGATCTATGTACCAATTTTTAATTTTTAATTCTTTAATTTTTATTTTATTTTATAATTTTAATTTTTATTTTATAATTTTTATCTCTATTACCCTTTCAGCTTTTGTACATATGATTGGCCTGTTAATTCGGCATTAATTCAGATTTAATTCTACTTAATTTTATTTAGGTTCTTAACATTCTTTTTTCTTTCTTTTTTTTTTTTTCTTCAACTAGGCTCGGCATTTTGTGTTTAATAACTTCTCCATCTATATTTATTTTTATTTTTATTTTATTTTATTTTACTTTCATCGATGACACTTATTTATATACATGTATCCTGTTTTGCTGCTTTGCGCATTCAGGTACACGTACTGTTTTTCCTGTTTTTCCTTTTTTTCCACTTCTTCGTTTTCATATTTCATATATATATGTATATATATTTTTAAATGTTTCAACTAGTGTGTGATAATGTATGAATTGTTTTGAAATTTTCTACATAGTGTTATCTGTTATCTTTGTTTATGACTAATAGCAAGCAGTTGATAATAGATAAGAAGGCAGCTTTGAAAATTGGAGGAGGTGATTGCAAATGTTAACTCACTTGTACAGTCAGAAAGCTGAAAATATAGAAATTTTTCCAGAAATCCAGATCCATAAGTCAATGAAAGTGATATGTAAATGATTGTGGAGGATATCATTGCATTAAAAAAAAATTAACTGATTTTTTTAATGCAAATTATGATTTGGTTTTTAACAATAATTTTACTCACATTGAGCTTCAGAATTGGCTCCTATAGTGATAAACTCACTCCATTAGTCCACACATTCAGCAGACTGAAATGGTTAATATTGCATTGAAAGTGAATATATAATTGTAATTAGACCAAAAAAAATGTTTTTTATAATTTTCTATTATTAGTTACCCTTAAAATTGAATTACTGTATTAACTATATTGAAATATTTAATTACAGAATGCCGTGGTAGGGGCAGCAATGAAGAACTGTCTGCAGGGAATTCTGCTGAGCGTAAAAAGAAAATAAAAGATAAATTACGTTTCTTTTTTCTTAAACGACCAACAATGGAAAGTCTCAGAGAAAAGGGAATCATTAAAGGTGATTCTAAAGTAATATCTCTTTATGAAGTCTATGCAAGATTATATAAACTGAGCCATTAATTTGTAATTTTATATTTTTCATCAGCCAATAGCATAATCTCAGAACTTTTTTTTTTTTTTTATGCAAACCACAAGCACGAGAGGTATTAGAACCTGTAGTACTTAGTAACATGCATGGGTTTAAGATTGGGAAGATGAAAGAAGATACTTGTTGACATTAGACTAAAATTTCTGTAGATTGTAATTTTCGAGAAATAAGTGTGAAGGGAGGTTGTTCCGTGGTAGGATGGATTTGCAATTTGTAGAGTGAGCAGCAGCTGTTTGGAAGAAAAGTAATGTTGAGAACAAAGGAGAAAACCAGTTTTTTAGGTGCAGAGAATGCAATATTTGATGTGCTTATGCCAAGAGAGATTAGAAGTCAAGGTAATCCCCAATAGAGATATGTGATCTTGTCTAGAAATCTGAATGTCATCGAAGATGAGCATAGGAGCAGAAGAATCCATTTTTTGCAAGATATAAGAAAGGAGTGATTTTAAAGAATTGAAATTAACTAAGTTATCTTTGCCACATTGAGAATTATATGGAGAACAAAATTTAAGAATTTGGTAGTAGATATTTGAGAAGTTGAAGCTGTTTGTGCAGGGCAGGTTTTTCAAACTGGAAGGCAGAGTGCAGTGTGCTACCATTAGCAAAACTATGGATGTGATTTCCAGTAAGTGTAAATCATATTAATATACAAGAGGAAAAGGGTAGAAGAAAGAACTGAACCTGGGGAGCCTGCATTAGTGGGGAAGTTAGAAGACAGCCAGCTACCATCACCTGCATCGAGTGGTCAAAGAGAAAACTGGATACTCAATTACAGAAAACAGTTGGCAAACCATAAGATGGAAGCTTATTTAGGAAATCTTTATGCCAAACACGATCAGAAGTCTTTTAAATGTCAAGAGCAACTGCCTGAGTTTCACAAAACTTTTCCATTGAATTTGTCCATAGATAGATAACATAAGCCAGTATGTTACTAGTGGATCAACACTGATGGAATCCATATTGACGATCATTGATCAGATGGAAGATTTCTAAATAGTTTAGGAGTTGGCAATTAATAGATTTCTCCATTACTTTATAAAGAGTAGAAGTAAGTTCGATGGGACGATAATTGGATGGAAGGGATTTGTAACCCTTTTATGATATGGTCAGATATGAGTAAATTTCCAAGCAGAAGAGAAAACATTGTGGAATAGGAAAGTATAAGGAGGCGACATAGAACAGGAGTAGGTTCAGGAGCACAGATTTTGAGAACCGGAAATGTAGAAATATATTCAGTAGAAAGAAAAGGTAATTTTTATAATGAGGTTTTTCTATATCGTAAGTAGTACATTAAGCAGACATGTACTAATTCCCACTTTATTAGGATTGACTATTACTTTCTTGGCATCAAGAGTGTTCAAAATTCTTGTGACATCCTTTTAAACACAGTTGTTTAGCCATTCAAATTTCACTCAAATTGGACCAGTAGAAATCCAACAAATGTTTTCTCTTCTGTTTTCATCATCTTGAAATAACATAACTCGACTGCCAATGGGTGGATTTTTATGAAATTTTATATTTGGATCATTTAGAAAGATTTGTAGAGTGTTATACTGTATGTTGTAGCTTAAGCACTGGTTGCGTTAGTTGGAGAAAGTGTCAGATGCATAGAAACAAAATTTTCTGAATTTGCAAATAAAAGTCATTGTTTTTTTCCTCTTCTTTCCTCCAATTATAAATCATGAACATGTCTGAAAAGTTGGACAAAAATCTAACATTATCAATATACTCCCATAAATGTGCAATTCAAAAACAACTCCATTATTAACCTGGTTTGCATTTAATAATGAAGTCATTTGGGTTGTGGGTTGTATATATATGGATTTCCATATATATTCCCTGTATATATGGAATATATACAGGGAATGTTAGGCATACCCTGTTGATAGGTCATGTTTACGTTGGATCTGGTATAGATCTGGTATTTTTTTAATATATAGAATGCTTATAACATATGTGGGTATCGATTGAACAAGTTAGCTAATGTCAACAGTACATTACATTTCGGGCATGTTTGATTTTATTTCTTAAATTAATGTAATTTTTTTCTATGATTAACAGAAGTGACCTGTAAAGAACTAATTATCTTCTTACAAATTAATAATTATTAATTGATTAATTAATAATATATAAAAGTAATTGGTAAGAAGATAATTAGCTCTTTACTGTTTACTTCTATTAATCACAGAATAAGTAAACTACAGTACTACTGACAGTAAATTACCCTTTTTAAGCAACAGCACTTGAAATATAATGCATTTCATTTCACTCGATTTATTAAATTAAACAAATATTGTTTAGTTTAATAAATTTAATAAACCCCAGAGCAACGTATCAACTCTGTGGTACTACACTGACAGTGGTAGAGAATGAAAAGGACTGGGGGTGGTTGTGCAGGCAGATACGAAGTTCTCTGAGCAGTGCAGACGGGCTGCAAGAGTAGCTCATGGTGTATTGTCAATGATATATAGGAATTATTCTAGCAGGGATAAGGAGGTGATTATTCCCTTGTATAAGGCAATGGTCAGGCCACACCTAGAGTACTGTATGCAGGCCTGGAGACCTCATTTCAAGAAGGATGTAGAGCTGCTGGAACGAGTACAGAGAAGGGCAACAAGATTAGTGAATGGAACAAAGGGGTGCTCTTACAAAGAAAGGCTTAAGTTTTGTGAATTACAGTGTCTGGAGACTAGGCAGCAGCGAGGTGATCTGATAGAGGTATACAAAGCCTTGAATTGTTTGAGCATGCTCAATGCTGATGGGATTCTTCCTCTTGCTCAGAATAATCACCTGAGAGGGCATAAATTCAAATTGAGGAAAGACAGATGTAGGATAGATGTGCGGAAATATGCCTTTAGCCAGCGGGTGGTTGGTAGGTGGAACAGACTTCCATCCCTTGTCGTGGAAGTTGATAGCCTAAATAAGTTTAAGGCTCGGCTGGACAGGTATTTCGAACGAACAGAGGGGTGAAGTGGAAGTGGTTATTTTTTATTTATTTATTTTACTTTAATTTTTTTGGCTGATGCTGCATAAGCTTGCTTTCTTGCATCAAATGCCTCTAATAAAGCTAATGCTTATGCTAAAAAAATGCTTTCTTAATGTAGTTTACTTGTTTCTTCCTGTGGAACTGTTTACTTTTATTAATCACAGAATAAGTAAACTACAGTACTACTAACAGAAAACCCCTCGACGTGGGCACCTGTACGTGGTGAGGGGATCTCCCAGTGACGTTGCTGGACTTCCAGACTAGCATCACTGGGATCCAACGCCCAGCCCAGGTTCCAGGCTTACATCAATGGAATCCGGTGTGTTTGCCATGCGCTGCAACCTGTGGAAATTCGGAAAGGGGATCCTGGTGGTTGAGGGTCCCAGCTTCAATACACCACTTTGGCCCCTGCTTCGACAAGACGGGTGGTCCTGGAAGGCCCGGCTAGGATCAGTCGGCTAGTAGGCTCTCCTGCGAGGGTCAGCCGTGTCAATGCCACGCCCCTACCCTCATGGTCCGAGGGACAGGATTCAGGCTGGCGGTGGTGCGGGTATAGTGTCTGGGTAGCCCTGGCGTTCCACTCCCGAGCGCATTTATTGCATGCCGGGTAGTGGGCGTCCCTTTGGGCTCCGTGGTGGGTGGGGAGCCCGGGCACTGAACCACTTCAAAACTTCATGAATCCTGATAAACATATTCCTTCAGGGGCCCCAACCCAGTCCCTATCTGAAAATAATGACGGAGAGGCAGATAGCATTATTGCTACAAAGAGGCAGCAAATCGAACTACCATCAGGGCCTGTCCCAAGGTTCTTAATAATGCATTCCACCAACGAAACACCTATTGGTAAAATGTCACCCTTTTTTATACAAAAAGGGTTGGATGGGTTAGCAGGTACACCCAAGTCAGTTAAGAGGCTCCGTTTTGGGGACCTCTTGATTGAAACAAAAAATGACAGGCAGTCTGAGCATCTACTCCGAGTAACATCAATCGGAGGAATACCCATAACAGTGACACCACACAGAACACTAAATTCATCGAGAGGTGTCATTTCGGAGTGGGATCTTCTCGATGTCACCGAGGAGGAAATCTGCTCCGAATTAAAACCACAGGGAATTATTGCCGTCAAGAGAATCACTGCGCGAAGGGATGGAAAAATTGTTAAAACCAGGAGTGTTATCCTGACCTTTAACTCTCCCAAACCTCCTGATGAGATTAAAGCTGGCTACATCAACTGTCCAGTGCGTCCATATGTTCCAAATCCTTTACGGTGTTTTAAATGCCAGAAATATGGACATTCTCAAATGGCCTGCCGTGGAGTCCTTGCATGCGCTCGATGTGGTGCAAAGGACCACGAAACAACAGCATGTTCAGCCACGAAACCCACCTGCATTAACTGTGAGGGAGAACACCCAGCCTATTCAAGAGCATGTCAGAGGTGGAAAGAAGAAAAAGAAATTCAACGGCTGAAGGCAGAGCTAAACATATCATACCAAGAGGCAAGGAAAGCAGTGAAACCTCTCAACATCAAAAAACCTACATACGCCCAGAAGGTAGCAGGGAGGTGTTCGATTGGGACTAAGACGGACATGTCCGTTCCCCCAAAAGAATCATTTACTTCCATCGCACGTTATCTTTTAAGCTCCCAAACCTGCACAGAAGGACCAATCAGCTGCCACTCCTATATCGGTACCTCCTAATGCTCCACAAATAACAAAAGCAAATGCAAAAGAAAAGAATAAGAAAGGTGAAATACCACCTAGTACCCAAGAAAACATGGATGTCGAGCAGAAGGAGGTACAAGAAGACTCAGTTTTGGAGCTCTTTGCTGAGGAGGAAATGGACACTGGACAGCGTCCATACTTCCCCAGGAAGGAAAAAGCCAGAACTGAAAAAGGTAAGCCCTCAGCACCTCGGAAGCCGCCTGATGGACCCACCAAGCCAAAATAATGGCTAAATTCCTACAGTGGAACTGTCATGGATTCCGGCAAAATACTGATGACATCAAGGCACTCCTGCAAAAGCACACACCAGCTTGCTTTTGCATACAGGAGACCTATTTAAAGGCAAATGACGACCCCACTATGCATAGCATTACCATCATTCGTAAGGATAGAATTGTGAATGGTCCTGCTCACGGAGGAGTCGCAATCCTCATCAGCAACCAGATCTCATTTCGGCCTTTGCAGCTTACAACTAGCATTGAGGCTGTAGCAATTCGCCTTTCAGTGGGGTTCTTATTAACTGTCTGCTCCGTTTATTTGCCACCTGGGATTGACATCCCCCAGAAAGGCCTTGATGATCTTATCATGCAATTGCCTTCCCCTTGTTTAATTCTTGGGGATTTCAATGGACATAACTCTCTGTGGGGTGGTGCTAACATCAATCGAAGGGGGCAAGTAATAGAGCGTATGCTCACTGACAATGACCTCTCCCTCTTAAATGTGGGAACAAACACCTTCTTCCATGTGCCTACCCGTACATTCTCTGCTATTGATCTTTCTATCTGCTCCCCTTCTCTCCTTCCTTCACTTACTTGGGAGGTAGAAGAAAATCCATATGGAAGTGATCACTTCCCCATGATAACAACCCTAACTAGTGGTAGACCCTGTCTGCCATTTAGTTTACCGCGGTGGAAGATTGATCAGGCTGACTGGAATGCCTTTCAATATCTGGCAAACTTTGACATCGCTACAGTCAGTCATGTATGTCACAGAAACGATTGTCCAAGCAGCTGCAATTGCAATCCCAAAATCATCCTCTCTGTCTTCTAACTTCTCCACTAATGCTGGTGTCCCCCAAGGTTCAGTTCTTTCCCCCACTCTTTTCCTCTTGTATATCAATGACCTTCTTCCATTGACTGGAAATCCTATCCATAGTTTTGCCGATGATAGCACATTGCATTCAACTTTCCATTTTGCAAAACCTTGTCCAGCTCAATCAGCTTCAAGTTCTCGAAAATCTGCTGCCAATTCCTTAAATGCCGATCTTCAGGTAATTCTCCAGTGGGGCAAAGACAACTTAGTTGATTTCAACCGTTCTAAAATTCAATCTTGTCTTATATCTCGCAAAAAGGATTCTTCTGCTCCTATGCTTATCTTTAGTGACACTCCGATTTCTAGGCAAAATGATATATCTCTTTTGGGGATTACCCTGACTTCTAATCTCTCTTGGCACAAGCACATTACAAATATTGCTTCCTCTGCATCTAAAAAACTTGGTTTTCTCCTTCGCTCTCGGCGTTACTTTTCTCCCAAACAGCTGCTCACTCTGTATAAATCGCAAATCCGCCCTGCCATGGAATATTGTTCCCACATCTGGGGTGGTGCCCCCAAAACCTCTCTCAGGCTTCTTGATTCCATTCAGAAGAGGGCAGTTAGGTTAATTAATGATTCATCTCTAACAGAGTCTCTCCACTCGCTTTCTCATAGACGCACTGTTTCTGCTGCATGCCTCTTCTACAGATACTTCCATGGGCACTGTTCTTCTGAATTGGCTTCTATAATTCCCTCTCTCTCTTTCAAAACAGTCCGAACACGTGCCGCCACCAGCCAACATCCATTTACTGTCCAACTTCAAACCCACAGAACCAACTTTTCCTCTTCCTCATTTATTCATTCAACTGCCGTTTTCTGGAACAACCTTCCTTCATACGTATTTCCTGAAAATTACAATCTACAGAAGTTCAAGTCCAATATCAACAAATATCTTCTTTCGTGTTCTCAACCTCCAACCCAAGCACGGTACTGAGTACTATAGGTTATAATACCTCTCGTGTTTGGGGTTCTCATAAAAAAAAAAAAAAAAAAAAAAATCCAGCCAGTTCCCACTATTTCCCAAACCTTGGTGGAATTCAGAATGCACGGCACAAAAAAAAGCACAAAACAAAGCGTGGGGGATATTCCGCCGATATCCCACGACTGAAAATTTAATATCATTCAAACGTGTACGTGCGAAAGCGCGTTATGTACGACGTCAGAGCCAAAGGAAATCTTGGATTCATTTTACATCTTCCATAACTCAGGCTGCTAGCTCAAAAGTAGTCTGGGATAAGATCCGGAAAATGAAGGGAAAATATTCACCATGCCCTTCAGTGATCCTCAAGCACAACGGATGTCCAATTGCAGATCGAACTGCAGTTGCAAATACTTTAGGGGAAACATTTGCAAAAATCTCTGCAATAACATCTTTTCCCGCAGAGTTTTTGGCCCTGAAAAAGAAAAGTGAGAAAAACCCACCGAACTTCTCTTAAAAATGGCTTGAATCGTATAACAAGCCCTTTTTACAGTAAGAGTTAAATACAGCACTCTCTCTCACGCATGCAAGTGCCGTGGGGCCCGATGACATCCACTACGAAATGCTAAAACACCTCTCACCACAATCTAAGGATCACCTTTTAATTCTGTTTAACAGAATTTTTATTCACAATTTCCGGATTCCTGGCAAAGGGCTCTCGTCCTTGCTTTCCCAAAGCCAGGAAAAGACCCTAGCAATCCAAGTAACTATCGTCCTATTGCTCTGACAAGCTATTTGTGCAAAGTCCTGGAAAGAATAGTTAATGCACACCTCGTATGGTATTTAGAAACAAATGGTCTGCTTTCCAGGACACAGTGCGGCTTCCGAAGAAATCGATCCACTCTGGATCATTTAATCCGATTGGAAACGTCCATTCGTGATGCTTTTATTAAATCCGAGCATTTGGTAGCAGTTTTCTTTGATATTGAAAAAGCGTACGACACAACCTGGCGATTTGGGATTTTAAAAGACCTCTATAACTTTGGTCTTAGAGGTAACCTTCCTGTTTTTATTAAAAACTTTCTTTCGAATCGCCAATTTCAAGTCCGTTTAGGATCCACCCTCTCTCTCGAGTTTTCTCTCAGGAAGAGGGAGTCCCACAAGGATCCGTTCTAAGTGTCACGCTTTTCACAATCAAAATAAACTCTATCGCAGAACAACTTCCACCCACTGTAAACAATGCCCTCTATGTTGATGACTTTGCTATATTTTGTCATTCATGCAATATGAGGGTCATTGAAAGGCAACTGCAGAAAACCATTGACCATCTTTCAGCTTTGTCTTTGGCTAATGGGTTCAGATTTTCAGCACAGAAGACTGTTTGTGTACACTTCTGTCGCAAACGTAATCTTTATCCAGACCCAGAATTAAGGCTTGGGCAAAATAACATCCCAGTTGTAGCAGAATTCAAATTCCTTGGACTTATTTTCGACAAAAAGCTGACATTTTTACAACATATTCGTCAGCTGAGGACAAGATGTGTCAAAGGGCTTAACATGCTTCGTGCCCTTTCGTCAACTTCATGGGGCGCAGATCGTTCTACCCTTCTTCATCTTTACCGAGCACTTGTCCGTTCCAAACTCGACTATGGGTCTCAGGTTTATGGTTCTGCTAGAGATAGTGCACTTCGGTGGTTAGACCCAATCCACCATCAAGCCATCCGGACAGCGACTGGAGCATTTCGCACATCTCCTGTCCAAAGCCTTTACGTTGAAGCAAATGAACCATCTCTGTCTCTTCGACGTAAGCAGTTGTCCTTACAGTACGCCTTCAAATTAAAATCCCTGCCTGATCATCCCACGTGGCCATCCGTTTTTGAGCCGCGCTGGGAAAACCGCTACAACACCCGTCGGACTGCCAACAAACCTTTTGGTATTCGCATTCAAGGGCTGCTGAATGAGCTGAACTTGACGGTAGACAACGTTGCCCAGTCACCAAGGCAATTCTTTCCACCCTGGCATGCTTATTTTCCAACTTGTGACTTCTCCCTTAAGATCTGGGAGAAGGCTACTACACCGCCATCTGTCTACCAGCAACTCTTTGCATCACATAGACAGCAGTATTCTGACTTTCTGCCAATCTATACAGATGGCTCAAAGTTAGAATGTCATGTGGGATCTGCTGTTGTGTTGTGTTCCCTCACAAAACTTTATCCTATAAAGATCCCACAAGAAACTAGCATTTATACTGCAGAGTTGCATGCAATACAATCAGCCCTAGATCACATTAAAAATTGCGACTACCAGAGGTATATGATTTATTGTGATTCATTGAGCGTATTACAGGCACTAGTATTGGTGAGGAATAACCCTCATCCGATCCTGTCCAGGATCCGGAAGATTCTTTTTTCTCTTGTGGAATTAGAATTTGATATTCGCTTTTGCTGGATCCCAAGCCACATTGGGATCCGGGGAAATGAATTAGCTGATACCGCCGCCAAATCAGCCATTTCCCTGGATAATCATTGCTTGTCAGTCCCCTATACAGACTACAGGCAAATAATACGTTCTAAGCTACTTTCCCAATGGCAAGATTCTTGGCACGGACAGGGCACAAATAAATTACATCGCATTAAGCCTGTAATTACACAATGGCAGTCCAGTCTACGCAGGGTCTGAAGAGAGGAAGTTGTTCTTGCTCGGCTCCGCATAGGTCATAGTCATCTAACCCATTCCTACTTGCTGACGGCGGATGACCCACCTATGTGTGAGATATGTAATGTTATTTTAACCGTTAGTCATATTTTAATAGAATGTCCTGTTTTTATAGAAGCACGGCGCTTGTATTTTACCGCTTTTAATAATGTGACTGAGCCATTTACACTCAGTCAGATTATAGGTGACAGAGACAATATGTCCAACATTTTTAACTTTTTACAGTCTATTAATTTTTATACAAGAATCTAAGGTTTATACTTTTTATACTTTTACTTTATATCTTTTGACAATAATTAATTGCTTGACGTGGTAGCTTTAGCTACCAAAATGTTTAATAGCGTTTTAAAATTTGACTTGGTGCATTATGGCCTTAGCTGCCAATGCGCCATAAAAAATCAAATCAAATCAAACTGACAGTAAATTACCATTTTTAAGCAACAGCACTTGAAATATAATGCATTTCATTTCATTCGATTTATTAAATTAAACAAATGTTGTTTACTGTCAGTGCTTTCTTAATGTGATTTACTTGTTTCTTCCTGTGGATTTTATAACATTTGAAATATAACACATATTTTACACTTCTGCTAAGATTAATATAATAAGCAAAAAGTGATAATTCATGGTTTATGTATTTAGTAAACCAATAAAAAAAAAACAAGCAATAATGGACTTTTATGCAAGAACCGAGAATGTTTCATTTCTTTACATCTACCATATTGCCCACTTGTTCCTCCAATCGGCACACAGTAAGAAACATAATATATAGTTCTTCGACTATTTGTCAGTGTTAAACTGAAGTTTAACATTGTCAAATGCAAAGTACTGCATGTGGATAAAATTAACCCCAGAGAAACATACCAACTGTGTGGTACTAGAAAATGAAAAAGATCTGGGAGTAATTGTGCATTCAGATATGAAGTTTTCTGAGCAATGCAGACAGGCTGCCAGTACAGGTCATGGGGTGTTGTCAATGATTTACAGGAATTTTGCTAGTAGGGAAAAGGAAATGATTATCCCTTTGTATAAGGCAATGGTCAGGCCATGCCTTGAGTACTGCATACAGGTCTGGAGGCCTCACTTTAGGAAGGATGTAGAGTTGCTTGGGCATGTACAGAGAAGGGCAACAAGATTGGTGAGGAAAACGAAGGGGTCCTCTTACCAAGAAAGGCTTAAGTTCTGCAAATTGCAGCGGCTGGAGACTAGGTACCTGGAAAGTGATCTGATTGAGGTGTATGAGGCCTTGAATAGGTTGAGCATGCTGAATTCTGGTGGGATTTTTCCACTTGCTCAGATTACAAACCTGAGGAGGCATAAATTCAAATTGGGGAAAGACAGTTGTAGAATAGATGTGCAGAAGTTTGCCTTTAGCCACCAGGTAGTTGATTGCTGGAAGAAACTTTCATCTGTTGTTGTGGAAGTTGATAGTTTAAATAAATTCAAGGAGGAACTGGACAAACTCTTAGAGGGAATGGATGTGCGAAATCGTTTTTTTTTTTTTTTTTTTTTTTTTGGCTGATGCTACATAAGCTTATACGCTTACTTTCTTGCATCACATGCCTCTCTTCTACTACTACTGCAGTATACAGTATATGGATAGCCTACATGATACGTATGAGAAAAAAATAATAATTGCCAAATTTCTATTAGTCCAATTTGGGAAGGTTTTATGTATCTTTTTAAAAGAGCAAAAAATAAAATTTCACAAAAATCCATCCACTGGGAGTCAAGTTATTACATGTGGATAGATAGAACAAAGAAATGATTTCTCTTTGATCCACCATATCAAAGAGATCTTCCTAAAAGAGCCAAATGTAAAATTTCATGAAAATCCATCCACTTGTAGTCTGGTTATTACAGGCAGACATGGTGAAAACAATTGGCACTATATAACCTAAAAATATATGGACTGTGCCTGTTATTCAGAGTCAGATGTATTCTTAGTGTTAGAATTAGTTTCTTTTTCAAGATAGTGTCTTTAACAATCTATGCTAGTTTCCAGAATGTATCCAGATACCAATGTTTTCATAGTTCATTGAATAAACAAGTGCTCAGACCTTTATATAAGGGAAGGCATATAAACACACGTTAATAGTGCCTGTTGTCTTGTCATGTCACATAGAGCCAAGGTGACTGATTTCTAGTGGAATGTTATTGTTAGTTGTCAATTTATGGTTGCTGATGGCCTACACTATCCATAATCAACTGTTCATAACATAACATAACATTAAGATGTTATGTTCATAACATAACATCTTAATGTTATCATTAAAGGATGCAGGACAGTACCACCACTGTCCAGCAACACACTCCATATAACCAGAGGATACTTGGAAGAGTAGTACAACAGTTTCATCAGACATCCCTGAAAAACATCAAATAGGAGTTTAAGGCATCAACAATGGTTGAGGTGCTTATGGACACATTATGTATGGAGCTCCACAGCCTGGAACAGTGGCACACAAGTCAGACTGTGATCACAAGTCTTTCCTTGTATGGTGCAGCAAATGCCTTAATTGGTCCATAGAGCAATGGAAATAGACTGTGTAATGATGAATCTTGCCACATCCTATTCTGTTCAAATGGGCAGGTGTGCCTGCCCATTTGAACAGAATTTGCAGGATACCTGGGGAAAACATCTGCTGACAGAGTGCATTTGTACCAACAAAAAAGATCTGAGAAAGTAGAATTATGGCATGATGTTGTTTCTCATAGTATGGCATAGGAACTATACTAGTTGTGCAGGGGACCATAAACTCTGATACCTACCATAACATTTTGTACAAATCCAAGCCCACTATAATGTGGTAATTCTTTGGTTCAACAGGATAATGCCCTGTGCCAGTTCACCAGTACTGTTCGAGAATGGTTCATGAACATGAATGTACATGAAGGATCGATGGAAGGATGGATAAAAGTTGGAAGGATTGATGCAGTCTCAATTTGAACCTTACGGAACATTGCATAAGAACCTGAATGAAATGGTAGCTCAACAGATCTGTGTTCTGCAGGAGGAATGGCAGTTTATGAATAGTGTGAAATGATATAAGGAAGAAAGCTTACAGAGCATCGGCCATTAATAAAACAAAACAAAAACACTTCTCTCATCACCTGTTCATTCCCTCTGATATTATAATTTGATGAATTCTTAAATTTATTCAAACTACCCACATCCACAAAACCACAGATGTAAGTTTGCTCCAATAATCAACTACCCTATGGCTGAAAGCACATTTCAGTAAATCCGTTCTACAACCATCCTTTAATTTAAATTTATGCCCCCTTATATGTGTTATTAGAGCAAGAGTAAAGATACCATTAACATTTAGCTTACTTAATTTTTTCAAAGCCGTAAAGTCCCAAAGCCTTAAAATCATGGATATGAGTATAATCATATTCATGATTATACTCATATCCATGATTCATCAGAAGTTACAATCGAGGATAAAAAATCCAGGTTTTTGTTTCCACCTGTGTCATCTGAATCATGGCAAGTTACAGCTTGCTTTTTTCTTTTTGTTGCTTGTCCACGAAATGGAACCCATTCTGGCACAAACTCAGAACACGTTTAATGTCACTAATTCTCACAATGGTAGTCTTCTTTTTTCCTTTAGCATTCATTCCACTTTTATAGCATATGCATTTGTTACAGCAGTTTGCTGTAATAACTGCACATTACTACAGACTGCTTCTTTGCTGACCCTTTAGCATACCTTCATCATTTTCAAAATATTTCCACCACTTAAGTACTACTAGTCATTGGAAAGCTGATGTAGTCTTCTTGATCTCACATTTTCTGATCAGTTTCCTCCAATTTATGCTATCCAGACTGTACATTTTCAAAATTTATCCTAATTGTAGCAACAGAACATTGTTGACAGTCCATGTATTTTTCAGTCTTCATCATTTAAGTACACACCACACACACACACACACACACACACACACACTGAGTTGACTTTTCATTAACCCCCCCCCCCACCTTGTGTAGAATTAGACTGGTCACTTGCAATGCTGATGAAGGCTCAAAGTTAGGAACGTCTGATATAAGATTGTAGATTGCACAGATGATGATCAGTTTTTCTGTGTCTGTGAGGAAAAATGAATCGATGTCAAAATCTTTCTGACTTGAAATAGAATGATTGTGGGAGCATGACATGCAGGTACGAGTATCTCAACATCAGCCATCATGGTTAAATGTTGCCATTCTCTGTTGTCACAAATCTACTGTGACTGGCACAACCAGCCTAGAGTCACATTGGATAGCCATGTGTGATCAACGCCTGTGTCGAGCACCATTTGTCTTGTCTCTTAACAGCAGTGATGCAGCGTAATGGCCCAGTTAACCACCCAGTATAACCTAGGGAATAGCAAGACCAGTATCGATATGGACTCTGTGGTGGGCATTAGCTTGTATAGCATATGGCAATCAACAGCTGTCGTAGGTACCCATGCTCACTGCAAAGCACAAGAAACTGCACCCTGAATGGGCACGTCAGCACCAACAACTGGACCGCCAGTTCTGTTGTGCTGATGTGCATTTGGAAAAAGCAACACAAAGCACATGCCATTAATCAGTGGCTTAATGGGAATGCCTAAATTTCTGTCTTTGCCAACCAAATACACCTCTTCATGATGACTGACAATCCTAGCATCTTTTGACAAGACAATATTCCATGCACAAGGCATGTCAAGTTGCTAATTGATTTCAGGAACATAATAGTAAATTCTCCATTCTCCTATGGTCACCAACTCATCTGATCTCAACCTAATTGAGCATGTTTGGGACCTACTGGATAAGGACGTTCAGTGCTACAGCCATCCATCTGACAATGTGCTGGCATTATTGAACACATCCTGCAATGCATCGGTAGCACTGGACACCTTGCGACACTTTGTGGAGCCCATGCTGAGATGTGTACAGTTACGGGCAGAAAGTGGCTCCCATGAGGTATTAGGTAGATTGTGGGAGGAAGTTGGTAATTCAAACACTGCCTTTAGAGATTGTGTGATTGGAAAAAACACAATCCATAAGGAAATACCTTACTAATCTCAGTGTGTATATATAAATTGAAATATGTAAATTAAGAATGAGTTAGAAGAATGGCAAGAAAGAAGGTGGAAGTGGGGGAGGAAACTAACTTGAGAATAAGGGTTTTGTAGGAATGCATCCCTAAAATAATTTGGAAGAAAGGCCAGTTAACATAAGTTTAACATCACCTGACACTAAGATCAAATTCTGTAAAATATTACTATAGATGATATGAGAAGCTATTCACAGCACTGTGACCATACTATGATGGACAAATATATTAACCAATGTTTAAAAAAAAAATAAAAAAAAATTAACAAAACAACAACAAATTAATGAACCGACTATTGAACCCTATCTTCAGAAGGCCACAAGTTAACAATGGCTATGGAATCGCTACATTTCCAACATTAAACAAATCAGTGAATCAAGAAACTGACTGATAAACTAATCAGTGTGTTGGTTCAATAAATTTGAGTAATGGTGGCCCTTATGCAGTGAAAAATTGAAATATAGCAGCTAAGAGCATTGCAGTACCAAAGAAATGCTAAACCATTAATGAGAACATAGGTAATTAGAACATGAAAAATTCTGTTTCTTATTTAACTTTGTACTTTGTTGCCAGTTTGGCATTACTTTGTAAGTGCTCTTAGTTGCTATTTTTTATTATTTTATTCCTTTCATGTAATTTGGCCATTGTACCATCCAGTAGATGCCACTAAATTTATATTAACCCGTCCATGGATTATCCCGAGATATCTTGTTTTTAGTTTAAAAAGTTATTTGGAACTACACGAAATATCTCTCGGGATACAATAATACCTCCAAATTTAGGACTGAAACATATTTTCTTGGGCATTTATCTGGCTAATTTTGCATTAGCCAGGTAGATCCTGAGATTTCTCAGGATTTACCTGGCTAATGCAAATTTCTTTGGGGAAGACAGTGAAAGGTACTTTCTTTTCTTAGACTGCTACTCTTTAAACTTTCTCATCCATCATTTATGAATAATATCGAAAAATATTTCGGCACCCTCTTGAACTGCCACCTGTAAGCAATGCTTATCTCGCCTATCCACTTGGGGCAGCCATGTATCGGAATGTAGTTAGTTCGCGATTATTGCCTTCTGCATTCCACTTGATTTTTTAAATTTATTTATATAATGAGTAATGAAGAGTTTTCCTTTCTTTTAGCTTAAGCGCTAATTTATTAAAAAAATCTGTGTAATTTGCACACTTTTTTGGCATACACAAGATAACTCAGGATAGCCCAAATGGGTTAATTACTCCCATATATTTTCTACAAAAAAATTAATAAAAAACACAAAAAACTATACAGTGAGTATTCGCATGATGCATACTTTTAATCTGTAAAATAAAAAAAGTCTATTCGTTATGGCACATTTTCCGGAAAAAAATGTTCCGTTAAGGGGTTAGTTAGCTTTTCTTCTAAATTATTTTAGAAATGTATTCTATTCCTTCTGTAACATCCTCGTTCTCAAGTTAATGCCCTTAATCTCACACACACACACACACACACACACACACACACACACACACACACACACACACACACACACACACACACACACACACACACACACACACACACACACACACAGCAGTGGTTGTGATACTGGTTTTATTTGTATTTGCTTCTTACTTGGCTTGTCATTCTGTTAACTTATCTTTTATTTGCATATTTCAGTTTGTGTTACACGCAATTAAATATGCTTTGCCACTTCCACTTTAGCTTACTGTCTGTTCATGTTTTATTCCTTTTCTCTTTTCTTTACAATTTATTTAAAATGGCACATTTTCCGGAAAAAAATGTTCCGGGAAGGGGTTAGTTAGCTTTTCTTCTAAATTATTTTAGAAATGTATTCTATTCCTTCTGTAACATCCTCATTCTCAAGTTACTTAATCTCTCTCTCTCTCTCTCACACACACACACACACACACACACACACACACACACACACACACACACACACACACACACACACACACACACACACACACACACACACACACACACACACACACAGCAGTGGTTGTGATACTGGTTTTATTTGTATTTGCTTCTTACTTGGCTTGTCATTCTGTTAACTTATCTTTTATTTGCATATTTCAGTTTGTGTTACATGCAATTAAATATGCTTTGCCACTTCCACTTTAGCTTACTGTCTGTTCATGTTTTATTCCTTTTCTTTACAATTTATTTAATTTTACTCTTTTCTTTACAATTTATTTAATTTTACTCTTTTCTTTACAATTTATTTAATTTTACTCTTTTCTTTACAATTTATTTAAATGAAAATTTTATTTTTCATTGCATATGCAATACTCACTCATTCACTGTTATCCAAAAGTTAAGTTTTTTTTTTTAACAGAATTGTCTAAATTGTATAAATTTTACATGAAATTTGATATTCCAATGATTTTATGAGGGGCGACTAAAAAGTTTAAGTCTGTTACTCTGAAAGAAACAAGTGAGAAAGATAAATACCTATGTCTTTTTTTTTTACATAATCTCCCTATGTACTTCTGCCACTATTTCAGAAAAACAAAATAGTGTCAGCTAGGTTTCAGAATTTATTTCACAAAGATCAGAAAAGTCATGGATACCAGCTATGACTCTGATCTCAGTGAAAAATGAAATATTTTCCCAGTCTGGGGAGAAGGTGGAAGTTTGATAATGCTAAATCAGGTGAATAAGGTAGATGTTCAAACAGTCACAAATGATTCTCATTGTAATCATCAGTTCAGTTGCTGGTGCATTATCCTGGTGAAAGATGATTCCTTCTATGAGCTTTTTTACTTGATGTGCAATTATTGTGAAGTGGAAAGTATTATTCTTCTATGTGGTCTCACCCTTTTCTTAGTAATTCAGACATTATCCTTAGAAATTATGTGTTTGGAAAACAAGGAAACACCAAAACTTTTAATCTCAGTACCATCACCTTGCCATTTGAAGGAACAGGCAACCTTCTTTGGGCAAGACAGTGAAAGGTACTGTCTTTTCCTAGACTGCTACTCTTTAAACTTTCTCATCCATGATTTATGAATAAGACTTGGGATCTGTCTATCATTACTAATCTAATGATAGTCTTATCCAATCACAAATTAGACCATAATTTTCCATTAAGAGCTTATGTTGCAGCCATTTTTGAGTTTTTTGGTATATTTTAATTATATTTAATTAATAAGTGATATTTTGTTTGAGATTGGAATTATTTATTTTATGATATCAGCCCTATACTCAGTATAGTATACTGAACAACATGGATAAGTGGCTAAAAACAGGATTGGCAAAGGTAAATAAAGCCTGCACGAGAACAACGAGAAACATCGGATAACTTACGCGGAAAATTAGTTTGCCGATACGGCACTCTAGTGCTGCTCACTCGGTAAACAGATAGTAGGTGTTATCGGTCTTGGGCAAAGTCGAAAACGATATACTGATTGACAGGTAGGCGTGGCAAACGACGTGCTGATTTTTGCATGAACACAACACACGATAACATCGGTTTAGTATTACTGTAGCAGCACTAATGGTAACTTGTCCTAATCGCACATGCCCTAACATTTACTGTAATGGTGAAAAAAGGTCAGGTTACCTCGAGTTGAATCCCATGGGAGCTTGAACCCCTCCCAAAGTGGAGGGGGTAACTTAATCTTTTTTCTTTAGAATCAGTCATATTTAGAAATACATTCATAAAAAATAAATTTTTTATGACTGGATTTTTATTTTCTTGTTCAATAATATGCCCTAACGGTGAAAAAAAGGTCAGGTTACCTACACTTGAATCCCATGGGAGCTTGAACCTCTCCCGAAATGGAGGGTAACTTAACCTTTGTTCTTTAGAATCATGAGTGGACATAAATTGTTTATTAATAAAATATTAATTTTTTATTACTGTACTTTATTTTTACAGACACTCGTGTGGATACACACGTATCATAACATCAATCAGCACCTTAATAGCTATTCAGTATATATATATATATAAAGAATCTTTCTTTCTTTTTCTATTATTTCCCAACCTAACGTTTAAGTTTAGGTCGCGAAATACAAGGAAACCTTTTCTTTTATTTCCTAACCTACCATTTAAGCTCAGGTTATGAAATACAACGAAAAACAAAGAAACCGTTTCCTTTTTTCATAACCAAACCTAAATCAATAATACAGTAAAAGCACTCATCAACTCCAAAAATCTGCTTTTAATAATGAGAAAAAAAAAAACACAGTGAAGAACATAAAAAGGAACAAAACGAAACTTTCTCAGAAAAAAAAATTCATGAGTACAAATCATACAGTTGGACCTGAATAGCTATTCGCAATTTGAGTAACAATATTGTGAAAAGTATCTTCATAATTTTTCCCATAAATTTGACGCCACATATATTCATTAATGTGACCCATAAACATGTTTACAGCTGCCATTTGCTCCTTTAGTTACACGTTTAATTTCTTCCATTGGGCTTTGATATTATTCGTATGTGCTCCTGTATGTGGATCTACAAAATGTTCCTTGTGTTTCACCGTTAAATGTTTGTACTTCTTTTTTTCTAAGGCCGTGATATGGCTGTATGCACGCCATTCATCTGTTATGATGGTAGTATTTTTCTTCACTACTTTTCTAATAATGCGCAAAAGAGTTTTGTTTTTCCGATTTTTTATCAATTTCATGCGAATTTAGATTCTCTTTCGAACACACCAAACACCCATTTCTTCTTAGCAGTTAAATTTCGTCCTCTGTGATGTTTTGGTTTTACCAATACAGTTTCGTCTCCTTCTACAATTTTCCCGATCTACCCAACTTAATGGGTTTTTTTATTAACTGCAATCAGCAAATATCTCTTAGTTTCTTATAAAACTTAATTGCTGTCACTTTCGAAATTTCCAGATGGAATGCTGTCTTAGTTACTGGCATACACGTTGACCAAAAGTATATAATGTACATTATCTTTTTCAATGAAACTTTTGTATTTTCCATAAAACTATGCTTCAATAAAGAAACTAGTGAAGAACATTTTTTGCAACACTTTCCACATGACTCTGTTTGTGATTCAATTAGTTGAAAATAATCATTGCACTTAAAACTTAAAACAGTACAATTTTGGTCTTACCAATTTAGTTTTCATCAAAAAGTCAAGCAATGTTTTATTTTCCTTACAAATTTCTTCCATCTTTAATAGATTCATCGCTACTATTACCTGTTCACCGTTCATTACAAAACAATTATGCACCGTTCTTTACTGGTAAATACACATCATAATGCCAACCAATGACTACACAGTAGCTTGTCATCTGTCACACCCACCACCAATCATTTGATCATTTTCCACACCTACCTATCAATCAATATATCCTTCTCAATTTCTGCTCAAGACCGAGCAGCGCTAGAGTGCCGTATAGGGAAGCTAATTTTCCATGTAAGTTATCCAACATTTCTCGTCGTTCTCGTGCAGGCTTTCTTTACCCAAGCCACAGGATTTTTGAAACTTCAACCCAATACTAGTTTTTTTCATAGTTGTAAAGAAATCCTACCCGGTGGTCCGTGAATGATTAAATGTTGAGAAGCACTGATCTAGATGCATCTCTGAACAGTCCAGGTTACATGTCAATCCTTGCAGACCATCTGCATCCCTTCATGGTCATCATGCCCCCACAGAACCATAGTGATTAGAAAATGGTTTGAAGAGCATTCAGCAGATTTTACCACTATGGAATGGCCTCCCCTATTTGCCAGACAATGAACCCTGTGGAGCACCTTTGGGATGCTGTGGAAAGGTCCGTTCAAGCTTTGGATCCTCCAACCAGAAATGCAATGGAATTATGGACAGCGGTGCAGCACTCATGGATGAAAATACCTGTGGAACACTTTCATGAAGTTTGGATGCCTACCTTTTACTGTTGCATATGATAGTGAATTGTCATTTAATATATTAATCATATCCTGATATATATCTTGTGGTTTGGGCAATTTTTATGGAGATATTCTACTACTGACATCTATAGAAAATATAATATATGTTATTGTTACCCTTAACCGAGAGTTATGGGAATCCAGGATGGCTACTGACTGATTCTGACTGAACATATCTGGGGTGCTTTAGGGAAACATATTGGGACATGCTTGCTTTTTTCCCAAACCTCCTTCTTGTGCTAAGATTTGTTCTTGTAAAGTGTGATTTCATACCATAAAGCCTTAAATGGTGTGGATAGGATCAGTTCTTGTACATTGTATGAGGACTCAATGTGAGATTTTTTTTTTGCCATTGTGGTTGGGGGCGGGATCGTACTCCATATAAAATATCTGTATTATATAGGACCTGCCCATCAGATTCATGAAAAAATTATGAATTTTTTTTTTTCAGTCTCAGTCTAATTTGGGTGTTAGAATAATAATACTGTTTTATAAAATATTTGATAGAATTCCATAAGTACAGTCAGTCCTTGTATAGCACGATAGTTGTGTTCCTATAAACCCTCTTGCAATGCAAAATTGTGCAATATAAATAACAGGCCCTATGGGAAAAATGGGGTTAGGTGCCGACCACCCATGAATGAACACACATTTGTAACCAAAACATTACCAAACACAATAAATAATCGTAATAAAATACTTACGTATTTTATTATGACTATTACGTAATAAAATATTGCTAATGCTTTTGCTTCTATCGTAAGCAGACTTGTTTTTTGTTTGATTTTCTATCCAAACAGTTGACAGCCATTGCATCCCTTCCAATTCTTTGTGTCTTAATCTAACGAATTTTAATTACACTTTGAGTTGTTACTGCTATGAAAGTTGTTTTTATTTTCTCTGCATTCTTTGTAATTCTCGGCGTTGCCTGATTTAGGTCTGTAGCACGTGCAATATCATGGTCTTTCATTTCGCTCAAAGCGTTTCACAGTTTCATATTTTTTCGCTATCGACAGTGGCGGACTGGCCATAAGCCTTACCGGGGAAACCCCGGTGGCTGGTGTGATTTTGGCTATAAACACTAGTATGAGGCCACTACAAATTTTCCTGGGTAAGAATTTTTGACTCAGTCTGCCTCTGTTTATCGATATTGCTTTGCTTTTCTTTTCTCTCTGAATCTCAGTGTCTTCACCTGGACGCTTCCTTTTCACACCTTTTAAGTATTTTATTCATTTTTATGGAATAAAGCACAATTACAAAACGAGGAGGCACGCTTGATACACATAAACAAAGCTGCACACGTGTAGCAACTGAATAAACAACACCGTAAAGGCCACTATTAACACCTCACATTTTACTAAAGCACATTTCTAGAGGTTACTACCATAAAACAATAAAAACAATTTCCAGTTGCGATTCTGCTAGTGGAATCAGTTATAAACTGGTAGTAAACTCGATCTAATTGCATTTGCGATTATACCGATAGTTGGAATTGTGTTGGTTTTTACGTTATTATGGTGAAATGTGTTTCCCCTTCACTGGTATAAAACACATAAATACATTTTCGGAATCTTCTCTTCATTCCTATCATGTTGCATTCGGTTCGGGTGATTCCGCGTTCGACTGCCATTTCTTGTAAACACAAAGGCAAATCGTGCATAAGCGAATTCGGTTCGTGTTATATAAGATATCGTTCCCCTATTTATAAATCGTGTATGATCGAATTCATGTAATGTAAACACATGTTATACGAGGACTGACTGTACAGTTTTTTTGATATCCTATATTTTGTAGTTACAATTTAACTTTTTGATATGTATCTGTACATATACTTGAGATTCATAAAGATCTCATGTTACTGTTAGATGAACCAGTGTTTGGGTGCAACCTGCAAGTGCTGTGTTCACGAGAAAGAACAACAGTTCCAAAATTTGTGAAGAAATGCATTGAAGCCATTGAAGAAAAAGGTTAGTAAAGTCAAAGCTTTGTTATTAATATAATTAATATAAATAAATATCAATATATCAATATCAATAATCAACATATTAATATCAGTAAATAATAATGTCAATTAATATAATAAAATACATAAAGCCAAAAAAAGTGAAATATTACCTGCACAGCAAAATTAAACATTTAAGATGAGGATTCAAGCCTGAATTAAACTTTTCTTATTATTTCATTTAATGCAGCCGGGAAAGAGGGGTGGGGATGAGAAGAGACATTCTTTTTTTTTTTTTTTTTTTTTTTTTTTTGCAAATTTTGTGTATTTTAAAATATTAATTTCCTAATTTGCTGTCCAGTCGATATCCAAAAATGGATATCGACTGGAATATGATCTAATTATGATCAAAAATGAATTCAATTATAGTGAAACTTCCCTTTAACGGACAGCCATGGGGAACGAAAATGTGTCCGTTAGAGAGAAGTGTCCGCTAACAAGAAGTCTGAGGGAGAAAAAAAAAAAAAGAAAGAAAAATCGTTAAACGTTTAATGTAAAATTAAATTAAAATATATACAGATTTTGAACAATATTTTTGTAAATAATATACAGTTACATACACAAGAGATAAAGAAAAATTGTTAAACGTTTAATGTAAAATTAAATTAAATTATATACAGATTTTGCACAATATTTTTGTAAATAATATACATACAATTGTGCTATGCATATTATGACTTTATCTTAAGAAAAATACATACAGTAATCACTTATTTTCTTCTGCACCTTCTTCCGGCTGATAATTTTGTTTGAAACATTTGTTTGGAGTGAAGAAACCATCGAAAGTCCTTCAGTATCTTCTTCAGCGGCGAAAAACATTTTTAAACGATTGATTTGTATGAGCACTTCTTCTATTTTCATCAGTGGTTCGTCGTTAATATGTTCTCCGACAGAATGACCTCCTTTCATTTCTTCACCCTCATGAGGAACTTGTTGTAAAATATCGATGATAATGTCGTTGATATCTAGAGCACCATCTTCTGTAGTGAGGTTTGAGTCTATATCTTTGTAGCCAGGGTCACTTGTAGCGGAAGTATCGTGCATTATCAATAGATGTTGAAGTTTTTGTTCTTGATGCTCCACATTGCTGTTCACAACTTCAATTTTTTCGTTTGAGAAGCCAGACTTTACAAAACAGTTCACAACAGTTTGTTTTCTAATTGCGTTTACTGAAGAGGAAATCCATTGAATCGCATCTAGGATGCTGATTTTCTTTGCAAGGTCACTCGCACGTGTTACATCGTTCATGTTTGCAATGAGATGTCTTAAAACACGTTTTCTGTAGTGAAGTTTAAAATTTTTTATTATCCCTTGATCCAAGGGCTGACACTCTGCGGATGTGTTTGGTGGCAGAAAAACGATTTGAATGTTGGACAATTCAATGTGTGGGTGAGATCCAGCATTATCCATGAAAATAATAATTTTTCTGTTTTGACGAATCATGTTTTGGTTAAAGTGACTTATCCATTCGCTCATGATATCTCGTGTCATCCACGAGATATCATGAGCGAATCACCAGTCAACATCCAAAAGATTCAACTTTATGCCCTTGAAACAACGAGGATTTTGTGGGTTTCCTATAACAAGAGGTTGTTCAAAGTCTCCCAGCATATTTGTGGCGCCTCCGTAGCCAGGTGGGAAGGAGCAGCAGTGCATAGCACACGCTTCTTGATTAGACCGGGGTTCGAGCCCTTCACCACCAAATACGGAGGATGCGGAAAGGTCAGGGAATGACCACCGCATATCCCGGAGCAATATGGCCTTAGTTGGTAATGCTCCTAAAATAACAAACAAACAAACAAGCATATTTGTACACACTAGTACAGTCAAGCATTCCTTAGAAATTTTTCCGCCCTGGCACTTTTCGTTTTTTTAGACTCGTTGTTTTTTCAGGAAGAGCTTTAAAAAACAACCTTGTTTCGTCACAGTTGTAAATATCCATAGCTTCAAAATCACGACATAAATCTTCCAATTTGATGGTCCACTCTGTTACAACCCCAGTATCAACAGATCCACCTTCACCACTTACGGTTTTCCAAGAAATTTTATGCCGAGTTTTGAACTTGTCTAGCCATCCCACAGAAGCTTTGAACTCATTTACTCCCATAGATTTCGCAACCTCCAAAGCCTTTTCCCGAATAATAAGCCCATTAATGGGAATTTTTTGTTGGTTGGACTTTGTGCACATTGCACGTGCGCGACAAATTTGAAGTCCAACAGTTTTCAGGAATGATTTTTGAACCTGATCATTTCTGTGTTGCCAAAATTGTTTGAGCAGTTCATTTTTTTTCTTTAGGATGTCGCTTACCTGCGTGTTCCCGATTTTGAATTTTGCAGCGAGATTGCAAACACTATTTTTTTGCCGATCATACGCATTAATGAGTTCGACTTTATCTTTTAAAGTTAAATGTTTACGAGAAAACATTGTGCACTTCACACGACACTGAACAAAACTGAAACTGAAAAGACGAAAGGCCGACCATAATTCCCCCCCCCTGCACACACCGAATTCATCAGAAGTTTTACACGTGCCTTAAAATTCTTGAAAAAGGGTTTAGAACCGCAACGTAAACCTTGATAAAATTCAGAGAATCGGAAATAGAAAATAAACACACGATTGAGGCAATACGTGGAAGAAAAGTTCCTAGAAAAGGGCTGTGAGCTCGCCCGCTGTCCGTTATGGGGAGATCAAATTAAGTGCTAATCTGAACGAAACAGTGCAGATTGCCTGCCCACGTCCGTTACAGAGAATGTCCGCTAGACAGAAGCTGCAAACACGTTAAAACCAATGGAGGTGAGTTGGGGAATTTGAAAATGTCCGTTGTAGAGAGATGTCCGTTAACGAGAGGTGTCCGTTAGGAGAAGTTTCACTGTACATGTAATATAAGAGAATTATTCAGTAAAGATCTATTATTCACCTGGAAAGCTGTTGAAGCATTTTTATTTGTTTGCATCTTTTTTCAGATCTTACCAGTTGGATTGCCCATCTGTGCACCTTTTCAAGAACCTTTTTTTTTTTTTTTTTTTAAGATTCTCTCTCCTCTCTCTCTCTCTCATAATTACTTTATACAGTAGGATGATGACCTTATTTCTATAAGAAAATGTTCAATAAATCATCAGGGATACCATGGATCCTTCTTACTACACTTCGTGGAGAATTTCATGGTGTAATCACAAAATTCAATGCTCTGCTTACAGTAGAACATTGAAAATCCGAACGAGCCAGCATTTATTTATTATATATATATATTTTTTTTTTTTTTTGCTGGTGCCATAAAATAATTACAGTAAACACCAGTTATTGTTGTGATGACGTTTGGATTTTTATCCTATTAAATGGCAATTCTAATAAGCAAAAATTGAAGGAATATTATCCATAGGCTACAAAAATGAAGATAAAAAGCACAAACTTACACATTTATTACCTTACAAATTAACAAAATTAAATGATAAGTGAAAATCAGAAGAATATTATCCACAGTTTAGCAAAATAAAAATAAATTTACACTTACATACATAGCTTAATTAATATACATACAGTACCAACTAAACATAACACTTTGTAATCTGATATGGTTTACCCACAATTTTATTCCGAATGTCAAGGAGTATTGTGAACGAGAAGGCAAAATGGGCAAAGTCTTGCTTATCCTGGACAATGTCTTTCTTATCCATCACATCCTTCAGTGGAAACATTAAACAAAATAGATGACGGATTCAAGGTCATGTTTCTTTCATCAAACATTATCGCACTCCTACGACCAGTGGACCAGGGAGTCAATGAAAAGTTGAAGAGAATCTACAAAATAAAAGCCCGTTTGTACCCATATGCATGAAAGATATTTTATATGAAAACATCTTTGACGAAAATGTGAAACGGAAATGATGTAAATTACGTTGATGCTGTCACTAATATTGATTCAGAAGAGTAACGGGCTTCAAATGTATTTTTCAGAGTTAAATAAAATCTGCTTCTCAAAATCTTGAGAAACAGATTTTATTAAACTCTGCTTCTTTTTTTTTTTTTTTCCGTTCTCTATGTTTTTGAACTCATTCTTTTGTCGACATGGGAGGCTTCTTTGGTGGCTTTGAAGCTTTTATTCTCGGATACTTCTCTTGATTTCACTCAGCTGGAGTTTTAGCCATCTTCGAAATACTCTTATAGATTAACTGACATTAGATTTTATATTTTTACAATTCAGTAGTTAGAAAAATCCATTTGTAGACTAGTATGACATCATAACCAAAAACTACTGCAAGAAGTGATTGTTGTTTGTTCAAGTGATTGTTTTCTGTTGCGTTCTTGAATCAAAACTGTTTAAATTTTTAAATGGTTTTAGGAAGTGACGTCATTTAAAATCTAACAGCCACCTAATAGGAAGCGATGTCGTTTTCATAAGAAAATTTCGTTACGAACGAATTGCGTCATTTTTATAAGAAAATTTCGCTACCAATCAATTTTATTCTAGTGCCGCCATAGATGTTTTCACATCAAAAACAAGTCTTACATTGTTTACTTTTAGCAGAAAGCAACGAAGAAAGCATCATAGCTTTTCGAAAAAGCTCAGTCTCAAGGACAGTTGCTACATGTTAGCTGATGCATGGGAATCACTCACTGTGCAGAATTTAAAAAATTCTTAGAAAAAACTGTGGTCTATTGCAGAAGAAACCATAGGAAATGAGCAGAATTGAACTAAGTGAGATGAGGGGCAAGTACTGAATGAGATGATCTGTTTGTTTCAGTCAATCCCTGGGTTTGAAGATTGCAATGAAGGTGGTGCAAGGGCGTGGATGGAAAATGATATTCATGCTAAAGGATTTCCTGTTTTAAATGAAAATGAAATTGTGAATGTAAAAGAAACTGGAGCTCCTGAAAATGATATGGATGAAAACAACAATGAAGAAAATGACATCAACACTGGGCCTACACATGCTGAGGCATTTGCCACTCTAGAGACTGTGATGGCATTTGGTAACCAACAAGGTGAATGCTGTCCAACTCAGCTACACTTGCTGAACATGGTGAGAGAGCAAAGAAACAAAGTTCAAAAATGGTGCAGCAAAACATAAGTAATTATTTCGTTAAAGCCTATACATATGTATTATTGTGGCTGAAAGTTCCATTTGTTTTGTTACCTATGAAAAAATACATGAGCACAACTTGGTGATTTTATTTCTAAACTTACTAAACCTTTTTTTTTTTTTTTTTTTTTCAGTCTCCAGAACAGTATTTTTGATAAGTTTGAAAATCCGAACAAATTTGAAGTCCAAACTAAACTATCCCTGGTCTCAATTAGTTTGGATTATCGATGCTCTACTGTACCTATATTGTAACCCAAATCCTTTTCTTCTGTGTTTTTAATTCAGTCCCTCCAAATGTACAGTGTTTTGAAGTTATTTCTTGCTTGCAGCATAAAAACATAGTTGCATTTTTCTGACCATCCTTCAATCCTATCTAAGCCATTCAGGAGTGATACTTGGTGATCATTATTAATCACCCTCCCAACATTGATATCTCACACTGTATTTACTACATGTCTTTGTCACTGCTATTTAAGAAAATCAGAACTAGTCCAGCATTGATCCCTAAGGGACTCATTAATTATTTCCAACATCTCACTCATGAATGATTGCCAAAAAACTAACATAGTTAAGCATGATTTTCCTTTTATAAAAACCTTTCTTTGTTTCCTTTAGAATGACATTTATATCTATGTGCCTGTTAATTTTCCCTACCACTGGTATCAGACTCATCAGTCTATTTGTAGGATTTCTGGTATCCATATTGAGTTTTATTGTTTCTTGTTAAGTTAAATTAATTGTTTTGTATTTTACTAATGATCAGTAAAGGACTAAGGACAACTTAGCCAAAGAAATTGTTATTTGTTATGTCTTTAAGTTACATTTGTATAATCATGGTTTTAAAGAGAATGGCTTTGTTTTACCATGTAGGAAAATGTTTTTAATTATTATTAAATAAAAGTGATAAGTTTGAAATATAGTTTAGCTGCTAAAGGCAAGCTGCATATAATATTTTATGCATGCAGACGAATTGGCAAGTTTTGTTGTTGTTATTTTTATTTTAAATGTTGCATATCTAGCCAAACAAGCCCAGGATTTAAATGCTAACAGAATATTACATTTATATTATTCAGAAACCAGTGTCAGTGTTGAGGCAAAAATCCTAGTTCTATTTTGAAAAATGCTTACCGAATCAGATTCAGCAGTAGGAATGAAGAAAATTAATTTCTGTGCATCAAGAATATATACATTAAGGGAGCATAAATCAGAGAGAGAGAGAGAGAGAGAGAGAGAGAGAGAGATGTGTTCAGTTTTTTTCTTTTTTTGTAATTAACAGAAGTGAAAAATAAATATAGTTATCTATCAATTAATTACTAAGGCTATAACTTTATAGAACATGTAATAAAACTCTATAGTTCAGCAGTTCCCAACCAGTGGTTCACAAACCCCCAGGGGTTCGCGAAAATGTTCCAGGGGTTTGCACTAAAAATTCTGCAATGGCATCTACTTAGATTTACATAGATATATTTTTGTAAACTACAGTTAGTTTGGATTATTTACTTTAATATTAATTTATGTGGTTCGATTCAAATTTTATATTTAGTTATGGTTTGAGTCACGCACCCTTACATAGCAAGCGTGCATGACAGGGTGTCAGTGGGGTTATTGTGTGCGAATGTACCGATATGTATCACATCGTTCAGTCACGTGTCAGACAAATGTCAAACTCCGGTAGACATTGCCAATCGCTGTGCCATGCCATGTTGTGTTGGATTTGAATGTTATACAGCAGGGGCGGCCAACATGTCGATCGTGGCTTTAATTTCCATTGATGGCAACAAATTTTAAATATATATAAAAAATAGATTAGTCAAAATCTAAATGTTATTATTATTATGCACCCCACTGCATATGCTTATTACAAATCTATTGAACCATTTGACTACTCTTGTCGCCTAGGCTTGTCTAGAAAATTCGCACAGTTATGTTGTAGAGAGCATAGTGTATGTGTCGAATTCTTATTTAGCTTATTTTATAATGAACACTAATAAAAAGAATAAAATGTATCATTTTCATCGAGTGGGAACAAGAATACTTTTTTGTAATGATAAAAGAAAAATGTTGTTGTTTGATTTGCAATGCTACTGTGGCTATACCCAAAAAGGAAATTTAAAAAGCACTTCAACGCACTCCATGGTAAATACCAATCGGATTTTCCACCTAATAGTGACCTTAGAAAAAATAAATTAAAAGAACTTAAATCCAGATTATTCGCACAACAAAATTTCTTCACGACACCTAATTTACAATCTAAAGCAGTAACTGTAGCATCATTTAAAGTGAGTCATCTTCTTGCAAAAAAATGCAAGCCATTTTCTGATGGTCTATTCATCAAAGATGCATTTTTAAAAATAACAGATTCCCTTCTTGAGAATTTTAAGAACAAAAATGAAATTAAAAGTGCTCTTCAAGATCTGCAATTATCTCAAAATACTGTGATGCGATGCATCGAAAAAAATGAGTAAAAATGTGAGTGAACAATTGCATGCTCATAGAATTGTGTGTCCTTTTCTTTACAACTGGATGAATCTGCAGACGTCAGTGATACAGCTCAATTTCTCTTTTTTGTTTGTATGGTTTTTGATGATTCTGCCACTAAAGAAGAACTGCTGGGTATGGTTTCATTAAAAGAAAGAACTAGAGGTCTTGATATATTTAACACACTCAAATTTTATTGAAAAAATTAAATTACCACTATTTAAGCTGGTATCAATAATAACAGATGGAGCTAAAGCAATGACAGGGCATCTGAACAGATTCATTGCATTGTGCCAAAAGGATGATGAATTCCCAGATTTTTTTGAGTTACCACTGTATCATTCACCAACAAGTGTTAGCCAGCAAAAGATGATTAAATACTAAAAGTGTTATGGACATAGCTGTCAAAATCATGAATTCCATCAGAGGACAATTTCTTCAAAGGAAACTTTTCAAACAAATTGCAACGATGAAAATGAACCAGATCTGATATTACACTCCAATGTGAGATGGCTGAGTCGGAGTAAGTTTCTACAGAGATTTCAAAATTTACTGAATGAAATTAAAAAATTTGTTGATGAAAGGAGAGATGATTATCAGCAGCAACAAGATACAGAGTGGTTGTGTGATCTTTTTTTTGGCTGATTTTACCTGTAAATTAAGTGATCTGAATTTGGAATTACAAGGAAAAAATAAAAATGTGGGTGACATGATTAGTAGTACTTCTGCATATAAATATCAATTTTTGGCAATGGCTAAGGATCTCAAAAGGGAAAAAAATTGATAATTTTGCAAATCATCATCATCATTAGCCATTTTCAATCCACTGCAGGATGAAGGCCTCTCCAGCAACTTTCCAGTTCCTTCTGTTTTGAGCACTGGCCATCCATTTACTACCCAAAAACTCATGAATTTCATCTATCCGTCTCCGACTTTGTCTTCCAGGTTTTCTTCTAGCTCCTCTTGGATAACATTCTGTTATTTTCTTAGTCCATCTGTCATGTCTTCGAGCTATGTGTCCTGCCCAAGACCATTTTAGTTCTTTAGTTTTGATAAGAATGTCCTTTACTTGAGTTTGCTGCCTAATCCATGTGTTTCTCTTCTTATCTAACAGTCTGATTCCCAATATAATTCGTTCCATTCTTCGCTGTGTAGTTCTCAGCTTCTCTTCCATTCTTTTGGTGAGTGCCCAAGTTTCGCTTCCATAAGTCATGGTGGGGAGTA
Organism: Mastigoproctus giganteus; assembly: GCF_048544385.1. Classification (NCBI taxonomy): domain Eukaryota; kingdom Metazoa; phylum Arthropoda; class Arachnida; order Uropygi; family Thelyphonidae; genus Mastigoproctus; species Mastigoproctus giganteus. Next base: position 164,484,636 of record NC_143575.1, read on the forward strand.
TACATTGATTCATTATTTTACGTTTCAGACAAACTGGGATATTGCTCTTCAGTATGTGACTATATTTCCTGAATGCTATCCATCCAAAATTTATTCTTCTCTTGACTTCCAGCCATTTATCATTATTACAGCTAATAACTTGTCCCAGATAAGTATATGAATCCACCTTTTCAATTACTGCTCCTTCAATCATTATTTCCCTTTCTGTGGCATACTTGTTCATCATTACTTTTGTTTTAGCCATATTGATCTTTAGTCCAAAATCCTTACTAACTGTGCATAACTGATTAAGATTTTCCTCTAATTCTTTGGGATCGTGGCTTATAACCACAATGTCATCTGCAAATCGTAAATGGTTTAGGTATTCTCCGTTCACATTGACTCCTTTCTGTGACCAGTCTAATCCTCTGAAAGCTTCCTCAAGGGCAGCAGTAAACAGCTTCGGAGATATTGTGTCTCCTTGTCGAACTCCTTTCTCGATTTTAAATTTGCTACTGTCTTTGTCTAGTCTAATAAAGGAGGTAGCACTCTCATATATTTTCTTCAAAATCATAATACATGGGGTATCTATGTCTTGTCTTTCCAGTGCCCGAAACATTGCCTTATGCTGTATGGAGTCAAATGCCTTTTCATAATCCACAAATGCCAGGCATAATGGTGTTTTATATTCATTTGCTTTCTCCATTAGCTGTGATATTACATGACGGTGATCCATAGTTGAGAATCCTGTCCTAAAGCCAGCTTGCTCTTTCGGTTGATTCTCATCAAGTATTCTTTCTAATCTGTTAGTAATGACCCTTGTGAACAACTTGTAGATGTGGGATAACAAGCTAATTGGTCTATAATTTCCAATTTCTGATTTATCTCCTTTCTTATGCAGCAAAACTATGATTGCATTATTCCACTGCTTAGGCGTCACACCTTTTCTAATGCTCTTTGTGAAGAGCCTTGCCAGTTTTTGTGTTATGTCTCTTCCTCCCAATTTTAACAACTCTACAGTAACTTCATTTTCCCCCGGGGCTTTCCGATTCTTCATTTTCTTCAATGCATGTTCTACCTCATCAGGAAGAACATCGGGTATGTCGTATGTGTTGCTACTTTGCAATCCATCTTCCCCACTGCTGGTATCATTCCCTCGCTCCTTGTATAATTCTCTATAGTAGTCTTCTGCTATTTGAATTATGCTTTCTCTGCTGTTTATAAGTACACCGTCGCTATTCTTCAGTTTCAGTATCATTTGTCTTTCTGTATTACTGCTCATGGCTGCTGATTTAAATCCTTTGTTTTCCCTTAATGCTTGTTCTACTTTTCTTGTGTTAAATCTTCTTATGTCCTCTCTGAGTCTCTTTCTAATGGCTTTGCATAACTCAGTATACTCAGTTTTCTCCCTGTCAGTGTTTTTCTTGCTCTTCATTTGTTGTCTTCGGTTCATCATGACAAGTGTTTCTTGACTAATTTTTTCTTCTTTGGATTTCTGTTTCCCTATAGGTTTCTTGGGCTTTATCACTTTCAGAAAGTTGTAATATTCCTCGTCGATATCTTGGTCCTGAGCAGTCTGCAGAAGCTCAAACTTGTTTTTAAGTTCCAGTACATACTGCTTTTTCTCCTCCTCTGTTATCTCAAAGACCTTTGTTTTATTTACTCGAGTCAGTTTTTTCCTTTCCTTTCCTACATCTATATCAAGTGTACATCTTACCATTCTGTGATCACTTCCAACATTTACCTTATTCAGGACGGTAACATCATTCACAATATATCTTCTGTTAGTGAGGATGAAGTCGATTTCATTAGTTGTTAATCCATTTGGACTCTTCCATGTCCACTTTCTGTTCACCCTTTTCTTGAAAAAAGTGTTCATCACTGACAGTCCTTGAGATTCTGCAAATTCCACAAGTCTTTCACTTCTTTCACCAATTCCAAAATTTCCTATAGTTCCTCTTTCTGCGTTTCAAGATAATTTACAAAATATGCAAGATAATTTTGCAAATTATCTTGCATATTTTGCGAATATGCAAGATAATTTGCAAAAATATCCTGTTTTTGAATATAATAGTGAGAAATATATTTCTGAAATTGAGAAAGTTGTGAATGATTTTGAAACCAGATTCAGCAATTTTAAAAGAATTGAAGACATTGTTCAGTATATTTCTTATCCATTTAATGTCGACTTAGATATGAAACAAATTGCAGATAAAATTGCCGATATTTTTCACATTGAGAAAATATTACTTGAAAATGAAATTATTACATTGCAAAACAATATCTTCCTAAAAGCCAGATCATCAGAAAAAAAAGACTTTTGGAAATATGTTTACCAAGAAAAGTACCCAACTGTGAAAAAATGCAATGAACTTTTAAATCCCTGTTTTCATTCCACATATCTATGTGAATCGGCCTTTTCGTATTTGAAACAAACAAAGATGAAGAATCGCTCTACTCTTACGGACTTGCATACAGAAGATTCTTTACAGTTGGCCTTATCACATTATATCCCCGATTTTGAAAGCTAAGCAGATGGCATGAAGACACAAACTTCATATAAATTGAAAATTTAAATACATATGAATTTAAAATAAGAATGCTGAATTGTATTTAATTTTAAAATTTATAAACAACATTTTTCAATATGTGTTGATTAACTTTTTTAGCCATGTGCAATGAAATTCTTGAGATGGTAGATTGCTACACATTTTGTAGAAAAAAAGTAGATCACATTACAAATTAAGTTGGCCACCCCTGTTATACAGTATTAAAGTGTTTTTAACATGTATTTTTAAATGTATTTTTCATGTATTTTTCATAGTATTTTTAAACTTTAAAAATCATTATGTTGGTTGAAGACTGGAAGCATAAAGTACAATGATGTTGTTCTTTATGCTTAATGAAAATCAAATTAATGAGAAGATAATGAGATGCAAAATCAAAATCATCCCTCAAATTCGTCCCCAATGACCAAAAAACCCTTAAAATCCATTCAGCTTGTCAAAATTCCTAAATACAAAGATGTTCAAAATATTGGCATGAAAATGAATAGTAAAAAGAGGAAATATAGTGAGGATTATATTAAATTTGATTTTTTATTTCTTGGAGATGAGGACTATCCAAGCCCACAGTGTGTCACTTGCAGAGAAGTACTTGCCAATAGTAGTTTGAAACCTTCCCTCTTGTCTCATCATTTAGAAACAAAACACGAAAATTATGAGCAGAAAATCCAGTTGATTTTTTTTTAAGCAGAAATTGCAAAAAATCAAAACATCTAATGTTGATTTGTATATATCATTTGGAAATCAAGACAGTGAAAAAGTACTTGAAGCATTGTACTTAGTAAGTTATGAAATAGCAAAAGCTGGAGAAGCCCATACTATTGCAGAAAATTTGATTTTCCCGTATGCAAAAGCTATTGTCAGGTGCATGTTTGGTGACAGTTTGGTGAAGAAATTGGATACAATACCCTTTTCCAGTAACACAGTGTTTCACCAAATACATGATATGTCTGAAGATGTATCCACTATTATAGAAAGGATGTAAAAAAAGGCTCTCACGGGACAAAGGAATTACACATGTATTTGAATTACAGGAATTAATTCTTTTCTTTGTGGATCATCATCCTTTTCATCTCAGTACCAACAGACCAAACATGGCTTCAAAGTTTAGCTTTTTAGCTGATATTTTTTTGAAGATAAATGAACTCAATTTATCATTACAAGGCACAAATACAACGGTTTTCACTGTTCAAGACTGAGTGGAAAGCATAATAAAAAATTTAAATTTTGGGACGACTTTATTGATAACAATAAAGTGTTTTAGCACTTTACACAATTTTTAAACTGAAAATGAACTGACTTTGGACAAGTTTTTAAAATGAAATATTAAAGAGCATCTCAAGTTCTTACAGATTACTTTTAGAGAGTATTTTCCACAAATATCAAAAAATCTGAACTGGATTTGTAATCCATTTGACGAGTCTTTTGTGGCATTGGCTGACCTAAGACTGACCGAAAAAGAAAATCTTTTTGATATATCAAGAGCATTTGAACTTCAAAGCTTATTCAAGACTGAAAATATTATAACTTTTTGGCTTCTATTAAAAACAGAATATCCATCACTTAGCAAAAAAGCTATGAAAATCCTGCTGCCATTTTCAACTATGTATACGTGTGAGAGAGCTTTTCAATTTATACCTTGTTGAAGTCTCAATACCAGAACAAACTTGATGCAGAACCTACATTTGAGGCTCTGTCTGTCTTCTGTTGAAACAAATATTGCTGCACCTTTTTTGGCAAAAAAAAACAAACCCTAATCTCAACGATGTCTATTTCCACTTGCAGTCTGCCAAACCCCATGTACTTTTTCTGACAGAATCTCAGTTATCGGTTGATTCAACTACTGCTCATCTCAGATGCCAAAATTATTCGCTGTATGATTCCTTTCGCCTCAAAGGTGGTACTTGTGCATATGTCCATTCTGATATTCCCTGTCAGAGACTTGGCAATTTGGAATCTCCTCTCTTTGATCTTCTCTGGCTTAAAATCTCTCTACCTCATTGTGTCAAATTCATCTGTTGTCTCTACCGTTCTCCCAACTCCACTAATCACTTGGAGCTCTTTGACTTCCTCTCTTTGCAACTTGACTTTCCCCAGTCCAACTTTCCTAACAGTGAGGTAATTTTCCTTGGTGATTTTAATGTTCACAACTCCAGCTGGCTTCTGTTTTCTAGTCACACCGACCCAGTAGGTCGAGATGCTGAGGCTTTTGCAATTACCAATGACCTAGCACAGATTGTTCATTTACCTACAAGAATACCGGACAATCCTAATCATACAGCCAATATGCTTGATCTTTTTCTCGCAAACAAACGGTCGAAGTGAGAGAGGTCTTTAGGCACTTCAGATCACAACTTGGTGATTGCCTCTTCTCCAATGGAACCTTTATCTCATGGCTATTCCCAACCTCGTGTTGTTTGGCATTACAAGAATGCAAAATGGGATGACCTGCGAGACTTCGTTTCTTCTTTTTCTTGGTCGGATTACTGTTTCAAAACTTCTGATGTCAATGTTTGCTCAGATCGTGTCAGTGAAATTATTCTTGCAGGAATGGAATCCTTTATCCCACACTCCACTTTAAAATCTCATCCTTTATCTAAACCTTGGTTTTCCAATTAATGTGCTAAGGCTGTTCAAGAGAAGAATGTTGCATATCGTAATTGGCTTCTTTCTAATTCTTCAGTTTCATTTTCTGCCTACACCAAGCTGACAACAATTGTAAAGCAGTTATTAATCAGTCCAAACTTGAGTTTGAATAGGCTAAGAGTAGAAAACTTGCTTCTTGCCCTGATGGTGGCCAAGCATTCTGGTCTCTTACCAAAGCTATTGGCCGCAACTTTTGCCCATCTCTGCTCCCACCTCTGTCCAAACCAGATGGTTCTGTTGTCACTTCAGCCAAGGATAAAGCTGACCTGCTAGCATCCCATTTTTCTTCCAGCTCATGTATTAATGATCTTGGTAAAACACCTCCCACCATTCCCAACATGCTCCATTCAATGCCTCCTGTGGTTTTCCGTCAAAAGGATATCAGAAGGGTTTTGATGAATCTTGATGCTAAGAAAGCTGCAGGTCCTGATGGTATTTCTCTACTTGTTCTCAAAACCTGTGCTCCTGAACTTACTCCTATTGTTTGCCGCCTTTTTTCACTTTCTTATTCCAAATGTGTTTTTCCTTATCCTTGGAAATTTGCTCATATCCAGCCATTTCCTAAAAAGGGTGACAAATCCCTCCCATCCAATTATCGTCCCATTGCAATTACTTCTACTCTTTCTAAAGTAATGGAGAAATCAATTAACCACCAACTCTTAAACTACCTAGAAACCTCCCGTCTGATCAATGATCAGACGGGAGGTTTCTAGGTAGAGGGCAGTTATTCAGAAGAGGGCAGTTAGGCCAGTATGGATTCAGTCAGTGTCGATCCACTTGTGATATTCTGGCTTATGTTACCCATTTATGGACTAATTCAATGGAAAGGTTCGGTGAAACACAAGTAGTTGCTCTTGACATCTCAAAGGCTTTTGATCGTGTTTGGCATAAAGGTCTTCTAAACAAGCTTCCATCTTATGGTTTGCCAACTGTTTTTAGTAATTGGTTATCCAGTTTTCTCTCTGATCGCTCACTGAGGGTGATGGTAGATGGCTCTCTGTCTTCTAACTTCTCCACTAATGCCGGTGTCCCCCAAGGTTCAGTTCTTTCCCCCACTCTTTTCCTCTTGTATATTAATGACCTTCTTCCATTGACTGGAAATCCTATCCATAGTTTTGCCGATGATAGCACATTGCATTCCACTTTCCATTTTGAGAAACCTTGTCCTGCTGAATCAGCTTCAACTTCTCGAAAATCTGCTACCAATTCCTTAAATACCGATCTTCTGGTAATTCTCCAGTGGGGCAAAGACAACTTAGTTGATTTCAACCCTTCTAAAACTCAGTCTTGTCTTATATCTTGCAAAAAAAGGAATCTTCTGCTCCTATGCTTATCTTTACTGACACTCATATTTCTAGGCAAAATGATATATCTCTTTTGGGGATTACCCTGACTTCTAATCTCTCTTGGCACAAGCACATTACAAATATTGCTTCCTCAGCATCTAAAAAACTTGGTTTTCTCTTTTGCTCTCAGTGTTACTTTTCTTCCAAACAGCTGCTCACTCTGTATAAATCGCAAATCTGCCCTGCCATGGAACATTGTTCCCACATCTGGGATGGTGCCCCCAAAACCTCTCTCAGGCTTCTTGATTCCATTCAGAAGAGGGCAGTTAGGTTAATTAATGATTCATCTCTAACAGAGTCTCTCCACTCGCTTTCTCATAGACGTACTTTCTGCTGCATGCATCTTCTACAGATACTTCCATGGGCACTGTTCTTCTGAATTGGCTTCTATAATTCCCGCTCTCTCTTTCAAAACAGTCCGAACACTTGCTGCCACAAGCCAACATCCATTTACTGTCCAACTTCAAACCCACAGAACCAACTTTTTATCTTCCTCATTTATTCATTCAACTGCCGTTTTCTGGAACAACCTTCCTTCATGCGTATTTCCTGAAAATTACAATCTACAGAAGTTCAAGTCCAATGTCAACAAATATCTTCTTTCGTCTTCTCAACCTCCAACCCAAGCACGGTACTAAGTACTATAGGTTCTAATACCTCTCGTGTTTGGGGTTCACATAAAAAAAAAAAAAAAAACCCAACAGTCACATTAAATTTATGATTTATTTTAATTTATAACTACATATTAATATTATGTTTAAGGATTTTATTCTGGAAGACACAGTCTTACAGAATCTTAGTCTGTCATGTATTATAAATAAATGTTTTCCATACGAACTTTTTTTTTTTTTTTTTCATTCTTAAAGACTGTTGTTATGTATAGAGGCTCCGTAGTCAAGTGGGGAAGAGTGGGGGTGCAGTAGCACATGCTATTTGAGTAGACCGGGGTTCAAACCTCTGACTGCTAAATACGGTTGATCTGCCAACCCGCACTGGACCAGCGTGGCAGATTACGGTCCATTTCCCTCAGCATGAATTGTTGAGGAGGCTTCCATCCTGCAGTGGATTGATAATGGCTGCAGTTTACCCTTTTTTTTTTACTTAGTAATAATTTTATATTACAGGCACTCCTCGGCTTATGTAATACTTGACTTACGGAAATTCGACTTTACAAATTCGTGTTTTTGCTGGCCGGCGCAAACTTAAAAAAAAACGTCTTTTGCATCCTGTAGGAATAAATGGAGATATCATGAAAATATCGTAATGTGTGACCCCCAATAACACATTTTTTTTTTATTTTTTTATTTTTTTTTTGATAATTCGATCCAAGACCTCAGAAGTTGAAATTTTCGCTATATAACTAAGCTATCTCTCTAAAAGGTCATTTTTATAATGGAAATTGCACTACGCTTTCATCGTTATCATATGTTCCATTATAAGAATCAATTTTGAATGCCTTTGTGATATTTTTATAAAACACATTTCTGGAGGTCACTACCAACCATAAAACGATAAAAATGATTTGCACTTTCCAGTTTATTGGGCAGTAAACTTGATCTTATTGCATTTGCAATAATACCAATAACTTGAATTCTGTGGGTTTTTGCATTACGGTATTTTTGTGAAATGAGTTCCCCTTCACGGAAATCTTCAATCATATAAAAAACATTAATAAATTTTCAGAATAAATTTTCTTCATTCCTATTTACTTATTACAATGATTGAAGGGAAAGGGACCAACGGAAAGTGCAAGTGCTGGCAGTGCTAAGAAACTAAACAAAATTGATTTAGAAATGAAGATGATTAATTAAGAATTCTGAAGTAGGACAAAGTTTGCCATCTATTGCACGGAAGGTCTCGCTGCTTCAGCAGTGAATAGTATTTTAATGGATAGTGCAAGCTTATAATAGAACATGTTAAAGGATCAACCCATTTAAGATCAACAGTGATCACAAAACAGTGTTGAGGTGCTATATCAAAGATGGAATAGCTATTAATAATATGGAATGGAAAATCAGATTCAGAAGCAAGTGCCCCTGAGTCCAGTTGCCATTCAAGCAAAAGCAAGAAGTATTTATGAAGATATTAAGGATAAGTACAGCGAACCCCAAACCAAGCCAAGTTCGTGGCAAGCAAGGGGTGGTTTAATAGGTTCAAGCATTGTGCTGGTTTCCAAAACATTAAAGTATGCTGTGAAGTCACCAGTGCCGATTCTGCAGCTGCAGAGTAATTTTGTGATGTGTTGGAAAAAACCCCTTCTAAATCTCCACAGCCCTCAACTTCTGCAGCAGCATGCTTATCAGCTGGAGAGTTAATTCTGGCAACAATGCTCGAAAGATACAACTTGCTGATGTTATGCGTGCCTGTCTCCTCTCTCTTTTTGTAATTTTGAAATTTTTATAATTTTGTACACTTTTGTAATGAGAAAAAAAAATTGAATAAATAATTCTATTTACATGTTTGTCGAACATTTCTTTTTTGCTTCAATGAAATTCAGCATGCATAGTTGCAAGTGCTGCATAAGCATTTAGGGAAATTCCACTTACATAAAATTCGACTTACGTAGGGTTCCACGGAATGTAACCCTTGCATAAGTCTGGGAGTGGCAGTATTGTGCAACATCGCTTATAAAAATGTAGTACCGGAAATATTTTATAATAAAAATTCAGAACTATTATACGATTTCAGAGAATATAAGCTTAGTGATTTGCAATTAAAAAAAGGTTGGGAACTGCTACAAAATTTGGCCATTCAGTTTTATTACAGCTGTACAATATTTATTACTCTTCTCCCACATATATATATATATATATATATTTTTTTTTTTTTTTTTGTCTTTTTTTCACAATATATGAGATGTGGCAATAAAGTTTCTGCACTGGTGCCATCACAGTCATGTTCAACGAGCTTTAAAATAATTGGAAGTGGTACACTGTAGTTCCAACTTCCCTCAACAGATGGTGGTACAAAGACTGTCCAGTAGGCTGACAGTTACAAGTAACAGCCAGTTTTGTCAGTAGCATTAACATTCTTTCACAATTTTGCAATGGGATTATTGAATAAATATAAAATTTTGCTTTAAACTGGGAAAATCCTCAACATAAACATATGAAATTTTCAAAACTGCTTATGATAATGAAACATTAAGTCGTGCCAGTGTGTTTGAATGCTATAAGCAGTTCAAAGACCAACATGAGAATGTTTGCTATGATCTAAGAAGGCATCCATCAACTTCTCGAAATGGAGACAGAGTTGCGAAAGTTCAGGAAATGTGGCAAGAAATCATTGTTTTACTCTTAGAGTGATGGCTGATGAGTTGGTTATGAATAAGGAAATGATTCATCAAATTCTCTATGATTATTTAGGGAAATGGAAGGTCTGTACAAAATTTATGCTGCACAACCCGACTGATGAGCAGAAGAAAGGAAAAATGTCATTATGTAAAGACTTCATCCAGACTTGTCAAGATAATCCTCATTTCTCCATTGTATTGTCACTGGAAATGAGTGTTGGATGTTTCAGTAGGAACCGAGAGACAAAGTGTCAGAGCATGCAGTAGACTTCAAAATCATCACCTACCAGAAAGTTTCATTTACAGAAGTCCATGATCAAGACAATGCTGATCATCTTTTTCAACAAAGTGTGATTAACAAGGAATTTTTACCTGAAGGGGAGAGAGTCAATTCTGTGTTCTACGTAATGGTGTTTCAGTAACACTGAAGCACTTGTACGTGGAACACAGCATTGACTGTCTTCAATAACATTGAAGCACCTGTATATAGAACTCAGCATTGATGCCCCCGCCCGTTGTGCACTTGTTGTGAGGACATTTCTGATGAAACATGGCATTGTACAGATAAACCATCTACCCTACTCTCCGTTTTAGCACCAGCAGACTTTTGTTCTTCTTTCCCAAGGTGAAAACTGCCCTCAAAGGAAGATTTCAGGATGTTGAGGACATAAAGAAAAACATAACTACCAAACTGAAAATCATCTTTTGCATGCCTTGGCTGACTCTTTTCAGAAACTTTTAGAATGGTGTAATAAGTGCATTCATTCAGGCTGTGATTACTTTAAATAAAAATAAATCCAAATTTTTGAGTTTAGTCTTACATAACAATACATTCAAAGTGTGCACAGATTGTCTAAAACACCAATACTGTATTAAAGCTACATATATCTATGAATTTATTTTTTACATACATGGAAAAAAAAAATAATATTTCTGTTTCTATTTCTCTAAATTTAAATGAAATTTGGAATCAGTCAACAGATATTTTTAAAAGGCTGAAGTATAAAATTTCATGAAAATCTGTCCACTGGGAGTTGAGTTGTTACATGATGAATGGACATAGTGAAGACGGTTTAGTCTCACTTGCCTTAATGAATGCTTCCCATAATCGCATATGCCCTAATGGATGCTTGTCATAATAGTGACCTGACCTAATCATGTCCTAATGATAAGGTGTGGGGGAGAGGTTGCTATTTTCAGTTGCCCTAAGCAAGTATATAATTGCATACCTTCAATCCCTTTCACTCTGATGATCCTTTATGGGGGGGTGGGTTGATGAGCAAGTGAAGTAACAAGCCCCTCAGTGTTTCCATCTGCATTTGTCAACCCAAGAATTAGTTCAAAACCCCAGGGGCTCACATCTGGTGAGTATGGGCTTACATCTGGTGAGTATGGGCTTGCACACCCAGAGTCCTGAGCTGGATATCATCATTCTTCTCTTTCTTGGTGTGATTCCCTTCTGCTTCTCTCTCTCTCTCTCTCTCTCTCTCTCTGGGTAACTCAGGAATTTTTTTTTTGGCTGGTGCAGCATAAGTCTCAGGCTTCTTTGCACCATACAGCTAATAATAATAATAATAATAAAAATAGTAGCCAAATATCAGCATGACCTTTGCTTTTATTATTATTATATTATAATTATATAATTGTTTGTTTGTTTGTTTGTTATTTGGTTTTTAGGTGCATTAGCAACTAAGGCCATATTGCTCCGGGATATGCAGTGGTCATTCCCTGACCTTTCCGCATCCTCTGTATTTTGGTGGTGACAGGCTCGAACCCCAGTCTAATCAAGAAGCGTGTGCTATGCACTGTTGCCCCTTCCCACCTGGCTATGGAGGCGCCTTATATAATTGTATAATATAATGGAGTATTATTTTAATATAATTATTATTATAATAATTTGTCTCGTCGACTCCAAATCTTGTTTTAAATGCCAAGAGTATTGCAAGAGTAAAAAGATTTAAACACCTCGGTTGCTTGTCGAATAAAAATATAGACCCGATGAAGAGATTAAGATCAGAATTGAGATTGCAAGATCCTGATTTGTGAAATATAAATCACTAATTTTGGGGGGGAGACCTTCCACTGACAACTCACATGAAGTTTTTAAGGTGCGGTGTGTGGCCACTACTTCTGTACAGAGTTTGGAGTTGAAACTTGGACACTCAGCACTTCAGCAGTGAAAAGAGTGGAGTCCTTCGAGATGTGGATGTATAGAAGAATGTCATCCTCTTCGTTCCCTGGACAAAGCAGATGACAAATGAACAAGTGTTACAAATTAGAACATAATCAGCAAATGATGAGCATTATGAAAAGACTGAAGGTAAAATATCTGGGCCACGTGAGAGGAAGGAAGTACAAGTTGTTGCAGATGGTTTTGAGGGAGAGGATGGAGGGGAACAGTGGAGTTGGCCGATGGAAAACCTCATGGATGGATAACATCAAGAGATGGACAGGACTAGGGTTTGAAGAACTCGTCAGACGGGCTGAAGACAGAAAAGAGTTCAAAAATGTGATTTCTTTTTGTGATCGCCGACCTCTGAACTTGGAGATGGCACTGAAAGAAGAAGAAGAAGAAGAAGAATTATAATATAATAATTATTATTATATTATAATATTAATATTATAATTTATAGTTGTTGTGCCGACTGGTTCAGTATCTTACCGATACCTATCATCAGACCATGCTGCTGCTGCTGCCGCCAAGTTTTTATCCTGGATCCATGATTCTTGTGTAGTATGCATAGAAGCCAAATGTTTTAATTTCTTTATATTCTTTTTCCAGATAAGTCAAAATAAACTTACAATCGCATGTTCCGATTACTTCAACAGAAACCATTGCAAAACAGGACAGCATTTCAACCAAGAAAATCCCAAGTTGATTATGAAAGTGCTGTGATCAGATCTATAGAAGAAACATTTTCTGATGCTGATATTAAGGGCTGTTTACTTCATTTCAGTTAACCAATATAGTGGAAAGTACAACATTTAGGATTACAACGGCATACATCGAGGAACAAATTTTCAGAAAGTTAGTGAAGTCGATGGTGGAATTAGCATTGGTACCTGGCTGAGAAAAGAATACCCAAAATGCCACCTTCCTGGCATATGCAGATGACCTTACCATGCTGGTAGAGGGAAACTCCAGAGCCCAAATGGAACAACAGATCAATACAATCATGACAGACCTCCAAGACTGGACTACTCAGCGTAAGCTACAGATCTCCCCCATACAAGACAGTGCAGATGCTCCTCAAGGGGAAATTAGACCCAGCAAGGCCACCCCACTGTTAGGTACAATGGCCAATCCATTAAAAGCATGGCCAGCACAAAATACTTTGGAGTAATCTTTGATTACAGGCTCTCTTTTCTCCAACATGTCAAGTATGTCAAAGAAAAGTCAAGACATATATAAGAAGGATTATTAATGTTACTAAGAAGGAGTAGGGCCTTAAACCCTAAATCTATACTACAATTATATTGTGCTTCCAATAATAACATGTGGAGCAGGGGCACAGAGTCAACATACAGGCTGTGAGAAATCAACTACTACAGGCCCAAAGGGCTGCTCTCCTTGCAATGACCAGGCCCTGCAGAACAACCTCTACCTTTGCACTCCAGGTCCTTACCAGCAAGATTCCTCTTGATATGGAAGTTGTTTATCACCAGATAAAGTTTCTCCGCAAAAGGACAATGCTCACAACATCCAGATAAACCTTACCGTTCCTGCTGAACAAGATCTGAATAGAATAAGAATGCTGTTAGTCTCCAGGTGTCAGGAGAAATAGAACAACACACAGCACGGAGCAATCGCCCGTAAATTTCTACCAGAGGTAGCTGAGAACAGCAAAAACCACACTAAATGGTTCATCCAGGGGCTCCATGCCCTATTCTTGTTAACGGGCCATGGTAGCTTCAACAAAATATTCACAGCATGGGCCTCACAGACACCCCAGATTGCACCTGCAGAAACAGGGAATCTTGGGGCCATCTGATGTATGATTGTCACCTATATGTGGACATCCGGAAACAACTTGAAATTGAGACTGGTTGCTTCACCCAAGATGAAGTGCCGGAATTAATTGCAACTCAGGCTAACTGTGCAGCCTTCTGTAGGTATGCTAATGTCCTCTTCAAGTGTAGGACAACTATTACCCAAGAACAGTGTAAACTCTAACAAGATCAGACACATTAATGGGACCAATCCTTCAACTGTGACTTACCTAACTTCATTCATAGTTATATCCAGTGATGGACACTTCACTTGGCCTACGGAACCACACCTTGGCAGAAAACACTGCAGACCCTGATCTGCCTGGGGCAGGATCTATGCTGCTGACCCCCACCTAGGTTGGGATCTTCACTGCTGATCCCAACTGGAGCAGAATTTTTGCTGCCTGCTGACCCCTACAGAAGGGTGTTATCTTCATTGCTGACCCCCATCTGGGGGTAGATCTTTGCTGCTGGCTCCCACAGAGGGGTGGGATCTTTGCTACTGCCCCCATCTGGAGGTGGGATCTTCACTGCCTACTAATCCCCACCTGTGGGTGGGATCTTCAATGCCTGCTAACCCCAACTGAGGGTTGGGATCTTTGCTTCTACCCCTATGAGGGCGGGATCTTCGCTGCCTGCTGATCCCTACTGAGGGTGGGCTCTTTGTTGCTGACACCAACCTGGGGTGGAATCTTTGCTGTCTGCTGAACCCTACTGAGGGGTGGGATTTGTGCTGCTGACCCCTACTGAGGGATGTGGAATTTGAGCTGCTGACCCCCACCTGGGGGTGCAGTCTGCACTGCTGATCCCTACCAAGGGGTGTGATTCCTGGAGCTACTGTCTAGTGCTCTACTCTATCACTTTAACAAACAACTTCTCCTTCCTACTTCTATGTTGATGCCTCTAACTATCATCTCCATCTTTTTATCACTATATTCCCCCAGTTCCTCCTTCCCCATCTTCTCCCCGCTATACATCCACTCTCCTTTCCTATATTTCCATGGGCTTCCCCAGACCATCAGTTCTGGGGATGCCCAGCAGAAGCTAAAAGATGAATCTGGCCTGCCTCTGCGGCTAGAGATGTGAGACAGGGGACAATCAAACTTGTGTTTGTTGTCCCCTGGTTGCTAAATCGCCTTACGCTGGCCACCCAACACAAAAAAAAAAAAAAAACACCTTCCCATATTCCAACACTACGCACAAATGGCTGGTGATGATGCTTCTTCACCACAAGACAACAAAGTGGCAAATGGGGTGAACCCTAGAATCGGCAAAAAAACCCACTAATAATAATAATAATTTGTTGCTTTAGAGGAACTAGAGGAAGCATGAGAAGGAATCATTCGAGAATGTCACCTCCAGAATATCCTTCATATGAAAGAAGTGAAGAGCTTATAAAATATTTTGAAACAAATTGGAATGGGTCCACTGCTCACTTTCCGCCATCATTGTAGAAGGATGGTATTATGCCTTAAATAAATCTGTGGGGCACCATCATGTTAATATATGGAAGATGACTACCCATTTAAAAAAAAAACAAGCTAACTGTAAGAGAATACTACGATTTGTAAATGTTGGAAATTTTCCACCTCATAAAAACTGTAAATACGAGGGCATTAATAAGAAATTTATGAAATTAACAGCAGATAGACAAAATGGGGACATTGATATACACACATGTGCAAGCAGTTGGTTACTTTCTTCTACTAAATGATTACTATAATTTAAACTTTAATAATTTGTATTTGTATTATAAACCTGTGTTTATTTCTTTATTTGATATCAAGACATTTGTATTTGCATTTTAAGCTTTATTTGTATAAAGAAAATAAATTATTATTATTTTTATGTTATATTTGTTTATTTTTTTCATTATGTTTTTGAAGTCCATTTTTATTGCTGCAAAAAAAATAGGATATGGTTACATACACAATAGAAATGTGATTAGGGCAAGTGGGAAGTAGTGCTTAAGCAGTTAGGGCAAGTGGGGTAACGCCGGTGAAGACAATAGGTGTGTGTGTGTTCAAATGTGCTTAACAAGCCATATTGAAACTCATTGTTCTCTGTTTCTCGGTGACAACTAGTTTCTGTTAGATGTATGTCAGCATTAGGTGTCCTACCCAGGAGTTCCTGCTCACTCATTTTATGGTCTTGTATTGTTTACTCTCTTAAAACATTCTTTAAAGTTATTTAAGCTTATTGACTTAGTATTATCTTCCCTCTTTTGTACAAGAAGGTAATGCTAGAGGCTTTTTAAGAGTGAAATTTTTTGCCAAATACGAGAATTCTAAGATCTGTGCAAGTGTCTCTTTGACTCTTATTATCACCAAAGTGCATATCCCTGTTACCACAGGGGCCGGTGGTAACAGTGCATATCCCTGTTACCGCTGGCCCCTTTAACAGCAGCTTCCCTGAACCCTTGAGGATGAGTATTCCAAAGATCCTTGTGGCACATCTTGATTCGCAACATGTGTGCAAACATTATTATTATTATAAATCAACAGGGATTACCTTTATTTTAGATATAGGAAGCTATTTTCCAACTCTCCTAGTCCAACTCACTAATAATTCTTGAGGATGGCGATATCTATTTTGTAAAGCAGGTGGGACATCTTCCCCACTGTCAGAACCGTAGTGTTCAGACCGTGCATTCTCAACAATGAGCGCTCATGACTGCTGTCTACAAACACCATACTTCTGGCAGCATGGAAACCATTACTTGTATTGGCATAAAATTAGATTTTTGAGGTCTAAACTGTTTAATAAATATGAACTGATTATTTCTTTCGGTCCTATAGCTGGACTTTAGAGTTTAATTTAGGGGTCTAATAAAATTGGATATGGGGGGGGGCGATTATTCTCTACATTCATGTTCACATGACGCCCGAAAAGTTCTAGTCCAACTTAAGGAATGTAGAGAATAATCCCCCCATATCCAATTTTATTAGACCCCTAAATTAAACTCTAAAGTCCAGCTATAGGACCGAAAGAAATAATCAGTCCATATTTATTAAACAGTTTAGACCTCAAAAATCTAATTTTATGTCAATCCAAGTAATGGTTTCCATGCTGCCAGAAGTATGGTGTTTGTAGACAGCAGTCATGAGCGCTCATTGTTGAGACCGCACGGTCTGAACACTACGGTTCTGACAGTGGGGAAGATGTCCCACCTGCTTTACAAAATAGATATCGCCATCCTCAAGAATTATTAGCGAGTTGGACTAGGAGAGTTGGAAAAGAAGCTTCCTATATCTAAAATAAAGGTAATCCCTATTGATTTATAATATAATAGAATATAGGAATTATTGAGCATTTAATAGCTCTCAATTATCAAACATTATTATTAGACACCTTTTGTATTACAGAATACATCTTGCCTGGAAACTGTTAGTTCAGTTTCACAATTTAATTTAATTTAAATGCATGTTGTCCTACATATGTATTAGGCCATAATTGACCTACATCAGTGTCTGAATTGGTCAGTAGTCATTGTTTAATAAAAAAGTTACTTTTGGATTGAAAATTGCAGGTAAAAACAATTTTATGTAAGCAGAGTTCTTTAGGAATGATATTACTGTAGCAGAGGACTTCATAAGTTTCAGTTTACTCTGTGTTGCTTCCTTTATCTGATTATTGTTAATTTTGTAAAAAGTTTTAATAATTTATTAATAAATGATATATTATTAATCCTGTTCTTAGTAAATGGCATTCTTATGTTTCTTTAGAAATGACTGCAGATGGATTATATCGAGCGAGTGGTAACCTGTCTTGTGTTCAGAAGATAAGATTTCAAGTAAACCAAGGTCTGATTTTCTAATTATAAGTTAGTGCTGTTTATGTTCTTATTCTTCACATGAACCATTTTTGGATCTTGTTATCTTTTTCTTTCCTTCTTTCTTCTTTTTCAGTTATATTTAAATATTAAAACTTTATTTAAAATTACAGTGCAACCTCAATATAATGTGTCTCTTCATACCTGATGTGATCATGTCTCCCAAAACAAATTATGAAAAAAAGTGGTATGTTCAAAGAAATAGCAATTTCATATTGGAAACTGGGAAATGTGAATATTGTATATACTCATATCTACTATACATCCTGTTATTGTATTTTACATAGAGGAGAAATTGGCTGTATATCCGTATATCCGATATATTCATTATTCAGTTGTAGAGTAATTTTTGTAAACAGCAGGACTCATCAGAGACTAATTACTGTAGACACCCAGTTTCTCCCCTTAGCTGAAATAATGCTGAAAATCTAAACGGAAAGCTAAAAATCATCCAAAACATCTGTCCTCAGATTTTTAAATGTGTAATGCAGTGTTTCTCAACCTTTTCATTGTTGCAGCACACTTTGAAAGATGTTAAAATTTGGCGGCACACTACAATCACCATTATACTCATATATAATATATGCATATAATATATATTTGTAATTATACATATTATAAATATCTATAAATAAAATTTATAAATAAAAATAAACAAAAATTATAAATAATATATTATTGTGTGTGTGTGTGTGTGTGTGTGTGTGTGTGTGTGTGTGTGTGTGTGTGTGTGTGTGTGTGTGTGTGTGTGTGTGTGTGTGTGTACAAATAATAAATGTATTATTAAATATACCCAACAGAAAAAATAACTTCCAGTTTGTGAATATATATATTCACAAACTGGAAGTTATTTCTGTTGGGTATATTTATTAATACATTTATTATTTGTTTTAAATGCTTTACTGTTCTTTTTTGACCATACATGAATTGCAGGAAATTTAAAAGAAAATATGTAAAAAATTAACATAATTATATAAAAACAAACAAATATACAATTATAACATTTTAATCAGTGAGACGATTGGGTTTGATGGGAAGCACAGTTTTTTAAATATGAGGATTTATTGTGAATAGGCTTACTTTCAGCTCATCTTCTACCCAACTTTAGCCTCTCTCTTTTTTGTTTAATCTTGTTAATCTCAGAAAACCCTGTTTCACACAAGTAGGAAGTCGAAAATGCCAATAAAATTCTAATTGCCTTTTTTTGGAAATTCGTGGATATTCATTTTGAATTTTGATTCAAAATTTGCTAATATTAGTGTTATTAAAGTGAATTTACAGCAACTGGTCACTACAGATCTCAGCCAATTCTTCTTCCTCTTGCAGATTCCGAAGTTCTAACATTGGAAGGTTTCTTGTTGCAAATGGGTCTCTTACCCACAAATAATTTTTGGTATCAAGCGATGGGAAGTAATGCTCATTTTTTGTCATTAACAGCTATAATGTTTCACTTATTACATTAATTATTTTAGTATAATTTGTTTTGGCAGTCAAGGGCAGTCATTTCTAAATTTTTTCATTTACATATTTTTTCCATATACTCAACTTTACTTTAAAGGCGACCAACCTGTCAGTAGGAGTGAGTAAATTTTCCTATGGGCCTTACATACTGATATTTAATTTATTAAGCTGCATGAATAAATCTGCTAGAAAAACTGATTTACGGCACAAAATTTCATCACTTAAATAATGACGAAATTTTGATTGCTCCAGTGAAAAAAAAATGAGCATTTCCTCATGCAACTTGTCCATAGGCATAAGTACATTTTCTTATGATAGCCACTGAACCTGGGTAGGTATCATTAAAGAGAAATGATCAGACTCCAATTCCTCGCATAATTTTCTGAAAATACTTTTTTTGTGGTCTAGTTTTGATATAATTGACTGTTTTAACTGCTTGATCAAGTACAAGTTTTTAAATTAGGCAGGACTGTCTTCACTACTAGAACTTCTCTGTGTCTAAAACAGTGTGTTGTAATAATATTTGAACTGTGTCGTTTTACTAAGTTTACAAATCCTTTTAGTGCTCCTGTCATCGTGGGAGCACCGTCGGTACAAATGCCAACACACGACTTCCACAAAATATACCGCACTTTTGTAAATAATTATTCATTACTTCAAAAATATCTTGGCTGGTTGTCCTTTGTGTGAGTTCTTTACAACAACAACAAAAAAACAAAAGAAAAAGAGAGATGAATAGTTGTGTCGTTTTTGATAAACCTGACAAATGCTATTAATTGGACTTCTCACTAATATCTGTAGAATTATTATCAACTTGCAATGCAAACAGTCGCCCAAACAGCTATAATGTTTCACTTATTACATTAATTATTTTAGTATAATTTGTTTTGGCAGTCAAGGGCAGTCATTTCTAAATTTTTTCATTTACATATTTTTTCCATATACTCAACTTTACTTTAAAGGCGACCAACCTGTCAGTAGGAGTGAGTAAATTTTCCTATGGGCCTTACATACTGATATTTAATTTATTAAGCTGCATGAATAAATCTGCTAGAAAAACTGATTTACGGCACAAAATTTCATCACTTAAATAATGACGAAATTTTGATTGCTCCAGTGAAAAAAAAATGAGCATTTCCTCATGCAACTTGTCCATAGGCATAAGTACATTTTCTTATGATAGCCACTGAACCTGGGTAGGTATCATTAAAGAGAAATGATCAGACTCCAATTCCTCGCATAATTTTCTGAAAATACTTTTTTTGTGGTCTAGTTTTGATATAATTGACTGTTTTAACTGCTTGATCAAGTACAAGTTTTTAAATTAGGCAGGACTGTCTTCACTACTAGAACTTCTCTGTGTCTAAAACAGTGTGTTGTAATAATATTTGAACTGTGTCGTTTTACTAAGTTTACAAATCCTTTTAGTGCTCCTGTCATCGTGGGAGCACCGTCGGTACAAATGCCAACACACGACTTCCACAAAATATACCGCACTTTTGTAAATAATTATTCATTACTTCAAAAATATCTTGGCTGGTTGTCCTTTGTGTGAGTTCTTTACAACAACAACAAAAAAACAAAAGAAAAAGAGAGATGAATAGTTGTGTCGTTTTTGATAAACCTGACAAATGCTATTAATTGGACTTCTCACTAATATCTGTAGAATTATTATCAACTTGCAATGCAAACAGTCGCCCAAAATTATTAATATGTTGAACAACTTGTTCTTCAATATCATCGGACATTTCTTTTATACGCCTGCTAATTGTTCTGTTCGAAAGTGGTACTGTCATTATTTTATTTTTTTTCGGCTTCCTCTCCCAAACTACTTTTCATGATTGCCCGACATGCTGGTAAAATCAGACTTTCTGCAATCATGTGAGATTTCTTTTTTTTTTTTTTTTCCCACCAGTTTGGCTACTGAATAGCTGGCTTCTTGAGCTATATCAGCTATTATAGACATGGTATAAAATTCTGTACCTTGTTTTCTAGTAGAGGCCTGCAATCTTTTAAAATATTCCATAGTTTCGTAGAATGCTGCAATTTACTCGGCACCATTGATTCATTCGATAGTTTTAAACCATATGCCATATTTAAAGGTAGAGGACAATCTTGGGTACCGGTATATGAAAATCTTATCGCCAAATAATCATCACATATTTACGACAACATATTTTCTTCTTTTTTGATGTTGATGGTGGTTCGTTTTTGTTTTTGTCATTTTCTCCAAGTTCGTTATCAATTTGCTTCTGATTTCCTTTCACTAAAAATTTTTCCGTCGCTAATAATTTCTAAAAAAATTAAAAGTTACTTCTAGAATGTACTAATACAGTTAATTGAAGATACCTTTCTGTACAAATTAACTGAATATGACGTTTTAGAGATATAAAAACAAAAAAGTACTTTTAAAACACAAAGGAAATTTCTTACTATGCTGCTTACAAGTTGCACTTATATAACTGCAGGGTGCCTGGGAGAGTTTCTCAAGTGATAAGAATGGCTGAATAAAGGTGAACAGATCTACTACTAGGGATCAAAAGGTGATTAAAGGTGAACAGATCTTTTTTTTTTTTTTTTTCTTTGCATTTTCCACAGCATACTTGAAGCACACAGGTTGAGAAACTCTCGTGTAATGGATGAGGGGTTATGCTCGTAGTTAAGAATCATATAAAATCTAAAGCAGTGCAACCAGTCAACATGAGTAGCCAGAGTGATGTTGAGTCAATTTGATATCACACAAGCACTGAGAAAACAAAAATGAGAGTAGGAATGTGTTATGGGCCTTGATAAGTATAATGAATAGCAATACAGACAAATAGAATAGACCAATATATCAGAATGTCTTATAATGCTTTTTTTTAACTTTGTTGTTGTACAAATAAGAATTACCAAAAAAGGTTGCATTAGAGAAGTCAATACAAGATGCTGAAAAATAAGGTCATGACATCAACACAGCTTATGATCCCTCCACTGGCTAAACCTGACAGTGGTGAACCATGCTCGACATGAATGGTCAAACCTAGGGTTCGAGGGTCTGTTCTTGGTACCTCTGTGCAGTTATGGTTACCCCATCAAAAACATGGAGAGGTGCGGGCACTGATCATTATTCTCCCCCACACAAGAACACCATCTCCACCATAAATGTCTCTTTCTCTAATGTTGAAGGGAGGATGGTACTGCATTCCTTGTTGTCTCCAGATGAAATAATGTTTAGAATAATCTGTTTGTAGGCTAAAATGAAATTCATCGGAGAACAGTACCTTTTTTGTCAGGATTCCAAGCCACATGTTCATGGCACCAGTTTCAACAAGCTTTCAAGTCATCCAATGGCCTGCCATCTCAAAGAATCACCTAAATGATAATGACTTCCTGAGTACTGGAGATGTGGCTATCCCACTGAGCAAGCCACAAAACAGGAATGAAATAATGTGATCACAAATATCCTGTTTTTATAAGCATGAATAATTTGCATAATGTGCAGCTCTGTAAGGTGATAGATCTATTTCTATTGCATACTTGGAATTTGCATGCTGAGATGACTATTATATCAAATATTCACCTTCGGCAACACTGTTCACAATAAAATATTCATGAAAAACATTTTATTTTGTTCTGTTAATTTTGTTGAGTAGTGTAGATATCATTTTATCAGCCAAGCAAAATAAACTTGCCCCCTTTTTTATATATAAGTTAGCAACAATAAAGTATTGCTGCCCTGATATTGCATAGCAGCCCACTGCTAGAGTTTTATAAAATCTATGCTACTTTAGAAATTAAATTTCATTCTCAAATTGCACACAGTTTCTATTAAAACAGCCACAGGACTGTTTACTAGTGCAATTTGCTTTAAACATTAAATTTTGTCTTTGGATTTCTGTTGGGATTATTTGTTAAGACATCAACCTATTATAATTAATTTTTGAATGATATTGTTGTTCAATTTGCATCTCTTCAGAAATGCTGAGTGAAAGTTTTGATTCAATGTTTGATAACAGTGGTACTACTGTTCAGACTGCTGTCAGAAGCATTTCTAAGAGTTCTGATTTCAGGTGGTTTTTTTTTTTTTTTTTTTTAAATCTGGTTAAATGTTCTTAAGGACCGCTGCAGAGCACATGGTGTCTAAAGAGGAAACCAATAAGTTCCGAAACTGGTCAGAGCAGTTTGTTGAGTTTTTAATGGATAACAGATTTGCTCAGTGGATGATGATATCCGATTAAAAGCAATATTCGTTATTTTAGTTTGACTATGTGGATGGTTGTCGTTGTTTCTATAGAGCACATGCTTGAGAACTATCACGTGTCATAGCATCTCCTAATGGTTGACTGCAAAACTGAACACAGAAAAGCATTTATATTTAATCTGTTTCAAATTTTTTATCTGAATGATTAAGAAAATGTTATTTTGTGTTAATTTGTTATTATGTCTTCCCATGATGGAAATTGGAGTTTATTGTTTTGTGAGTTTAATAAATTAAAAAAAAAATAAAATAAAGCATATCACAGCTGCCTTGCATCAAAATTTCCATCTTCACATTCTTCAACTACACTAAAGCTTGAAATAGTTATAAACAAGTTAATAATAAATCCAAACTGGATTTTGCAGAATTCAAAATGAAATTTGCCTCATGACCAAATGATAGTCAGAGTTTGTTTTAAATTTTAGTGTTGAAGTGTAAGCCACTTAATTTGGAAATAGTTATTATTTATTTGCTGTAAAAGGCCGTATGCATTTGTCATCGTTAGTTATTGGAAAGATGTTTTTGCTCCCCCTTAGATAATTACATTGGTTTGAAGGAACAAGAGGATGTACATGTGCTGACTGGAGCTCTGAAGATGTTTTTTAGGGATATGAAAGAGCCATTGATTCCTTTTAAGATGTTTGACAGTTTTCTGGCAGCTATAGGTAATAAATACTTTTTTTGAAAATCTGCATTTTCAAATTATTGATATTTGAATTTTTTTATACTTGATTGTAATAATGCACTGTATTGTCAAATACTTAAAATAGCAAATACATGGTGTTTTGATTATTATTTTTTGAAAATTCCTGTAGTAATTTTACTTTGATATACTATAGTACCCTCTTTGATTTTATTGTAGTAACTTTACATTGATTAAAACAGAGACATATGAATGTCATTTTTAATCCACTGAGATTCCATGAGATGGAACTTACTGTAAAGTAGCAAACTATAACCGAATCAAAGAAATGGCATTCGATTGTTTTTAGCCATTTCAAGAATGAATCTTTTATATGTGTGAAATCCTGAGCCATGTAAAAGAAAAGTACTTTTTTTTTCAATTGTGAAAGGCATTTAAATGCCTTTTTTTTTTTTTTTTTTTTTTTTTTTTTTTCCAGTATGGATGGTCCTAGCAGTTGGAAGGAATTCAGTCGAACAGAGGATCTGAAAGGGCCTTTAATAATGTCACAGAGGTCATAGAAGCTGCTAATTGTAGTTGGCCCAAGGTTCTTGCGCCTTTACAAACTTCTTGTTTGGATATACAGTACCATAAAAAAAATAGTAGGAATAGTACAGGAACTGCTGGAAGTTATTATAATAATACAATGAACAATGTAACTTACTGTGGACCACAAGGAAAATAATGAGAAATACTGAAGAGTTATTCAGAAAGTGCAACAACTAATCAAATATCCATTTGGAGTTCTGTGGAAAGCACTGCCATAAGCAGCTACATTAGATCTGTTATGCATTTGTATTTGTCTACACAACTCTGGGGATTCCCCTCACATCTGCTGTATCTATTGTCTCTTGTTTAAAAAGTAATGCTTTGTCAAGCCAGTGATATGTTTTGTGAGTATTGTTTCATGAGATTGTACAACTGGATAATTAGTGACTCTGAAGAAGAAATATAAAGGCTATATGGTTCAACACAAATGCATTAACAAGCTGGTGCGAGCTGTGAAGCACATCAACTTTATTAACATCATACTGGAGGAATATTGATGGGTCTGTAGGAAATTAGCCTGTGTTCATAGTGGTGTTTACATACGTGCCAGTTGACAGTTTTCTTTGTGAGGAAAGGGAGGGATAGTGTAATGTCTAATTTTTTAGCCATAAATCTAACACTGCATTAGCTGTGTATGGCGTGGTGTCGCCTTGCATAAACCAGTCTGTATTCACAGGAAGTTGAGTTGCCATGAATGCAGTGCAATTATTCTGACACATGTAAGGTACCTCTGTAGTTTCAATAAAAGATTGACTGGACTACCAACATGGTCACTTCCCCTCAAGGCTGCTTTTCCTCATATGCTGCCAAAAACTATGTTCTGCTCATTCGCAACATTTCTCCCCTCTGCCCCATTATGAGAGCTTCTCTGACTCAGGGGAGGTACCCATGGACTGGAGATGTGCAAATGTGACCCCAATCCAAAAAGGAGGATCAAAGGGAGACAGGTAATTACAGACCTGTTAGTTTAACTTCTGTTCCAGGAAAATTAATGGAGGCACTGGTTAAAAAAGTATTGCAGGATCATCTAGACAAGACTTCAGTTATAGCTCGGACACAGCATGGGTTTGTTAAGGGGAAGTCTTGTCTGACCAATTTGATTGGATACTATGATGTAGTCACAAAGGAACTGGATGTAAAGGATAACTTTGATATCATGTATTTGGATCTTAGAAAGGCTTTTGATACTGTTGCACATGACAGACTGCTTACAAATTGGAGCAGTGTGGCATTAGAGGCAAATTGCTGCTGTGGATAAAGGGATGGTTGAGTGGGAGAAGACAGAGAGTGGTAATCAATGGACACTGCTCTTCGTGGACTAATGTTATTAGTGGAATCAATCAGGGTTCAGTGTTGGGTCCATTATTGTTTTCTGTATTTATAAATGATATTAATGATGGTATATCAGGCTTAATGTCCAAGTTTTCAGACGATACGAAGGTTGGCAGGGTTGTTAATGACACTAATGACAGTACGCTGCTGCAACAGGATCTAGAAAAGTTGAGCAGATTGGCTGAGAGGTGGCAAATGAAGTCTAACCTTGACAAATGTAAAGTACTACATATGGGAAGCAGTAACTCCAGAGCAACATATCAACTGTGTGGTACTACACTGACGGTGGTAGAGAAGAAAAGGACTTGGGGGTATTTGTGCAGGCAGATATGAAGTTTTCTGAGCAGTTCAGACGGTCTGCAAGAGTAGCTCATGGTGTCTTGTCAATGATATACAGGAATTTTTCTAGTAGGGATAAGGAGGTGATTATCCCCTTGTATAAGGCAA
This sequence comes from Mastigoproctus giganteus, assembly GCF_048544385.1. NCBI lineage: Eukaryota > Metazoa > Arthropoda > Arachnida > Uropygi > Thelyphonidae > Mastigoproctus > Mastigoproctus giganteus. The sequence continues at coordinate 164,510,996 of NC_143575.1, forward strand.
TGGTCAGGCCACACCTTGAGTACTGTATACAGGTCTGGAGGTCTCATTTTAAGAAGGATGTAGAGCTGTTGGAATGAGTACAGAGAAGGGCAACAAGATTAGTGAATGGAACAAAGGGTTGCTCTTATGAAGAAAGGCTTAAGTTTTGCAAATTACAGTGTCTGGAGACTAGGCACCTGCGAGGTTATCTGATTGAGGTGTATAAAGCCTTGATTGGTTTGAGCATGCTCGATGCTGATGGGATTCTTCCTCTTGCTCAGAATAATCGCCTGAGAGGGCGTAAATTCAAATTGAGGAAAGACGGTTGTAGGATAAATGTGCAGAATTTGCCTTTAGCCAGTGGGTGGTTGATTGCTGGAACAAACTTCCATCTGTCGTTGTAGAATTTGATAGCTTAAATAGATTCAGGGCAGAACTTGGACAAACATTTGGAGCAAGTGAATGGGTGAAATAAGGGTTTTTTTTTTTTTTTTGGTTGATGCTATATAAGCTTGCTTTCTTGCATCATGTGCATTTCCTAATGCATTTCTTGTGGGTGCCCAATGGGTGTCAGAAAAGCCTGACATCTCTTTCCAGGTTACACTTTTTTATTTGTTTCAGCAAAAAAAAAAGGTAATAGTACAACTTTAGCCCTTTCTCGATTGTGAGGTATGACCTCTCTGCCAATTATCTTACTGGTGGGAATAAAACATCAAGAGAACTTTCATTAAATGCAGAGCAGTGTTATTTTGCTATATAATTCAGTGGTCAGACCACGTATCAAATACTGGATGTGTGACTCTTTTTTTTTAGGAGCATTAGCAACTAAGGCCATATTGATCTGGGATATGCGGTGGTCATCCCCTGACGTTTCTGCATCCTCCGTATTTGGTGGTGACAGGCTCGAACCCCGGTCTAATCAAGAAGCGAGTGCTATGTACTGCTGCTCCTTCCCACCTGGCTACGTAGGCGCCAATATATCAGCAGTAAAAGTAGGATTATCTTGATCATTATCATTAACTTCTTCGCTTTCAGGAGTCTCAGAAACAATCTCCACTATTTCGTATTTGCTAAGAGGTTTATCAATTAACAATTCTTCGATATCTGCCGACGTAAGATCATGGAATCCTTCTCTACCAATTTCACATGCCAAACTTATTATATTGGGGAATTCTGCAGTATGATTGAAGGGAACAGGAGCATTCTCTTTAACACATGCAGGCCAAATAGCATTCCAGCATGCATTCATAGTTTCTGGTCTCAATTCAGATAACGAAAATCAAACGTGATCAATACAATCCATAATTGAAAATTTTTTCCACACATCGATAACTGACAGTGTTTCATTATCATTTAGCTTGTTCAAAATGAACTGAAATGTTCGTCTGACATAATATGTTTTAAAAGTCGCAATTATACCCTGATCTAGAGGTAGCAATGATGTGGTATTGGGCGGCAGAAAACAAAATTGCACATTTGGGTGTTCTATGTGGGTACCCAATGGGTGTCAGAAAATCTCGAATTTAAATAACATCTAACTTCCAGCACAAAATGTTTGTGGAACCACTGAGTGAAAATATCAATGGTCACCCAAGCTTTTTTGTTGGCCATCCAATGAACTGGCAATTTTTGAAAATCTATGCCTTTCATTGGCCGTGGTCTTAACAATCGATTTATGAGCAGTGGTTTTAACATCCGATCTCCTAACGCGTTCGAACAAAATAGGAGTGTTATGCGATCCTTTGCTGCTTTGAACCCAACAACAGTTTTTTGCATTTTTGATACGTAAGTTCTGTTTGGCATTTTATTTTCAGAAAAGGCCAGTTTCATCCATATTCCAAACTTGTTCACGAGTGTAACCTCCATCTTCAATTATTTTAGCAAGTTTTTGTGGAAATGCTTTGCCAACCATTTCATCAGCAGAAGCCGTGGTAGAGAATGAAAAGGACCTGGGGGTAATTGTGCAGACAGATATGAAGTTCTCTGAGCAGTGCAGACAAGCTGCAAGAGTAGCTCATGGTGTCTTGTCAATGATATAAGGAATTTTTCTAGCAGGGATAAGGAGGTGATTATCCCCTTATTTAAGGTAATGGTCAGGCCACACCTTGAGTACTGTATACAAGGTCTGGAGGCCTCATTTTAAGAAGGATGTAGAGCTATTGGAATGAGTACAGAGAAGGGCAACAAGATTAGTGAATGGAATGAAGGGTTGCTCTTACGAAGAAAGGCTTAAATTTTGCAAATTACAGTGTCTGGAGACTAGGCACCTGCGAGGTGATCTGTAAAGCCTTGAATGGTTTGAGCATGCTCAATGCTGATGGAATTCTTCCTCTTGCTCAGAATAATCAAATTGAGAAAAGTCAGGTGTAGGATAGATGTGTGGAAGTTTGGCTTTAGCCACCGGGTGGTTGGTTGGTGGAACAGACTTCCCTCCTTTGTTGTGGAAGTTGATGGCCTAAATAAATTTAAGGCTGAGCTGGACAGGTACTTGGAACGAACGGAGGGGTGAAATGGGAGCGTGTTTTTTTTTTGGCTGATGTTTCATAAGCTTGCTTTCTTGCATCATATGGCTCTACTAATGGTAATGCTTGATTGATCCCGTCAGCTAGCATTCTTTTTTGTACATTATCTTCTATCCACATCACTAAAGCTTTTACGGCCTTTTCTAGAACAACATCTCTTGTGTATGATGATAATTTCGCACTCGATTTTGTACCATAACATACTGCTTTTCTAATAGCCTCTTCATTTTTCTTTATAGATCTGATAGTTGATTCACGGACTCCAAAATGCTTACCCACAGCCATCACACCTTCCCCAATTTGAAGATGATCTAAAATTTGAATTTTTATATCCAAGGGATATAAAAATGGCTTTCCTTATTTTTTTGGTTATCGGCAACATCATGTGAGGGCTGGATTAAAATCTTTGGTTAATGAAATGAAAGTTTGAAAATTACATACAATGTAGCTTACCATTTATTATTTCTTGGCAAAATTATTAATTTTATAATGCGATTTTTATTTTGATTTCACTTAAAAAATGCAAATGGAAAAAATGTGGTAACTGTGTTGTCTACTCAAACACCAAATTCAAACTGCTAAGAACTGCTTTTTTATGCGCAGTCAGTTATGTAATTGGGGGAATTTAGAATTTAGAATTTTCTTAATTGAAACGAGAATGCAATTCTACAAAATTCTCAGAATTTTCTTGAATTACGGATTTTTTCCTAACTTAGACTTTAGGTTGGTTGCTTAAAGGTAAATAAAAATCACGTTAAAAAAATTATTTTTGATATCCCAATTTGCGTAACTCCGAATTCGCATAAAAAGAGGTTTAGGTGTACTGATATCATACCAACTCAGTGTTATGCAGATGTTTCCCATCCAGGAATATATGCTTCTCGAATCTAGGTCTTTCTGATCAGTTTTTCCTGTTCTTATTATTCTTATTCTATTCAATTTCAGATATCCCTATTATTTCAGCATTCACTGATTTTACTAGTACTTTAAATTCATCAAATTTATTAACTGTACTCCTAATATTGGTATACAAACACACAAGACAGTAAGTCTTTTTATAGTCTTTGTATCCTTACATATTCTATCTAGCTGCGTATAATAGTGCAACTGAATTTCAAAGTGCAACCTGAAAAATTGAGTAAAAGAATAACTAAAGGTTATTGCAGAATGCTGTTTTCTTCAAGGAAAGAAATACTCACTGATGTCTGTAAGGCAGAGGTAGGTGAACTGTCCCATCTTCCCCAAGAATTGCCGGAAACCTACACTGATGTTCAAAGTGCATCACCTGGGAATTTCACATTTCTAACCCTTTTTCACAATGGTATGTTACATTAATAGCTAACATCACAAATAGAAATATAAACAAAACATATTTATTAATAGTTAAGACAAAGCTAAGTAATATTTGACAGGTGCTCTCAAAATATTCCAAAATGAGCATTTGCATCCTTTATACAGCAGTTTTGGTAAACACGACAATTATGGCTGAAATGTTATCAGAAGCCCTCAATTTGCTTCAGTTTATCATTTTAAATGGAAAGCAAAATGGAAAGTTCCAGGTGCAAACTAATATTTAGTTGAACTGCCTCTGGCCCTGTTGACAGCAGCACACCATCGAGGCATTGACAAGATCAATGCTTCGATGGTGTGCTGGTGTTGAGGCATTGACAAGATCAATTTCTGAAGATAATCAACTGATAGTTCGTGGTTCCAAACAAGAATTATGGCTTCCTGAAGTTCATGAAAGGTCTTTGGTTTCTTTCTGGCAATTGCAGATTCCACCTGCTGCCAACAGTTCTCTATAGGATTCAGGTCCAGGCTGATTCCTGGCCAGCTAAGAGTTGTAATGGACCATTCTTCCAACCATTTTTTCATCTGTAATAAATGTAAACGCATTACTGTCGAACTTCTAATGCAGAAATGAAGCTAAAGTAACTACAGAAGTGCTTACTTACACTTTTCGCCCGATGACAAGGAGCAGAGTTGTCCTAAAGATGCAGTTACTTGGCAGGTTGAAATGGTCTCTGATGGTTGGCAGCAATTTGCCTTTCAATATAGCCAGGTATCCATTGGCACTTACGGAACCTTTTACAAACTGCAAGTGACCTACAACGTGATACAAAATGCATCCCCATATCATTTGGCTGGTAGGGATTTTCACTGTAGACACCATCCAGTTTGGATGGTATTCTTCACCACGTATACGGCAAATCATTTGTCTCAAATCCTAGCCATACAGGTCGAATTTCTTCTCATCCGAGAAAATAACTGACTTTCGCTGCTCGGGGGTCCATTTTCTTATGACGATGGGCCACAAGTCCATTTTTGAAGAAGTGTCTTCTGACTGTTGCTGCACTTGCTCCCACTCCTGTATGTTCTTCCCATTCTCTTTTCAGCCACCCTGAGCCTGAATTACGATTTGGACAAAGCACCATTCCAGTTGTATCAGAGGCGAAATTCCTGGGACTCATTTTTGACAAAAAGCTGACATTTGTCCAACACATTCGTCAGTTTCGCACAAAGTGCACAAGAGGGCTTAACATCCTCCACTCTCTCTCTCTCTTCTACCTCTTGGGGTGCAGACCGATGCATTCTCCTATGTCTATACCGTGCACTTGTATGCTCAAAATTAGATTATGGGTCTCAGGTATATGCATCTGCCAGAAATAGCGCTGTTCGTTGGCTTGACCCCATCCATCATCAAGCCATTCGTATTGCTACTGGTGCATTCAGAACATCACCTGTCCAAAGTCTGTATGTCAAAGCAAATGAACCATCCTTGTCGCTTCGACGAATGCAGTTGTCTCTACAATATGCCTTTAAGCTGAAGTCCCTGCCAGACCATCCCACGTGGACCCATTTTCGAGCCACGATGGGAAAATCTCTACAACACACGACGGACCGCCAATCGCCCATTCGGCATTCGTGTTCAAGAGCTACTCAATGAGCTTAACATCTCGGTAGACAAGGTTGCTCGATCACCTAAGGAGCCCCTTCCACCCTGGCATGCACAAACACCAGCATGTGACTTCTCACTCAAGATTGCGACGAAGTCTAATACTCCACCTTCTGTCTACCTTCAGCTCTATTCACAACACCGTGCAGAACATTTTGACTTCTTGCCAGTCTACACAGATGGCTCGAAGTCAGAATCATATGTGGGATCTGCTGCTGCTGTCTTTCCAAATAATACCATATCAGAGCAGATACCCCTTGACTGCAGCATTTATACTGCAGAGCTGCATGCTATAGAGTTAGCTCTAGATCACATAAGAAAACATCATTACCAACGGTGTATTATATATGCCGATTCAGTGAGTGCACTACAGGCTTTATCAGCGATGTCACACACTAACCATCCAACCCTGTCCCGAATTCAGCAGATAATATACAATCTCTATGCAAGTGGATTCGATATCCGCTTCTGCTGGATTCCCAGTCACATCGGGATTAGAGGAAATGATTTGGCTGACATTGCAGCCAAATCGGCAGCCCTGACGGATAATCTTGACCTGTTAGTCCCCTATACAGACTACAGGCAAGTGATCCGTAGTAACCTACAATCTCAGTGGCAAGATTCGTGGCATCGACTGATTACTACAAACAAACTATGTCGAATTAAGCCTGTGATCCATCCTTGGCGGTCCAGCTTACGCAGGGATCGCAAAGAGGAAGTTGTTCTTACCCAGCTCCGCATAGGACACTGTCATGTGACACACTCCTTTTTGCTGAGGGCTGATGACCCTCCTATGTGCGAGCAATGCGACACCGTTTTATCCGTCCAACACATTTTATGCGATTGTACTAGTTTTATAAATGCTCGATTTAGCGCTTTTACCCATCTGACTGAGCCATATACACTCAGTCAGATTTTAAATTACAACGACAATGTGTCAGCAGTTTTTAAATTTTTAAAATCGATCAATGTGTATACACTCATATGAAATATACAATTTGCTTTTATCATTATACTGATTTTATGTATTGATATGTCTGTATATATATGCAACTTTAGACGAAGTAAACTTTTTTAACACTAACAAGTCTAATCTTTTTTGAATTTTATTCTTTCCATGGCACACTATAACCTTGCTGTTTTTGCGCCACAAAAATCAAAATCAACTCAACTCAACTCAACTCTCTTTTCAGCTCAGATGAAAAAGCTTTACGGTTCTTAAGGCATAAACCCTTCAAATGCAGTCCTGTTTTGAAGTAGAGACTCATTTGTGTCTGGTTCCTTTTTTCCTATCAGCAGAACCAGCATTCTGAAGTTTGGAAAGAAATCTACTCACTGTCGACTGATTACAAGACACTCTATAAGCAATATGACAGGAATAACATCCTTCCTCACGTAAAGCAACAATAGCACTCTTTCTTCGTGGCATCAACTGCACGTAACTCGCCATCCTGACACAAGCAAGGAATGACTGCAACTCTTGCAGAACGTGCTTATATAGCTGAAAGTAACAGCTGATGCAATCTGTAAGAAATATTGCCATATACTTACATTATTCAGATGACAATTACAATTTTAAGGGGTGATGCACTTTCTTTGAACACCAGTGTATTTCATAGTTTCATATTTTATATGAAAAGACAAAATCCTGTTTTATCAATCATATCAAAAGAATAATACCTAAATACCATATAAATCCATTCTTTTTAACTTTCTAAATCAAGTAAATCTGTTCTTATTAATTTGTCAGATCAACAAGTATTATTGAGAATCAATCATTTTACCACAAAGTAACCAATAGCTGTGCATTATCCTATTAAATTAAGTAATAAACTATTATTATTATTTAATAACATATAGATAAGTAGTGCATTAAAATTTCGTATGATTATTATAGGCTTGCCAGACAGAACCAGCAAGCTTCGAAAATTGAAAGACCTTGTTAAAAGTCTTCCACAACCAAATTATGACACATTGAAGTTTCTCCTGCAGCACCTGCTAAGGTAATATTTTTTATTTATAAGGTAGAGATTCTTTAAGCAAGAAATTAAAACTATGTTAGGATATTATTGAAATGTTCAAATATTGTTTGTTTAAAAAAAATGATAAAAGCAGCACAATCAAATTTAAATTATAAGTAGTGTAGATTGTTAAAAGATGTATTTTGAATAAGTTTTGAGTTTAGTTCCATTATATTTTAGCTTAGTATTTTTTTACTACATCTCTCTCCCTTTCAATGTATTTTTTTTTTAATGTCAAACTTTCCATATATATGCATGTCAGCTATTTTTATTAAAACCAGCCAGCAAGCCTATATAGTTTCAAGTAATTGCCACAATCTGGAAGTTGCAGATATGTGAAACTGATAGCTGGCAAGTTTTTTTGTGGAGATTACCTGCCTAATATAAAATATAACCCAGGGGCTGACATCTGGTGAGTATGAGCTTGGCACACCCACAGTCCTCAGCTGAATATCATCATTCTTCTCTTCCTTGGTGATACCCTTCTACTTCTGACACACTCTCTCTCTCTCTCTCTCTCTCTCTCTCTCTCTCTCTCTCTCTCTCTCTCTCTCTCTCTCTCTCTCTCTCTCTATCGGTAACTCAGAATTTTTTTTTTTTTTTTTTTTTTTTGCTGTTGCAGCATAAGCCTCTGGCTTATGCTGCAACAGCAAATATACACCATATGGCTAACAGAAGCCTATAGCAGATATAAGCTAGTCTGTAATCAAGTCACAAAGGAGGTTAGGCAGGCGAAGGCAGATTACAAGAAATCTTTGGCAAAGGATGCTAAGAAAAACAGCAAGGATTTCTTTAGTATATAAACTCTAAGAGGAAGGGAATGAATATGATTGGTCCACTTGATATCGATGGTTCAACTGTTGATGATCCTGCTCAGATAGCAAACAAACTGAATGAGTATTTTGCATCTACATTCACACATGAGGAGTTAAGGTTTGAAAATGCCAGAAGGTTATCAAATTGTAGCAGGGTGCTTAATAATTTTGTAATAACTGAGAGTAAAGTGGAGGAGAAATTGTTGAAGTTAAACATAAAAAAGGCACCTGGGGTGGATGGGATCTATCCAGTTATATTAAAGGAGGCAGCAAATGAAGTAAGCAAACCTTTAGCCATAATTATGAGAGCATCCTTGGACTCAGGGGAGGTTCCCATGGACTGGAGATGTGCAAATGTATCATCAATTCACAAAGGGGGATCAGAGGGTGACACGAGTAATTACAGACCAGTTAGTTTAACTTCTGTTCTTAGTAAAATAATGGAGTCACTGGTTAAAGATGCATTGCAGGATCATCTAGACAAGACAGCAGCAATAATTCAGACATAGCATGCGTTTGTTAAGAGAAAGTCTTGTCTGACAAATTTGATTGGATATTATGATGTGGTTACAAAGGAACTGGATGCAAAAAATAATTTTGATATCATATACTTGGATTTCAGGAAAGCTTTTGACACTATTACGCATGCAAGATCACTGTACAAATTGGAGCAGAATGGTATTAAGGGTAAGTTGCTACAATGAATAAAAGGATGGTTGAGTGGGAGAAGACAGAGGGTGGTAATGACTGGGTGCTGCTCTTCGTGGACTAATGTTATTAGTGGAGTCACACAGGGTTCGGTCTTGGGTCCACTGTTGTTTTGTATATTTATCAATGATATTGATGAAGGTATATCAGGCTTAGTGTCGAAGTTTGCAGATGATACAAAGGTTGGCAGGGTTGTTGATGACAGTAATGGCAGTGTGCTACTGCAACAGGATCTAGAAAATTTGGGCAGATGGGCTGAGAAGTGGCAACTGAAGTTTAACCTTGACAAATGAAAAGTACTGCATATGGGTAGAAGTAACCCCAGAGAAATGTACCAACTGTGTGGTACTACACTGAAGGCGGTAGAAAATGAAAAAGACCTGGGAGTAATTGTGCAGTCAGATATGAAGTTTTCTGAACAATGCAGACAGGCTTTTAGGGCAGGTCATGGGGTTCTGTCAATGATATATAGGAATTTTTCTAGCAGGGAAAAGGAGGTTATTTGTTATTTGGTTTTTAGGAGCATTAGCAACTAAGGCCATATTGCTCCGGGATATGCGGTGGTCATTCCCCGATCTTTCCGCATCCTCTGTATTTGGTGGTGACGGGCTCGAACCGCAGTCTAATCAAGAAGCGTGTGCTTCGCACTGCTGCTCCTTCCCACCTGGCTACGGAGGCGCCTAGGAAAAGGAGGTGATTGTCCCTCTGTATAAGGCAATGGTCAGGCCATGCCTGTGTACAGGTCTGGAGGCCTCATTTTAGGAAGGATGCAGATTTGCTTGAGCATATACAAAGAGAAGGGCAACAAGATTGGTGAGGGGGATGAAGGGATCCTCTTACCAAGAGAGGCTTAACTTCTGCAAATTGCAGTGGCTGGAGACTAGGCACCTGCAAGGTGATCTGATTGAGGTGTATAAGACCTTGAATGAGTTGAGCACCCCGAATTCTGATGGAATTCTTCCACTTGTTCAGATTACAAACCTAAGGGGGCATAAAATTCAAATCGAGGAAAGACAGATGTAGAATAGATGTGCGGTAATTTGCCTTTAGCCAGCGGGTGGTTAATTGCTGGAACAAATTTCCATCTGTCGTGGAAGCTGATAGGCTAAATAAATTTAAGGAGGAACTGGACAAACATTTAGAGGGAATTGTTTTGTAATTTTTTTTTTTTTTTTTTTTGGCTGATGCTGCATAAGCTCATATACTTGCTTTCTTGCATCACATGCCACCACCACTACTACTGCTACTACTACTACTGCTCTCTCTATGTACCGTGTCCGTTAAGGACATTGGTGATCATGGTTTCCCTGCTAGAAAAATTCCTATATATCATTGACAGAACCCCATGACCTGCCCTAAAAGCCTGTCTGCATTGTTCAGAAAACTTCATATCTGACTGCACAATTACTCCCAGGTCTTTTTCATTTTCTACCGCCTTCAGTGTAGTACCACACAGTTGGTACATTTCTCTGGGGTTACTACTACTGCTACTACTACTACTGCTCTCTCTATGTACCGTGTCCGTTAAGGACATTGGTGATCATGGTCTTCCACATCTCTCAATCTTTTGCTGTTCTCAGCAGGTCTAGACTCCATACATTCATCCGTACATTCAATTGGTCAGGCTACTAATATAGTTTATTCTCTGTCTTCCTCTGCTTCGCTTTCCATTCACCTTGCCTGTCATGATGGTCTCCTCCACATCTTTCTTCCTCATGAAGTGCCCAAAAAATTTCAGCTGCTTTTCTCTTATGTTCCTCAGTAATGATCTTTGCGTTCCTGCTCTTTGTAGTACCTCTACATTTGTGATATGTTCAGTCCAGGATATTCTGAGCATCAGTCTATAAAACCATATTTCTGTCGCCCTCAAACGCTTTGCCATTTCTCGAGAGATTGTTTAGCATTCACTACCGTATGTAAGGATAGGAACTGTTTTCATAGGAACCATGTTTTAGAAACTGTTGCCCAGTTTCTGAAACATGGCCTTGGCCATACAATCCATCTCTTGATTTCATTATCTGATCGTCCAACTTGTGTAACACAACTCCCTAGATAATTGTATTTCTCTACTTGTCTTATGATGTTGTTCCCTATTTTCAGTATACATTTGGGCACAATTTTCTTTTTGCTGAAAACTATGTACACCTAATTCTGTTTTTACATGATAGATACGTTCCTGAAAAATACGTGTAAAAAAAAGACATTGTATTTAGGGAAGAAAAGAAGATTGGTTCCGGATCTAAAAAATCAGTAAAAATAATTTTAAAAAAACACATAAAAATATTCGTTTTAAGCTTATTATTTTATTTCAACAAAATACACATGTAATAATATGTAATGAAAATGTATTAAAGTAAATTTGTATGCATATGAAATGAAAAAAATTCTTCATGAACAAAAAAAAATCTGTTTTACACATAACAAGATTTTATTCATTTTCACTTTCTGATAATAAACGGCGCATACATTTGCGTACGACTGGGATATCACTAGAAATGTTGTGGACATCATCTTCTTCCTCTATTAATGAAATTCTTTCTGTGATCTCTTGAGCAAAATCAGCACGAGTCTCCTCTGGTGCTGATGTTTCACCGGTTTTACGAACGAATTCAGTTATTAATCGTTGTGTTCGTGTTTTGGTTAGGCCGTTATATAATTCTCTGTAAGAGGCTGTCAACAATTTCAGTTCACGTTGAAACTTCTCAGCGCATTCCTGATTAGGGTCATGTTTGACAAAATGATTACCTAATTTTCTGGCCAGTTCCAGACCTTCTTTTATTAAATCTGCATTTAGAACAGGATCATTTTCTTCATTATCACTACGTTATGTGGGATAAGAAGTCCCAAGGACAACCTCTAATATTTCATCTTCGCTTAGGGCTTTGTCGGTTAACAAATCATCAATATCTTCAAACGATAGATCATCGAATCCTTCTCCACCAATTTTGTGTGCCATTGTAATGATGTTGGGAAATTCGGTCGTATTAGGGATGATGGGATCTTTGCTTTTTACACATTGTGGCCAAACCGCTTTCCAACACGCATTTAAAGTTACTGGTTTTAATTCAGTTGACGCTAATCCAACTTGATTGATACAATCCATAATTGAGAATTTCTTCCAAACATCAATGACTGTTAGTGTTTCATCATTCAGTTTGTCCAAAACGTGTTGGAATGTTCGTTTTACGTAGTATGTTTTAATTGTCGCAATTATACCTTGGTCTAGCGGTTGTATCAAAGATGTAGTATTAGGTGGCAGAAATAAAATTTGTACGTTTGGGTGTTCCAAGACATTATGGCTGGGTGCATTGTCAAGAAATCAGAAGAACTTTAAATTCAAGTCCTTTCAAATTCATATAACGCCTGACTTCTGGGACGAAACATTTGTTGAACCATTCTGTAAAGATAGCAGTGGTCACCCAGGCCTTCTTGTTTGCCATCCAGTGAACAGGCAGTTTACCTTTCATTGAACGTGGGGTTAGGGCTCGATTTACCAGCAGTGGTTTCAACATACGATCTCCTCAAGCGTTGGAGGAAAATAACTAGGTCACATGATCCTTAGCTACCTTAAAACCACCAGCAGTTTTCTGTGATTTGGCTACATGCGTTCTGTTCGGCATTCGTTTCCAGAAGAAACCAGTTTCATCTGCATTCCGCACTTGATCAGGAGTGTATCCTCCATCTTCAATAATTTTTGCAAGTTCCTGCGGGAATACTTTAGCGGCCAATTCATCTGCAGATGCATTTTCACCTTTAATTTTTATATTATGAAGAGCATTCCTTTTAAGAAACCCTGTCATCCAACCTGTACTCGCAGAGAATTCATACTTTCTGTTTAACTGAGATGAAGTGCTTGGCTCGTTTTCTTTAATCTGTTTTTAAATTCTTAGTGCTGTTTGCTTGATGGCATTTCCATCTACTGGTACTCTTTTTTGTGACTGATCTTCTATCCATGTTACCAGAGCCTTTTCCATTTTTTCCTTGACAATATCTCTTGTATATGACAATGAATTAACACTTACTTTTGTTCCAGAACATACCGACTTCCTAATTGCAGCTTCATTATTCTTAATAGTTCTTATAGTACTTAATGTACACCAAAATGCTTTCCTACAGACGTAGCCCCTTGTCCAGTTGCGAGACAATCTAAAATTTGAATTTTAAGTTCCAAAGAAATCGCTTTCCTTTTCATTTTGGTAATAGGTGAATTATTTGACATTATATAAGGGCTACCAAAAAATATCTCAGTTATAATTAATAAAAAAAGGTATGAAAAATTTGTAAACGTACAATTTATTGACTATCAGCAAAATTAATAAATTTTTATGTGCACAAATTTCACTAAAGATTCTTTCACTTTGAAATAGAGCTTACTACTAAATGTCTTCCGAAGATACAATGCACGAATACTGTAGATGTGCACCAAATTCAGTAAAAACGATGATTCATAGACACCTAGATGTACACATTGGTAAACAAAAGCATGCGTTTCAAAACGCACACACTAGCTGTTATCCAATCTATTGGTGTGAGTAAAATAGAAATGATACTAATATGCCACAAATTAAAAAAAAAATTTTCTTAGAATTTAGACAAAAAAAATTCATTGAAATCATGTTAAATCAAAATGACTCACGTAAAAAGAGAATGAAATATTTATTTTGAATTCGTGTTAAATCAAATTCATGTAAAAAAAGTTCGTGCAAAAACAGAATTAGGTGTATTATATTAATTACTTTACAGCCACTTAATACATTATAATACAATTCTCCAATTCTACCGAGTGAAGTTATAGAGTTTGACTAATTGAAAATCATTTTTCCAGTTAGAATTGAGATAAGATAATGCAAATTTTTTAAAAAAATATGTTACTTACATTGATAACAGTATGAGTTGGAGAACGTGAAGCAAGAAGAAACCCTTCGGAATTCCAAGTTATGCTCGTTACAAGAATATGGTTCTTCGCATTCAAGAATGTAACACAACTTGATGATGGTCTGTTGAAAAATAGGCATATATAAATTTGGGAATAACAGAATTGAGAACATTTCTGAAAATTCATAACACTGGAAGTGAATTCAGTATAATGCTTATTTCAAAAGGATTTACTCTTCTGCTTTCAACACTAACAGTGAATTAAAATAACAGTGCAAATTCATCAATTTACAGTAATAACATTGGATGTTAAGAAGCTAGTATATAACTAGATCCTTAAATGATCCCCCAGGATTACCAAGACTATTTAAGACTATTAGTCCTCAGTCTCAGCAATGAGGACTTATAGTCCTAAAAGACTTGTTTACTATAGCATGAATCCAACCCATCATTTTATTAATAGCAGTCCTGATAATGCTGTAGACACAGTTCATACTAAGTGTTGTTTTACTGTTCTTTGTTTCAGTTTTTTCAGCTTAACCAGGATTTTGACTACTACTTGTACATGGTAGGACATTTCCATGTTCAGGTGCGCCTTGATGTTCTTTAAACCAAGTGTTGGTAATCACTTGTTGATTTATCTTTCACCACTGTGCCCAGATTTTGCCTCTTTCATTTTGATTCCCCAATCCATATCTTCCTATCACGTCTCCATCTGGCTCGCTTCCTACTTTTGCATTTAAGTCTCCCATTATGATTATAATTTCCTGTGATTTGCATTGTTTCCTTGCTGTTTCCAGCTGCTCATAAAACTTTTCTAGTTCCGCTTCACTACTCTCTGCTGTTGGAACATACACCTGAATGATGTCCATATCAAAAGATTTTCCTTTGAGTTTGACCAGCAGTATTCGGTCTGATAAAGCCCACCAATCTAACATGCTCTCAGACGTTGCCCTATCCAACAAAACCCCAGTTCCTCTTTCATGTCCGTCTCCTCCCGAATAAATCATTCTTTGTTGCCCTGTCTTGAAGTCTCCGCTCTCTTTCCACCTGATCTCACATAACCCGAGTATGTTAATTTGTAATCGTTCCATTTCCTGTTTTACATTATCAAATTTGCCGCACTGAAAAAGAGTCCTCACATTCCAAGTAGCCAATTTCAACTACTACTACTAGAACAATAGTTGAACTAAGATAAAAAGAAGTGGTGTGTAAGGAGTGCATGTGTGCACTTAATATAGTACATGAAGGAACCTTTATATATGTGATCATACTCCTTCGGTCCTTTATGTGAAAAAATGTATATACAGAGTGATTCACTACCAGTACGACAAACTTGCAGGAGGTGTAGGGGCCACAAAGACGAATCGGAATCACATAGCATTGCAGGGTCCGAAATGCCTTCATAATGCTGTAGAGGACCTTGAACGGGAGGTCGCATGAACAGCGATCCCGCTGGAAGTCAGCATTTGCGAACCATTTCTGTTGAAGAAACCAAGTAGCAAAAGTCCTCCGGAGTGGATAATCCACAGGCTCCAATGATTGTATGCATTGCAGATGGTATGAACTCATTTGGTTTGTTGACAGTATCCTCCATACAGTGGATTGGGAAATACCCAATCGTTGGCCTATCGCTCGAGTACTCGTACTCGGATTGCCTTCTGCAAGACGTAGGACATTCTCCTCATTGTCTGGCGTCTTCGTCGTTCGCTCTCGATTCATGGTACCTCTCGTGAAACAACCAGTCTCACATAACTTTCTGTGCACATGTGCGAAAATCGTATGATGAGGAGCACGCCTGTCCGGGAAACGTTCCTGGTACAAGTGCAGAGCGGCGTGCCTGTTACAGTCCGCAGCTCCATATGCGAGGTGCATGTCAGCCAGTTCAACGTTTGAATACTCGTACACCCTACTGCCTAGGGAACCGGTTCGCAAATGCTGACTTCCAGCGGTATCGCTGTTCACGCGACCTCCTGTTCAACGTCCTCTACCGCATGACTAAAGCATTTCGGATCCTGCAATGCTATGTGATTCCGATTCGTCTTTGTGCCCACTACACCTCCTGCAAGTTTTTCACACTGGTAGTGACTCACCCTGTATACACATGCATATTTGTGAAAGGTTAACAACAAATAAGACTACAATATATGACACAAAACAAATTGGCTTGGTAACCAGTGACAAGGTGCACTAAATTTGACCTGTCATTGATGCTGCTTGCAAAAAAGTAAGCATTGAAATTAAGGTTATTAAAAGTTTAGTCTTTATTGCAAATGTCAAATACACAAGCATTAGGTATGTTTTCCACTTAATGTTGTAAACATGTAGTGGTAGCATGTGATCATTGTACTTAGGATTAACATGAAAATAGCTGCTTTTAAATAGGTTCCTGAAAAGCTATGAATTATCAGTGCTTGTAAGCTCATTTTCAAACTAATTTTTATTAATGCATATTACACTGTGATTGATAAATAACATATTAAAACTCAAAAGTTATTAAATAAAAATTTATTGAAGTAATGCACACATGAGCAATATATATATTTTTTTTTATGGTGAATTTTTTAATTGGCTGGGGGATAATCTTGTATTAGGCCAGTTTATTTAAAGAATGAATGTAAGGTCAGTTGCCTAGCTTGCTTTCTCTCTCTCTCTCTCTCTCTCTCTCTCTCTCTCTCTCTCTCTCTCTCTCTCTCTCTCTCTCTCTCCCCCCCCCAAATAAATCCTTAGCCACTTATCAGATTATTAATTTTATTTTGAATGTGAAGCTTCTTTCATTGTCTGTGTCCATTTTTACCAAAACCTTACAATTTCCATTTTTATTTCAATATTAAATCCTCTTTTTTTTAAAAAAACAGTTTTTCACTCATGTTTACATTATGAATAGTAGTAATAATATGTATGAGGTACACTCAAAAAATTCCTGGAATTTTACTGTAAAGATTTATTTATATAAAAGTTTATTGAGTGAACAGTTAGGCTTACTAGCTTAATCACTTTCAAAGTACCTTCCTTCTGCCCACACACACACATGTACTTGCTCCATTAGTCTTCCCAAGCTTTTAAACATTCTTTAAAATCATTGGTTTCTTTAGCACACATAGGACTGCTTCCGCATTTTCTTTGATGCCATCCACTGTTGTGAAATGACCACCCCGAAGTTCTATTTTCAATTTAGCGAACAACCAGAAATCAGGCTGTGCGAGGTCAGGGGAGTAGGGAGGCTGCCTGACTGATTTGATTTTTTTTCTCCAGCCAAGAACTGCTGAACTGCCATTGCCATGTGTGAGCACGTTGTCATGGTGCAGGATCCAGTCATCCTTCCATGTCTTCACCTCAAATTCTCACACAAATGTGTTCAAACTTCAACATAGTAAGTAGCAGTGATGCTTCTTCTCTTAATCACAAATTCAATTTCTGTGAACTGTGCCCTCATTGTTAAAAAAAAAAAAAAAAAATCAGCGTGACTTTGTTACGAATTTTGGATTTTGTTGCACAAGATTTCCTGGGCCTTGGGGACATTTTTGTGTGCCATTCAGTTGATTCCACCTTGGTCTCAGGGTCATAGGAAGTTTGGATCGTGCGTAGATTTTTTGAACAAATGACGTGTTGGCCTTCCTGTAGTGCATCTGATCATCCAACAGCAAGCATGGAATAAACTTTGCACATGCACAATGCATCCCTAAATCTTGTATTAGGATTGTGTGTACTGAGCCTACAGATGTTCAGTTTCATGAACAGTATCAACAACAGTTGTTTGAATGAGTTCTTTCACTTTCGTGACATTTTTGTCTTTGCGTGGTTCATCTTCCAGTGTTTCCTGACCATTTTTAAACTGATTTAAACCACTTTTAAACTGCTGTTTTCTTCAAAGCATCATCTCCGTAAACTTTCTGTGATGCATGCACCTCTGTAGCACTTTTCCCAAGTTTAAAGAGGAACTTGATGTTAGCACACTGTTCAAACTGTAACATTACACAATCAGCTGTCACACACACACACACACACACACACACGAGTGAAATGGTTGAACTTGATTAGCACACTGTTCAAATCGTGACATTTCGCGGTCATTCGGCTGTGACACGAATGAAGTGGTTGAGCCTGTTCCCACTTTTCGTGCATGCTCAGCAAGGTCAACATCAATCCCCCAAGAGACCGGACCGTACGGCTGTAATGCAAACCATTTAAATAGTAGTGAGTGATTCCAGGAACTTTTTTGAATATACTATGTATATATAGGAACTGTATATACATTTTTACACACAAAATATATAGCAAATCAAAATATGCAACATGCACTCACAGATGTTGAACTGAAATGATGCTAGTAAGAAAGAGTGTAATATGGTGGTGCTTGGGTTTCATGAATGTAACTTGAAATGCCCTGTAAATGGCACATTATAGCAGGATAAGTTATTTATCATCTATTTGTATGAATTCAGTCCGAAATGAAAAGGAAATACAGTGGATGTTGCTTATTGTGACCACTTCAGGACTCAGCTTAAGTGATAATAAATGGAAACTGATGAAATAATGAGCACTTCAAACTGCATGGAGTGTAATCCATCTTTAATTTATTACAGAATTACAGATTATTCTCAGACGTAACTGTAACATCTCAATAATTATCAGTAACTGCAAAGACAGCATAATGGTAAATTATGGTGACTCGTTTACATAGAGTTGTTAATTTGATTATAAATTTCTTACCTGTTAATATTTAACCATTAATAATACTAGCCAACATGATTTTTACCTCTAGGAACTTAAATGCTATTTTTAGCCAATTTTTATGTGTAGATTTCGAAAATCACCATGATAGTTTCACATCACTCACAGTTATTATATATAGAGGTAGTTACGTTTTACTAAATATGCCAATTTCACATAATCTAGCCAGTAATTTATGATGTACTGATATATTTTAACAGATATAAGCTCATTCTCTTAATTTTAACCATCAATTCTGGCCTTGGTTTTCTTGTGATAAACATAATCAGACTTCTACCTATGGTTCTTAGGTTCAAATTCTGATGCAACAATTTACAATTTGAAGAGAGCACACAGCGTTTTTGATGAGCATTTTTGTGGGCTGTGCCAAGGTTTTCCAAGTATTAACTGATCTTGACATGTTCTCAGGATTGTAAATCTATCCTCCAAACACTTTTCTACATTTGTATTATAAACCTGAATTATACTTATGTATCCCATTATGTTAACATTAAACATTGGTACATCTTTTGATGGAGACGTGATAGACTTTTTATGGTGACTTTCAGAATCAGCGCATTTATTTCCTCTAGAATCACATATTTTCATTGCAGAGGTATGACAAAAAAATTTTTTTTTGGCTAGTGTAATTATATGTGTGAGAGAGCCTGAGTTAATCAACAGATAGCTATTAGTGAACATCAGGTAATAGTTAATTTAACAGTTTAAATCACTTTTAAATCAGTTAATAAGATTAAATTAATAAAAATAAATAAAATTTAATTTCAGTAAATAGATAGCAATGAATATTTACATTCCTGTAATGCTGTCTTTATGGCACTATCAACCTCAAATAGCAAGATAGTGGTTTACGATTAATTATATTTATATGTTCTATATGTTCAAACTAAGAATTTTTTTAATCAAAACTCAGGTTTAGGTCTCCTGGAACCAATCATAGTTATCTGAGGGTGAGGATATTCAGAGAGAGCAGGGGTTTGGATATTGCAGATTAGACATCAGTTTGCAGGCTAATCTTTTTGATTGTCTTAGGTGTGTGGGTGTGTTCAAGGTTACATTACATAAAAATCCCATATCTAGATTTCCTTGCCCAGCTGAATAGCAGTTCTAGAAAAAAAAAAAACACCAGAAACAAAGTACTCAGTGTCGCTCAAAATTATGAATGGCCTACATAAAAGTAAATACAATAAATTGTTAAAAAAAAAAAATAAATAAATAACCTGTTGGTAATCCACCGGAAAGCCTTCCAACTATGATCAGACAGTAAAGATATATTAAAAAAGCCAATAAAGGGAACATTGCCATAGTCATTAATAGTGAAGATTACAACAGTAAACTATCCAACCTTGTAGCAGATAACAATAACTACTCTATAATCAAAAAAGACCCTACCAATAGAATCGCAAATAAGATAAAGACAAAACAAAAATGCCTAAAATCAGAAAACAAAATAGAAGAAAAGATAACCCAGAACCCCTGACCTTATTTGGGAACATAAAAGCCCACAAAGAAGGATACCCCATTATACCCATTATCAGTGGACAAACTTACCCAGCCCAGTGGCTGGTAAGTATAATAACCTTGAATCTCCCAAATAACCCAAGAATTAAATTAAAAAATTGCATCACCTACACAAACAACTTCAGAACACACACCTCAGTAACATCGATATTTTCATTTCATTTGACGTAAACAACATATTTACCAGACAAAATCTATCATACAACAACAAATTAGCCATGTTGTTAATGCAACCTCATTAACCTCCCCCAGACACAAAAATTATTCTTGACTTAACTGATCTTTCAGTTGGGGAAGGCTGCTTCAAATTTTCCAACACCCTATACAAACAAAAAGTTGGACTAAGTATGGGCACGCCTCTCTTCTCTCCCTCTCTCCCCTTGCAGAAATCTTCATGAGTGCATTTGAAGACAGCTTTAGACAGTTTCCTTCCAAAACCAATATACTGAGGAGTATATATATTATCAACATGGATTAGAAAAATTAAACAACTTTCACAGTTATTTAAATACTTCATATCCATGCATAAAATTCAAAACAGAAATAAAGAACAACGGTTGTATACCTGCTGGATCTCTTGTTAAAGAAGTATAACTCTTTCCTAATATAAATATACAGGAAACCTACAGATACTGGTGCAATTACAAAATTTAATACTGATCACCCTGAACACAAAAATAGGCATCCTTAAAAGTTTTATTCTTAGAACTTTCTGGCTATGCAGAGATCAAGCACTCAAAAACAGAAATCAACAGAATTTCCCCAATACAGTCTGACCTCTCTCTTTAACGAACTTTCATATAGCGAATTTTTCTATTTAGCAAATTCTTTTTATTTCCCTTTGGTCATAACATTGAAAATAGTGTCCATATAACAAAGAAAATTTCCATATAACAAACTAATTTCGAGAGACCTGGCTATGCATTGTTTGCACCTCTGGCCTTTAAGCAATAGAGCTGATGATACTGTAGAAAGCATGAATTTATACCTAAAAGGATTAAGATTTAATCGCTTTAGCTCATAAAAGCTAAAGAGATTAATTCTTCTTAAGAGCACAAATTAAGAGCTAAAATATTCCATAATTTACTATTTCCCATAAAACCTATACAACTAAAACCTCTACTCTACCAAGAAATCGTGCTGGTCAACTGCTATCTATGTATCCACAGCCATTGGCAAAGGTTAGGCATATTCGTGTAGATCAGGGCATTAAAAAAAAATAATAAATAAATAAAATTTGGTATCTCTGCCAGTAGTGTGTCAACCATTCTGAAAAACCGTGTTTCGATTCTCAAACTGTTTGAGGAAACAGGACCCAGTCGGAAGCGTGTGAAATTATGCCTGTATAATTATTATATTGATCATTATATGTAGATGAAGCCATTATTAAGTGGGTGAAGTTGATTCAAGACCAAACATGCTGATATCAGGGCCGTTAATAAAAGAAAAGGCTATGGAGTACATATCTTTTCTGGGGCATAAAACATTCCGAACTGGTTCTGGTTGGCTGGACAAATGTCTAAACTGCAGCCAATGGACAAAGGCATTATTGAGAATATGAAAATGTACTACAGAAAGCACATACTGAAAAAAATTATACTGAGAATAGAAACCAGCCAACCTATAGATTTTGTTATAGAGTGGATGTGAATATCAGAGTTGGTGAAAGTGTGGAGTCAAGATGTGACGGAAACAGCAATAAAGAATTGTTTCGCAAAAGCAGGTTTTGCCAAAACGCCAATTAACAGCGATGAGATTGATGAACTACTACTACACTGTATTGAGCAATCTTGGGAAGAATTCCAAGCGAGAGGTTTGATCAGTGGAGAAATTGTTCTTGACGAATTTTTAGTAGTCGCTAATGATGTCATAGTAACTGAATATCCGAGTGACTACAACATTTTGAAGAGTATTTAAAGAACTAGTGACAATATCAGCAGTGAGTTGGATGAAAATGAGGGCAATATTAAACCTACCAAATATCAAATGTTGGGAGCATTTGAAACTTTGCGTCAAGGCCTTCAATGTGAAGAAAACGTGCCAGCAAATATATTTGAGTGTTTCAACAAATGCGAAAATTTTTATCAATGATGGACTGTAAAATCCAGTGTACAACAAAAAATAACGAAATATTTTACGACATAATTCTTAAAAGTCTACTTTTAAGAATTACACTCGTAATGGAAACAATTAAAACAACAAAAGAGATATTTCAACACACACACACACTTGTCTGACAAAGAACTAGAAAAAGAGCACATTACCATCCTCCAAATTATTGAACAAATCAAAAACAGCCAAAAAAAAATGGATTGTACATCAGATTTACAAAAACTAACACCATTAAAAATATAGTAAAAACGCCTTCTCTCACTTCATCCCTTTCCATTAAACACCCAGTGTATGATTTGCATATCAAAGCTTTCAAAAATTGTATATTGGGCAAACTGGTATAAGATTATTCAAAAGAATTATTGAACTTAAATATGACATAGTCCCCATCCTAATAACATAATCAGATCTTACATAGTGGTTAAAATATAGGTGGTTTTTTTTTTTTTTTTTTACAAAAACACCTATGTTCTAACCACTGACAGCTAGACTCTCAGACTATACGAAGAATATTTGACCATGAAAGAATATCAGACTATACAAAGAAGAACATAACCAATAATATTAACCAAAACAAAGGCATGCAGATAGACATTAACCACATGCATGTTTTCAAGAGTATTACAGCAGATAAAAAACAAAAACAGATGTCATAGCAATTATACCAACAAGCAGATGTCTAAGCCTACAGCGTCAAACCCCTATTCTCTCTCTCTGAATATCCTCTCCCTCAGGTACAAACTATGATTGGCCCCAGGAGACCTTCACCTGAGTTTTAATTGTAAATCACTGTCTTGATATGTGAGGCTGATGGTGTCATAAGGACAGCATTACAGCAATATAAGTATTCATGGCTATCTATTTACTGTTTAACTTTATTAAATCCAATCTTATTAATTAAATTAGTAACTGATTTAAAAATTATATGAATTGCTAAAATTAATCTTTACCTGATGTTTATTGGTAGCTGTCTGTTAATTAACTCGGGAGGCACCCCCCTAGCCAGTTGGGAAGGAGCAGCAGTGCGTAGTACACACTTCTTGATTAGACTCGGGGGTTCGGGCCCGTCACTACCAAATACGGAGGATGCGGAAAGGTCAGGGAATGACCACTGCATATCCCGGAGCAATATGGCCTTAGTTGCTAATTCTCCTAAAAACCAAATAACAAACTAACTCGGGATCGATTACACACATAATTACTTTTTCTAAAATAATAAGAGGAGTATACCTCAATATAGTACGTAGAACACTTCCGTATGATACTTTCCAGAAATTAAAAAGAAAAAATCGAAAAACTTACATTAGAGTAACAGATAATTAACACAATTAAGACCAATTTAACACAGTTAAAAATCAATTTAATGCAATTAAAAATATTAAAAAGAATCTAACGAAAATATTCAAAACGATTTTCCTTATTGAAGTTGACAATGCTTTTCGACAATATGTTGTGATCGCAGGAATGAGATTTACCGAATAGGGTTGAACACGAAACTTAAATAGTGATTATTTCGCTTCGCGCATGCGCGTAAAAGTCCACGCATCTGAGATCAAATATGGCCGACGGACATTAACAGAATTCTCGTGTAATTTAATTTCTACGTTTCTGCAATTAATAGTTGCGCATAATTACGTTGTACATTAAGTATTTTGGCCTTGTTAAATAAAAAAGTATGTTTTTCGTTAATGGCATGAAAGACTAATTCTGACACTGCTGAACGAGAAGCACGAACTGAGGCTTCACGTTGATTTACACGAATATTCAGAGAAAATGTGTCGAACCTTGGTAAGACAAGTCGCAATCACCGCATGAAATGTTGTATACCCGGTCAATAATTTGTGTTGCGAATGCGGAAAGAACTGATCGATTATTCAGTATAGTGTATAATTTCCGTATTGGCCTGGCCACAATTTTAAATTCGGGATCTTTAAAGAATCTGTTAAGCTGTTTGTGCCACTGTTCAACATATGGAACAGAAATAAAGTATTTTTTGATATTACTATTGTTGGTTGGTTGGTGTAGTATTTTGTATCCTATCCTTAGCCTGTACCCTAATTCGGTTTATTGTAGCAAGGGGATAACCTCTGTTTAAGAATCTGCTAGTTAATATTTGTATTTCTGAGCCCAAAGCAGATTCCGTCATTGAATACTTATAGGCATTTAGAAATTGATTAAAGATAATCTATCTTTTGTAGGTGAATGGGTGATAGCTATTATAATGTAGAACCATACCGGTGTTTGTAAGTTTTTGATAGATGCTAAATTGGATTTCATTCGAGTCCCAG
Organism: Mastigoproctus giganteus; assembly: GCF_048544385.1. Lineage (NCBI taxonomy): Eukaryota > Metazoa > Arthropoda > Arachnida > Uropygi > Thelyphonidae > Mastigoproctus > Mastigoproctus giganteus. The sequence goes on from NC_143575.1 coordinate 164,535,527, forward strand.
GTAAGCATGAAATTTAGAAAGTTTAATGACTTTGTATCCGTATCCTCCCTTTCCAATGTAAATTTGAGTCTAGGGCGAATATTATTAAACAAATGTAAAATGTATTGGATACTACTACTACTACTATCAGTAATAACTAGAACATCGTCTAAATACCTCCCATAGTATGAGATAAGGGGTCGAAAAGGTGTCAAATGTATATGCTCAATCATTGAGAGATAGATCTCTGACATTAAACTGCTCAGGCTTGAGCTCAGGTGTACAAACAAATTTTTGGCTTGCCAATGGGTTTGAGCCTGAGCAGCTTAATATCAGAGATCTATCTCTCAGCGAATGAGCCTATACACTTGACACCTTTTCGACCCCGTATCTCATACTGTGGGAGGTATTTAGACGATGTTCTAGTTATTACTGATAGTAGTACTATCCAAGACATTTTACATTTGTTTAATAATATTCACCCTAGACTCAAATTTACATTTGAAAGGGGGAGGATATGGATACAAAGTCATTAAACTTTCTAAATTTCACGCTTACTTGGGACTCGAATGAAATCCAATTTACCATCTATCGAAAACCTACAAACACCGGTATGCTTCTCCATTATAATAGCTATCACCCGTTCACCTACAAAAGATCGATTATCTTTAACCAATTTCTAAATGCCTATAAATATTCAACGACGGAATCTGCTTTGGGCTCAGAAATACAAATACTAACTAGCAGGTTCTTAAACAGGGGTTATCCCCTTGCTACAATAAACCGAATCAGGGTACAGGCTAAGGATAGGATACAAAATAATTTATTTCTGTTCCATATGTTGAATAGTGGCACAAACAGCTTAACAGATACCTAATTTAATATTGTGGCCAGGCCAATACTGAAATTACACACTATACTGAACAATCACTCGGTTCTTTCCACATTCGCAACACAAATTATTGACCTGGTATACAACATTTCTTGCGGTGATTGCGACTTGTCTTACCAAGGTTCAACGCGTTTTTCTCTGAATATTCGTGTAAATCAACATGAAGCCTCAGTTCGTGCTTCTCGTTCAGCAGCGGCAGAATTAGCCTTTCATGCCATTAACAAAAAATATACTTTTTTATTTAACAAGGCCAAAATACTTAATGTCCAACATAATTATACGCGACTATTAATTGCAGAAACTGTAGAAATTAAATTACACAAGAATTCTGTTAATGTCTGTCAGCCATATTTGATCTCCGATGTGTGGACCTTTACGTGCATGCGCGAAGCCAAATAATCACTATTTAAGTTTCATGTTCAACCCTATTCAGTAATTTTCATTCCTGCGATCAGGACATATGGTCGAAAAGCATTGTCAGCTTCAGGAAGGGAAAATCGTTTTGAATATTTTCGTTAGATTCTTTTTAATTGCATTAAATTGATTTTTAATTGTATTAAATTGGTTTTTAATTATCTGTTACTCTAATGGAAGTGTTCTACATACTATATTGAGGTATACTCCTCTTATTATTTTACAAATATTAATATCAACGTAGAACGTATTGAGCATTACGGCTCTGATTCATATTATCAAACACATAATTACTAAAGGCTAAATAGTGACGAGTAAGAAATTTGTATCAAATTAACAATTCTATGTAAATGAAATCACCATAATTTTTTTGGTAATGCTGTCTTTACAGTCACTGAAGAAGTGGTATGGGAAGTACCATGATATTTCTGAGAATAATCTGTAATTCTTTAAAAAATTAAAGGCAGATTACAATCTACTCAGGTCGAAGTACTCATTATTTCATCAATTTCCATTTCTTGATATACCTAAGCACCATGTCACTAAAAGAATATTTAAGTTATAATAATAACAGAAGAAACAAGAATGCAGATGTTCAGCATTATTTATTGATTCAGTGCAGAAATGTGTACATAAAAGGTGGAAGGACAGAAAACAAATGTTAAAAGCAAGCAAAATGAAATACTTTGATTATTCTCTATTTTTTCAAGAAAGGCATCAGTAAAATTGAAACTGTCATAATCTTTCTGGAAATCCATACAAATCATTAAAAACAAATAAAGTAAATATTAAAATCAAGAATTAGAAAATTGTTACTGATCTACTGTAAAACAGTAGGAGTACAGATACATGTCAAAGTTCAAGAACATATCAGAATATTACATAATAACTTCCACTGCACATACACAAACAACAATAAGGCAAAAAAGCAATAACATAAACCAAAATGCTGGATACAATAAGCATTATTTTTTCCTAGGTATTAGTATACTTCTGATCTGAACTTCGTAAAAGTGGTAACATTATTCATGTTTACAATAAGTGCCATACACTGAATTAGATAGCATGTCTTTGTCAGCATGCAAAATTATACTTAAATATTAGCATTAAGTTACACCACTAATTTTCATCTGAAAGTTTAGTTTTGTACAACAGTTTTCATTGACAACTACACTGTATTTCCAAAAGTAACTGGGCACCCGCATGTTTGAAAGATCCTTTTATTGATACACTATTTAATGTGTTTGCCCATCTTTGGCTTTAATTATATACAGTATCCTTGTCAGTAGACACCAAAGCACTTTTTGATGACAGGAAGGCAGTCTTTTTTTTTTTTTTTTGCTCCTCCAACAAGCAGTCATTTGAATGCTGATTGTGGTTGTATTGGACTGACCCAAAGCTGATGTTTTATACCATCCCAAAGGTCTTTGGTGGTATTAAAATCTGGGAAAGCTATAAAGTATGACAGGTGCATTATCATGCTAAAACAGAAAGGGGCTCTCCCAATACTGCTGCCACAAAACTTTGTACCATAATTTGTCACTTCATAATGTACACTGAGTGGACAAAAATCATGGGATACCTACCTAGTAATGGGTAGGCCCACCTTTCACCTGGATAAGGGCAGTCACACAGCGAGGCATTGAGTCCATTAGTTCATGAAAGCGTTCCACAGGTATTTCCATTAATACTTGCTGCATTGCTGTTCATAATTCCGTTGCAATCCTGGGTGGAGGATCCAAAGCTCGAACAGACCTTTCCATAGAGTTTATGTCCAGTGAACGGGGAGGCCATTCCATGGTGGTAAAATCTGCAGAATGCTCTTCGAACCATGTTCTAGTCACCACGGCTCTGTAGGGAGGCGCATTGTTCTGCTGGAAGAGTCCATTGCCCTGTGGGGGCATGATGACCATGAAGGGATGCAGATAGTCTGTGAGGATTGACACGTAACCTACCATTCAGAGATGCATCTAGATGTACCAGAGATCCCAACATGTGCCAATTGAACACACCCTAGACCATTACCGACTGTCCACCTGCCTGAACAGTTCCTTGTTGACAGGGTGCATAGCTACATGCATTTTCCGCCAGATGCGCACCCTCCTGTCCACTTGAAATAACTGGAAAACTGGACTCATCAGACCAGGAGACCTGTCTCCAATCATCCAAGGTCCAGTACTGATGTTCTTTCGCCCATTTGAGGCATAGAGTCCTGTGTCATGGTGTTATCAATGGCACTCTGTTGTGTCGGCAGCTCTCATAATGATCGCCTGATGGTCTTGTTGGAGACGTTTCTAGCAACTCCCTCATTGAAGTCGGTGGTGATTTGTGCCACGTTCATCCACCACTTTTCTCCACCCACAGTGCTCTCCACAATGATTTGCTATTCCAGAAATGGCATATTCCTAATACACTCTTGATACTGTTGAAAGAGTATAGTGCAATTTCTGTACCACCTCCGCAATAGAGTTCCCGATGAGTCGGGCACCATCATCCCTCTTCCAAAGTTTGTTAACTCTCAACGTTTATCCATACTGACATTGAATTACCATCTGCATGAATGCAGTGAACCTATATACCTGCCAAGTGGTGGATTCATCTAATAGCAAGAGGGTGTGACAGCTTCACGTTGCCCAGGAACCAGGTATCCCATGAATTCTATCCTTTCAGTGTAGTTTTCCAGCATTCCAAAAACCAATTATGATGAATAGTGCACCAGGCAAGTTCACATTTTACATCGCATGTTGTATTGTTTAGTTGTGTGTTGCAGCTTCTTTCATAAAATCCAATGCCATGCATCTCCTTGAGTACTGACCTTGTATTAATATCAGTTTCTGGGAGCTTTGTGGATTGACAGTATTCAATGAAGATTCACAGGATCTACATGTTTTTCTGAACTACATCTTGTTTCTGTGGTAGTTTTTTTGACTATATTTAGTGATTACATTTATTATTGCCCCAAATTAATCACTGTTGATCTGGGGCAGTGTTTCTTAACCATAGTTCTGCAAGAAATTGTGGAATAAATAAATTTTGAAATACTGAAAAAATATTCGAAATATCTCAAAATATCATGGGTAATTTTTGTACAGCGATTGGCAATACTTGAGTAATCTCCATGCGCTACCAACTACCTCTTTTCTTTTGGTCAGTTCATATTTAAGCTCTGCATATTTAAGCTTTGATTAGTTTTGTTTCAGAGACACTTCACCAGTGGCATCAGATAGGTGAGCCCTGTACTGCCAGGAGATAAAGAGCAGTGTGGTAAACACTTCCTGGAGCGATGTCCATATAGATGCATTTCTAGTCTTTTCTTGATCACTCTGCTACTAGATTGTTCGAGAAAGTTTGTTTTCTTTATTTAAACTTTTTAGAGGGGGTGACTGAACAACTGAGTAAATCTTAAGTAGACTGTGCAGTTCCATGGACCTCAGCAATAGTGATACTTAGAGTGATTGCATGTTTGGTCTTTTGCTATTTTGTAGATTTGTAGTTTTTGCATAGCTTTGTAATTAGCCTTTTTACCAGAACCATATTTGTTTTTGTGTATCTAAAATCCCATCCACCTAACAGTATTTTCATACAGTTGTTTATGATACAGAAATTTATAGAAAAGAAGGCACATCATTGAAGGAGAGGACAGTGAAAATGAATCAAAATTGTCATAGCCAAGTACGAGCAAAGTAAGAAGAGAAGTGACTGATATTTAAAAAAAAGATTGCCTTTACAGTGGGTTTTACATTGACTGGAGATAAAAATTGTCCCATTCCAATTTACATTGTTTTTGGGGAAAAAAACTAACAAACATGGCTATGGCCCCACCGCATGCCAAGTTAAATCAAGACTTCACTACCAATCAAGGCCTTTTGTCAAATAAAACAATTGATTACTTTCAATGACTTAGATTTACAAGGCAAACAACGTAAAGGTTTTAGGAAGAAAATAATTATCAGTGTCTTGAGTCTTGAGAAGAAGTCTTGAGAAGCAAGTTCAAGTAACTGAGCTAGTTGCGCAAGAAATGAAAGGTCACACTATTGCTGAAAGCCTAATAAGGCCTGCTGGTAAAATAATAGTGAAAACAATAGTAAGCAAAGATTCTGAAAGTGAAATTGACATTATTTATAATGATACTGTTAGTAGCCATGTCGATGATATGTCAGACAATGTTGGAGATGTCTTGTCTGAAATACTAAAAAAATACTAGCTTTAAATACTAAAAAATACTAGCTTCCTTATGTCAACGTTCAACAGATATAACAAGTAAAGCTGAGCTGTTGGTATTTGAAAAGGAGGGTGAAATGATGGAAAATTTTTGTTGTTGTAAGGAACTGTTAGATATGACTGAAGGTCAGGATTTTTTCAACATCTTGTCTTTTCTTTTGGAATCCTGTGGTTTGTCATGGATTCAGCCTGTTAGAATTTGCACTGATAGTGCCCTCGCAGTGCTCAGCTCAATAAAAGTTGTTGCACTCACCAAAGAAACAGACTCTGATGTCTTAACAACCCACTAATTGCTCCATGGAGAAAAACTATTGCAAAAGATTTAAAACAAATCCTCAATGTAGCTATGAACATTGTCAATTCTACAAAACAGCACCCTCCTAAGTCACATGATTGCAAAGTTGTGTGAAAATATGCAAAAAGACCATGTGACCTTCATTCTAATCCGAGGTTCGGTGGAAATTTTAACAAGGGTATTTGAACTGCAAGAGGAAGTACTGCTTTTTTTTTTTTTTTTAAGATGATGATAATGCCAGTTTTTCTTACTTAAAGATACAAAATGTCTGCTAAAACTAGCCTACTTAGATATTTATCAGCACTTAAACACCAGAATAAACTCAAGGTCTGAAAAAAATATATATTATTATTATTATTAACCTCAGGCTAATAATAATAATAAGGAATAAGGAAGCCTGAGGCTTTTGCTGCACCAGCCAAAAAAAATTTTCTGAATTACCCTGAGAGAGAGAGAGAGAGACACAGAGAGAGTAGTAGCAGTGGCATTTGATGCAAGAAAGCAAGTGTATGAGCTTATGCAGCATCAGCCAAAAAAAAATCACACCATTCCCTCCAAATGCCTGTCCAGTTCCTCCTTAAATTTATTCAACCTATCAGCTTCCACAACGACAGATGGAAATTTGTTCCAGCAATTAACCACCCGCTGGCTAAAGGCAAATTTCCGCACATCTAATCTACATCTGTCTTTTCTTAATTTGAATTTATGCCCCTTTAGGTTCGTAATCTGAACAAGTGGAAGGATCCCATCAGAATTCAGCGTGCTCAACCCATTCAAGGCCTTAACCTCAATCAGATCACCGCGCAGGTGCCTAGTCTCCAGCCACTGGAATTGCAGAACTTAAGCCTCTCTTGGTAAGAGGATCCCTTCATTCCCCTCACCAATCTTGTTGCCCTTCTCTTTGTATATGCTCAAGCAAATCTGCATCCTTCCTAAAATGAGGCCTCCAGACCTGTACGCAGTACTCAAGGCGTGGCCTGACCATTGCCTTATACAGAGGGATAATCACCTCCTTTTCCCTGCTAGCAAAATTCCTATATATCATTGACAAAACCCCATGACCTGCCCTGGCAGCCTGTCTTCATTGCTCAGAAAACATCATATCTGACTGCACAATTACTCATTTTCTACCACCTTAAGTGTAATACCACACAGTTTGTACATTTCTCTGGGGTTACTTCTACCCATATGCAGTACTTTGCATTTGTCAAGGTTAAACTTAAGTTGCCACTTCTTAGCCCATCTGCCCAAATTATCTAGATCCTGTTGCAGTAACACACTGCCATTACTGTCATTAACAACCCTGCCAACCTTTGTATCATCTGCAAACTTCGACATTAAGCCTGATATACCTTCATCAATATCATTGATAAATATACAAAAACAACAGTGGACCTAACACCGAACCCTGTGGGACTCCACTAATAACATTAGTCCACGAAGAGCAGTACCCATTAATTACCACCCTCTGTCTTCTCCCACTTAACCATCCTTTTATCAATTGTAGCAACTTACCCTTAATACCATTCTGCTCCAATTTGTACAGTAGTCTTGCATGCGGAACAGTGTCAAAAGCTTTCCTGAAATCCAAATATATGATATCAAAATTATTTTTTGCATCCAGTTCCTTTGTAACCACATCATAATATCCTATCAAATTTGTCAGACATGACTTTCCCTTAACAAACCCATGCTGTCTCTGAATTATTGCTGCATTCTTGTCTAGATGATCCTGCAATGCATCTTTAACTAGTGACTCCATTATTTTACCCGGAACAGAAGTTAAACTAACTGGTCTGTAATTACTCGTGTCACCCTTTGATCCCCCTTTGTGAATTGGGGATACATTTGCACATCTCCAATCCATGGGAACCTCTCCTGAGTTCAGGGATGCTCTCATAATTATGGCTATGGGGGGGGAGAGAGAGAGAGAGAGAGAGAGAGAGAGAGAGAGAGAGAGAGAGAGAGAGAGAGAGAGAGAGAGAGAGAGAGAGAGAGTGTGTGTGTGTGTGTGTAGAAGGGAATCACCTAGAAGGTGAAGAATGATGATATCCAGCTCAGGAGACCCTGGGTGTGCCAAGCTCATACTCACCAGATGTGAGCCCCTGTGGATATACTGAAATATTTCTGCTCTTGCTTAAGGTTCAGAGTCAGACAGATTAGGTTATGTATGACTGGGTAAGGAACCCTTTTGTTCAGTCTCATCAAATTCACAAAATTTACTCAGTCTGCAAGAATAACTGATTGAATTTTGAAGATAAAATTCAATGTAGTGTCATCTCATCTATTTTGGATTTCAATAAGAAAAGGGTATCCTGATCTTAGCAAAAGCAACAAATATCTTACTCCAGTTTTCAATTTCTTACATTTGTGAACAAATTTTCTCATTTCTTACAAACATTAAAAGCAAAGAAAGAAATCATCTGATGGCTGTCGAGGAAGAACTGTGAGTTTGTCAAAAATTTGGCCTGGAATTCAACATTTGTACAAAACAAAAACAAGTCCAGGGGCCACACTGAAAGTAAACCTTATAATGAATTTTGATGTGAACTTTATTTTTATGTTTAAGTAAACTTTATTTTGATCTAATATTTTCATATTTGAAAATAAATGATTAGATAATACAAAAAAGGAAAAATGTCTCAGTTTTTTTGTCTAACAATGTAAGCTGACTTGTATTGTCTCACCATCATAAGAAGAGTCATGTCAATCATTCTGCAGCCATGGAAATGAAATAGTTCATTTCAGTTTGGATAAGTCACAATCTTCAGCAGGGATACCACAAACACAAAATTATTTCACTTTGGCATTACTGCTATTTTCAATATCATGGTATTAATTGAAGACTCTTTTTAATTTTAAAATCAGTAAATAAAATAATTCATCTAATAGGCAAATTGAACAGTAAAGATTAATAAAAAAAAGTGAGTTTTATTCATTTAAATTGGTAGGTCAAAATTTATAATTCAAAAAATGCTCATAGAAACTAAACACGTGTATTTTACTAATAAATAACAAAAAATGAAGTATTTTATATCAAAAATATTTAAATTTATGTTAAATGAAAAGATGGCTCAGTTTCCCTTAGATTGACAGACTTCTAAGGTCAAAGTTACTCCAAAAAGGGTTTATATAATTTTTTTTACATTATAATGAACCAAAAAAAAAAGATAATTATTAACATTGAGCTGAAAGTTAGAACATAGCTAAAAAAAATAGTATTATCAAGGAATTTATGTAACGTTTTCAATATATAGATGATATAATTGGCTAATAGTGTGTTAATTAAATTTTGCATTGTATTTTTGAGTCTAAAATGTAAATTTAATAAATTGAAATAAAATCAAATTAATAATTATCATCCCTTTCACTTGTAGAATCATATAAAAAACTGTCCTCATCTGAAGTATAGTTACATAGCTTAAGAGTACTATAACTGATAATGAAATTTAATATAAAAAATTAACACTTGAGAATCAATTCATATTGTAAGAGCCAAAAAACAAAAACGTTTTCAATAAGGAAAACGTATGCCACAGTCGCAATAGATAATGAAACATTACATAGATATGATATTTAAATTTTCTGTTACAACAGAATCAAAATTTATTAATCTACAATACTACTTTCAGAGAGATAGATACATACCTATATTTACTTCAGTGTGTGCACTTCCTACATATCTTACTTTAACTTGGCACGTCAACAATTAAACTAAATGTTATAATTTCAGGTCCAGCTTATATAGATTCTCAATCCATGGGTGGTCCAATTAAAATAGTTTCTGTAGAATGAATAAAATTTCTTTCAGAAACGAATATAACGAACAGATTTCGAGAGACCTGGGTACGCATTGTTCACACTCTGGCTTTTAGGCAATAGAGCTGCCGCTCTAGAAAGCACGAATTAAGAGCTAAAAGGATTAACATTCCACAATTTAATGGTGTTCGTAACGCATTTACAACTGCCTCTCCCACATACTCTACCGAGAAGTTGTGCTGATCAACTGCTTTCTTGAGTTCATAGCCAGTGGAAAAGATTAAGGCATATTCCAATGCAGATAATATGCCGTGGTCAACCTGTGTTCTACTGTTACACCCTATTAGAGAATTAGGAGAAAGCGATTTTCCTTTATTCCGGAAATTAATCTGTTCTTTCGCAGATGTGAGTCATCCATGCTTTCAGTAAATTTCTCCTATCACTGTTTACATGGTAGATACAAGTGAGCCCTAATTTAGATCAGGGCGTTAAAAAAAGAAATTGCTTTAAAAATTTGAGATTTCAGAGGCCTCATGAGCCCCCCCCCCCTCTATTCCGAGGACCGAAGCTAGCACCTCATGTGCCAATTTATAAGTACAGCCCCTGGGCCTAAGTAGCTGATGTGCCTAAAAACCAAAAATAGCAACTGAAACATAGATTGGGGGAGGGGTTTACGGTACCAGGAATAAGTCGTATGATACTTCTCTTTTAGAGAAATGTTATTTATTCTAGTTCAACATTTAACAAACTCATGACACATAAGTATCTTTTAAACAGTTTTCACCTTTTCATTCAATTGTCAGTTATGTATAAAAAATGTTATTAGTCCAATATATATAATTATTATCCACAACCAGACTAAGAGCATTTAATAGTTCAAATTTGAATGAATATGCTACATGAAAACAGTAAGCAAACATAATTTATGAAAATTATATTTTTTATTTTCAAAACAAATGCTCCCAAATATTTCACAGCTATTTAATGGTGTTCCTGTTTTTAAACTTCATTGATATTCCTTCATCCCTTCAATATTTCATGGTTTTTCAGTGAGATGTGAATGTTAAATTTGTCGCCAGCTTATATTCTGATGTGAATAGTTTTCCATTTTACCAAAGATCAAATTCAAGGAAATTTTGATGGCAAACTGAGCAAGAGATAACCAAATTCAAGAAATTGTATAAGATGTCTGAAAACCTTATACAATTTCTTGAGTTTATTTGTTCACAAACTAAGATTTCTGAACTCAGTTAATTCTGGTCCAAATATTGAATTATAAGTGGGGTTTTATTTTTATTTATTTATATATATATATTTTTAATCATTTAAGATAGCAGGCACCCTATCAATTAAATAGCTGTTAACTGCTACTACTTCTAAAGAGTGCATAGTTGTAAGTTTTTTATACTTTTAAACATAAATGTGTTTTTTTTTTTAATCTTTATTTCTTCAAATAAAAAAATTTATCTATACCTCATTGAATGTGAAATGTTTATTAAACATTGGGTCACACTAAATTTTGGACCTTTATTTCTAGAGTTACTGTCTACCACATTCAGAACAGGATGCATATTCAGAATATTGCCATCGTATTTGGTCCTACTTTGATGTGGCCTGAGAATGAATCTGGTAATATTGCTCTGGATATGATGCATCAAAACAGAATCATTGAATTTCTACTTCTAGAGTTTGATGATGTTTTCAACTAGCTCAGTCTTTAAAGCTCATTAACTATTTGGAGTCATTGTAATATAATTAAATTAAAAGATTAGCTGTGATTGCATGTGATTGATGATAATCACTGACATCCAATGTGAGTGATTATCATCAAAAGTTATGTTATAAGCATTATTCTTTACAGGTTGTAATTATAATAGCATAATTTAAATAAGGTGACTATGTTCTTGCCTGTGGTTTATATAACACTTAGTGGGTATAATGTATAGTAAAAGAAAAATCCAGACATCTATTTTTAGCATATATTTTCAGATTTGAACAAGATTGTGTTTCTCCTCTTTGTACCTTTAATATGTACATTCCTGTTTTTTTTTTTTGGTTTTTTTTTTGGTTTTTTTTTACTATTATTTTATTTTTTGCTACTACACTAAAGAAAGGTTGAAGTTAACTGTAATATTACATTATAAAGATTTTAAACGTTTGTGTGTTGTCAAAAGAAGAACAGTATTTTTTTATGTAAATTTAATTATTACTTATTGTATTTTGTGCTTAATGATAGAAATATAAACTATTTTTCTCCATTCATGAGCTTACAGTACTGTAAAGAAAGAATATATTATTCTGTATAATTTTAAAATATTTTTTACTTGTAAACTTTTGATAGGAGAAGAATGGTTTAAAGTAGTGTATTATAAATATGACGTTTGTTAATGTTTATCTACTCTGTACAGTATAGTAAAGAATTTAATGTTTTTTTGCTGTTCCTCATGGAATACAGACTTAAAATGATATTTTGAATGTTGAAATACATATTTTAGGAATAAATATTTACTACTGGAGCAAGTTTTTTTTTTTTTTTTTTTTTTTTTTTTTTTACTTAGAGAAGGCAAAATTCATGTTTGAAAATAAAGTAATTTGTGATAGATGCTTGTTTATTACTATGTAATAAAATGTAGTGCACAGTTTAGCATTTATAACCTAAACTGTTCATATATAATTTGTTTGTACATTAGGCTCCACAAATGATGTAACAAAAATGAACAGTAAAAAAGAGATGAAAAAGGTTATTGAAACAAAATTTAGATTGGTGCTTGCAATGCAGACAGTTAAAGATTTTCTATGACTTTTGTCTGGTCACAGTTGGTTTTGTGTTATAATAAAAAGATTGAAGCTAGATTGTGTATGATGATAAAATCTGTCAAGCTCAGTCTTTTGTGTGCTAAAAAAAGAAAAAAAAGAGTTCCTAAGAGGTGATTATTTTTCGTTTGTATGTCTGTCTGTAATTAAGCCACATTTGATTAACTAAGTTGTCCAGTGTTCAATTGTTGTGTGGTGGTGTCATCTTTATTGTAATCGATAATTTAGGCATTCCACTTTTCCCAAAATGACAGTTGAGTGACATTAAACAATTACATTGTGTTTGTATTAATGTTTTTTTTTGTGTTTTTTTTTAATTTAGTGGCATATATTTCTTTAAATGTTTAGAAATTTCATTTTATCCAGCCAAAGGGGGGGGTAAAAGTCTACCTTATTTATGTAGATTGTATTTTTGTATATTCACTGCACAATGTTTGGAAAATGAAAATTTACTCAGAAGTAGGAGTATGAAAAAGCTCTTGTTTGACTCAAGTGTTGCTTACAGAAATCTCCATAGTGCCTTTGAAATAACCCATCATGAAATGTTAGGTCCTTGATTTTTCTTTTTGTTTTTTTTTTTTTTTGTTTTTATATATATATATATGTGTATATATATATATATATATATATATAATTGTTTGACTGGTAATGCGCTGGAAGCATATCTTATAAAATAATATTGTTGAGCTCTATAAAAAATATATGTATTGAATGATGTTAGGGAATATGTGTGTGTATATATCATTATTGAAAATAAAGGTTTGTATGAAAGTTTAATAAAACTGTTAAATCAGTGTTCCAAATGTGGACTGTAAAACATGATTTCTGTTAGTCAAGTAATGTTCGGGTGATTACAAAAAACATGTAATTGCATTGGAATATGTCATATACTTGCCTGTTTTTTTTTTTTTATCTGGGGCAGATTAAATCAAACATCAGCTCTACATCAAATCAAACAGTAAATCAAACATCAGCTCAAAAGCTCTACATAGCACATTAAGTTGTGTTATGTAGAGTTTACTGATTTATTTGTATGGAAATTGCAGAAAATTGATATTCTCCATAACACTATTTTCCACAGTAGAATGAAAGCAAGGATGTACTGTATTTGTGTATAATAGTTCAGCTAATTGCCTACAATTACTGCAAGTAAAAGTAGCAGCTTTAAAAATTTCCAGATGCTTATCTAAACTAATTGCTAAATCATGGCGAAATGAAATCTGAAAATATAGTCTGCTTTGAAAAACAAGCGATAAAGTCCCTTTGGTCTGAGTGCAGCCATTTAAACATCTCATATTGTGAAATCATTCATGAATTGAAGGATTTCATGATATGAGATGTTACAATAACAATGCAATATAAAAACTTTGGTTTGTCTAAAATATTCACCTTAGTAATGACGCAAATGTACTAACTAATGTCAGATAGTAGCTTATTAACAGATTCAACTGATGTGCTAACTTCAACTGAACAAAAAAAAAAAAAAATGTCCAAAATAAATTTAAATAAGTAGTTCATAAATTCGCAACTAATTTGAACTATACTGAATTCATTGCAGCATATTTGAATATATATGCCGTTCCAGTAATTGAATGTAGCAATCATATCAGGTTAATGCTGTGATATCGCTGATAGGTCTGTTGGAAAAAGGAGGATTTGCAGGTGCATCTTGTTATCACGATTGTGATAGCTGGGATTTTCGAAGTACCTACTGGCAACTAATTATTTTCTGCAAACCAATCCCCACCTATGTGTGCAGTTCTTTCCATTTTAGTATTTACTTGAAAACAGTTACCAAAAATTTTATCACAAAATTCAGTTAACAGGAAATAGTGTGCAAGTTCTGCGCATTTCATATTAACTGGTTTCCACTGTAATTAGTACATATCTTATGATTCTTTTTTTTGTTCAAAATTTGAACAAAAAAAATTTTTATTTTTTTAACCTGTATACATTACATTATGAAAACGGCTGCAGGTGGTCCATGGGCCACACTTTGTGAACCCCCCCCCCCCCGTATTACATTATAGAAGTCCTTGGAAACTTCAGACCCTCAAAAATCCGTTTAGCACAATACGGCACTTGACTAATTGGCATTTAAATTTGACCAGTCCCATTCCATGTAGCAGTTCCCATCAAGCTGAAAGAGGTGCACTCTGCAATACGCTTGCTACTCTAACCCTTCTCTCCCCCCCCCCCAAAGCACCTTTGATAATTTAGGGTCATGTGATTATTCTATGATGTCCCAATGTAGGCCCGTTCTGTGTAGCACAGTTAATAGAATCGCCACCCTCCTCACTGGGTAGAAAAGACGCGAGTTCACATATCGCAATGGCACAAGGAATTTTATGGATCTTTTTCACATGGCCGAGTTAGATGGTCTCCGATGAGGGTAGCATGGGTTTTTCGTTTTCCATCAACCGGTGCAATACCACCACTTTGCTTATTGCAGACTTGAAGTGGTGGAACCCATGTTTAGTATCCAGAACTAATGGAAGTGCTGTGGCTCAGAGCAGAACTGAGGGGGGGCAGTTGTCCTCTGACTCACAGCCTTATAAAATGCACTGTTTGCTTGATGTTTGCAGAGCAATCGGGTACGGGACATGATACTGCCAAGGGGGATGTCTTTGTGTGTGCGCGATGCAAGGAGTGTATCGATATCGGGCAACAACTCGGCGTTCTTGTGGGCCTATAAGAGCTTGAAGGACAGGGTGGATGCCCTCGAAGAAACTAAATTGAGGGGCCCATCAAGCTCTCAGCTACCCACACCAACGCCAGAGCTTGCACTTGGGCATCGTGTGACACAGAGGCAACCCCCAAGGCAGAATGCGCTGGTCCCGAAGGAACTAGTAGTTGTTGGTGACTCTATTGTCAGGGAAACGGGGAACATGCTTTGTAAAAAAGATGGTGGAACAGGACCAGGGTATGTCTGCCAGGGGCAAAGGTTGATGACGTAGAGCGAATATCATCTTTTAAGGGCAGGTGATATAGTTGTACACGTTGGCACTAATAATATTAAGAGTAGGAGACCGGCAGAATTACTTAACAAGTACAGGTCACTGTTGAACAAAAGCCAAGAATTAGGGTTGAATTTGAAAGTGTCTGCAATTCTGCCCACACACGATAGGAGGGAGTAAATGATGAGAGTCTTGTCGATCAATTCGGCCCTGGAAAGATTGTGCAAGGCTCAAGGGGTAGAATTTTTTTCAGCCTGGACTGTACTTGTTAACAGGAGAGATTGCTTCTACAGGGATGGGATACACTTAAATAGAAAGGGTGCAAGAATATTTGCTGATGCTATCGAGGCAGTGTTAGGTGGGTCGGAAAACTGCTAGCTTGGGGGGAGACAAAGACCAATAGATTGACAGTAGCCACTGGCAGAGGTGAAAGAGATTCTTGCACTGCTTCTATTAGAATGAGCAGAAGCCTGAAAAACAAGATGCATGGTATTTCAGAGACTGCTGGGAGCCATTGCGGTACAAGTAAACACATGGGTTGTGTTAGGGTAGCTAAGAATAGAAACAGGTGCAGGTATACTTGCGTGTACACCAATGCTAGGAGTTTAGTAAATAAATTTGATCAATTTGAGGTATTGCTCAAAACATCAAAGGCAGATATTGTTGGGATATCAGAGACGTCGTGTCACACAGATATAAGGGATGCAGAACTGGAATTTGGGGAGTACAACGTCTACAGAAAGGATAGACAGGATAGGAAGGGGGGAGGGGTTATGCTATTAGTTAAGAAACACATAAAAACCAAGGAAGTGAAGCCAGTCGACATCGCTGGACAGTGCAGTGTCGAGTCAGTTTGGTGTGACATAAGCATTGGGAGATCAAAATTGAGAGTAGGAGTTGCTATAGGCCTAATGACTCTGATGAGTATAATAAGGAACTGTACAGGGAAATAGAGTGGGCCACTAAATCAGAGAGTCTTATAATGGGAGATTTTAATTTCCCAGATATTGACTGGAATTTGGGAGCTGGTTACTTACACACTAGCAGGGATTTTGTGGATTTATTGGATGATTGTTTTCTACATCAGCATGTTCGGGAGGCAACTAGAGGGAGTAATACTCTTGATTTGATTATCAGCAGTGATTCTTCATGCATTAAGAATCTGCAGATAAATGAACCACTAGGTGGCAGTGAGCACAGTGTGCTGAAGTGGGATTTACTCAAAGAGGTAACTACCATTAGGGGTAAAGGGAAGGGTTATTGCTTCCGTAAAGGCAACTACGATGGACTGAGACAGTATTTAAATTCTATACAGTGGGACCAACTGGTGATGTTACCAACAGCAAATTCAAAATGGGAAGCATTCAAAGAACTTATCTTGGAAGCTACTAGGCTTTACATACCAACTAAGAAATATTGTTCAAGGTTTAGGCCAAAATGAATGTCAGATGAACTAATGAGGCATATGGCAGAGAAGAAAAATGCATGGGATACTTACAAATTAACACATGACACAGAAGCCTATGATAGATACAAGTTGATATGCAACCAAGTTACAAAGGAGGTTAGGCAGATTACGAGAAATCCTTGGCAAGGGATGCAAAGAAAAACAGCAAAGAGTTCTTTACTTATGTAAACTCTAGAAGGAAGAGGATGAATCAGATTGATATTGATGGGTCAACTGTTGATGATCCTGCTCAGGTAGCTAACAAACTAAATGAATATTTTGCATCGACATTCACACAGGAGTTATTCAGTAAGGGGAATGCCAGAGGTGTATTCAACTCTAGCAGTAAGCTACAGAATCTTGAAATAACTGGGAGTAAAGTGGAGGAGAAACTGTTGAAGATAAACACAAGAAAGGCACCCGGGGTGGATGGGATCTATCCAGTTATATTAAAGGAGGCAGCAAAGGAAGTAAGCAAACCCTTAGCCATAATTATGAGAGCTTCCTTGGACTCAGGGGAGGTACCCATAGACTGGAAATGTCCAAATGTGACCCCAATTCACAAAGGAGGATCAAAGGCTGACACAAGTAATTATAGACCTGTGAGCTTAACTTCTGTTCCAGGAAAATTAATGGAGGCACTGGTTAAAGAAGCACTGCAGGATCATTTAGACAAGACTTCAGTTATAGCTCAGACACAGCATGGTTTTGTTAAGGGGAAGTCTTGCCTGACCAACTTGATTGGATACTATGATGCAGTCACGAAAGAACTGGATGCAGGGAATAACTTTTATATTATATACTTGGATCTTAGAAAGGCTTTTGATACTGTTGCACATGGAAGACTGCTACACAAATTGGAGCAGTGTGACATTGGAGGCAAATTGCTGCTATGGATAAAGGGGTGGTTGAGGGGGAGAAGACAGAGAGTGGTAATCAATGGACATTGCTCATCGTGGACTGATGTTATTAGTGGAGTCCCTCAGGGCTCAGTGTTGGGTCCATTATTGTTTTCTGTATTTATAAATGATATTGATGATGGTATATCAAGCTTAATGTCCAAGTTTGCAGACGATACAAAGGTTGGCAGGGTTGTCAAGGACACTACTGACACTATGCTGCTGCTACAGGATCTGGAAAGGTTGAGCAGATGGGCTGAGAGGTGGCAAATGAAGTTTAACATTGACAAATGTAAAGTACTACACATGGGAAACAGCAACCCCAAGCAACGTATCAACTCTGTGGTACTACACTGACAGTGGTAGAGAATGAAAGGGACTTGGGGGTGGTTGTGCAGGCAGATATGAAGTTCTCTGAGCAGTGCAGACGGGCTGCAAGAGTAGCTCATGGAGTATTGTCAATGATATACATGAATTTTTCCAGCAGGGATAAGGAGGTGATTATTCCATTGTATAAGGCAACGGTCAGGCCACACCTTGAGTACTGTATACAGGTCTGGAGGCCTCATTTCAAGAAGGATGTAGAGCTGCTGGAACGAGTACAGAGAAGGGCAAGAAGATTAGTGAATGGAACAAAGGGGTGCTCTTACGAAGAAAGGCTTAAGTTTTGCAAATTACAGTGTCTGGAGACTAGGCACCAGCGAGGTGATCTGATAGAGGTGTATAAAGCCTTGAATGGTTTAAGCATGCTCAATGCTGATGGGATTCTTCCTCTAGCTCAGAAAAATCACCTGAGAGGGCATAAATTCAAATTGAGGAAAGACAGATGTAGGATAGACGTGCGGAAATTTGCCTTTAGCCAGCGGGTGGTTGGTTGGTGGAACAGACTTCCATCCCTTGTCGTGGAGGTTGATAGCCTAAATAAGTTTAAGGCTCACCTGGACAGGTATTTTGAACGAACAGAGGGGTGAAGTGGAAGTGGGTTTTTTTTTTTGGCTGATGCTGCATAAGCTTGCTTTCTTGCATCAAATGCCTCTACTAATGCTAAGTTCCAGTCAATCCTTCCCCATTTCTTCCATCATGCAGTATGACATGACTTTTGAGGTTATGATGGATATCAGGGCGAGATCCAATCTTCCTTACATTTCGTTAGAGTACAGCTCTAAAACGGTGTTCACAGGCCGGCACTAGTTAGTACACCAAACCCATTGGTAACTATTTAGGAGGCTGCCGGATCAGCTAGTGATCTGGCATAATACCTTGCTACCTCTACTCTGCCAGATAGTGATGGAGGGAGTCCGAGTAGTATGTACGCAGGGGGGCATTCTCGAGGCCATGTTATGTCAAGGATCTGGGTATATTCTTCAAAAATTTCATTACTTGATACAGCCTGTTGCCCCCACCCCACACTTTTTCATACTATTGAATACACGAATTGTCAAACTCATGAAGTAAGCTTATCTGGGAAAAGATCTAAACCTCCCAAACACTTCCTAGTTCATTTTACAAATATACTTCGTCTAGATTCTGATCTCAATGATGTCCATTTCCACTTGCAGTCTCCCAAACCCCATGTACCTTTTCTGACAGAATCTCAGTTATCAGTTGATTCAACTACTGCTCATCTCGCCCAAATTATTCGCTTTATGATTCCTTTTGCCTCAAACGTGGTACTTATGCATATGTCCATTCCAATGTTCCATATCAGAGACTTTGTAATTTGGAATCTCCTCTTTTCAATCTTCTCTAGCTTAAAATCTCTCTACTTCATTCTGTCAAAGTCATCTGTTGTCTCTACCGTTCTCCAAACTCCACTAATCACTTGGAGCTCTTTGCAACTTGACTTTCTCCAGTCCAACTTTCCTAACAGTGAGGTAATTTTCTTGGTGATTTTACTACTCCAGCCAGCTTCCGTTTTCTAGTCACACCAACCCAGCTGGTCGAGATGCTGAGGCTTTTGCAATTACTAATGACCTTGCACAGATTGTTCATTTACCTAGAAGAATACCGGACAATCCTAACCATACAGCCAACATGCTTGCTCTTTTTATCACAAACAACCCTTCTAAGTACACGGTCGAAGGGAGTGGTACTTTAGGCACCTCAGATCACAACTTGATGATTGTCTCTTCTCAAATGGAGCCTTTATCTGGTGGCTATTCCCAACTTCAGGTTGTTTGGCATTACAAGAATGCAAAATGGGATGATCTGCGAGATTTCTTTTCCTTGGTCTTATTACTGTTTCAGAACTTCAGATTCTCAGATCGTTTCAGTGAAATTATTCTTGGAATGAATCCTTTATTCCACACTCCACTTTAAAATCTCGTCCTTTATCTAAACCTTGGTATTCCAATAAATGTGCTCAGGCTGTTCAAGAGAAGAATGTTGCATATTGTAATTGCCTTATTTCAAATTCCGTTTCATTTTCTGCCTACACCAAAGTTCGCAACAATTGTAAAGCAATTATTAATCAGTCCAAACTACATTTCGAAAAGGCTAAGAGTAGAAAATTTACTTATTGCCATAATGGTAGCCGAGCATTCTGATCTCTTGCCAAAACTGTTGGCCGCAACTTTTGCCCATCTCTGCTCTCACCTCTGTCAAAACCAAATGGTTCTCTTGTCAGCCAAGAATAAAGCTGACCTACTAGCTTCCCATTTTGTTTCAAGCTCATGTATTAATGATCTTGATAAAACACGCTTCATTCAATGCCTACTGAGGTCTTCCGTCAAGAGGATGTCAGAAGGATTTTGACGAATCTTGATGCTAAGAAAGCTCCAGGTCGATGGTATTTCTCCACCTGTGCTCCTGAGCTTACTTCTGTTCTTTGCCGCCTTTTTTCACTTTCTTATTCTAAAGGTATTTTTCCTTCTTTGAAATTTGCTCATATCCAGCCGGTTCCTAAAAAGGGTGAAAATTTCCTTCCATCCAATTATCTTCCCATCGCAATTACTTCTCTTTCTAAAGTAATGGAGAAATTAATTAACCGCCAAATTTTAAACTGCTTAGAAACCTTGCGTCCGATCAACGATCGCTAGTATGGATTTCATCAATGTCGATCCACTGGTGATATTCTGGCTTACCCATTTATGGACAAATTCAATGGAAACGTTCTGTGAAACAAGCAGTTGCTCTTGACATCTCAAAAGTTTTCAATCGTAATTGGCATAAAGGTCTTCTAAACAAGCTTCCGTCTTATGGTTTGTCAACTGTTTTTTTAATTGGTTATCCAGTTTTCTCTCTGATTGCTCACTGAGGGTGATGTAGATGGCTATCTGTCTTCTAACTCCACTAATGCTGGTCTCCCTCAAGGCTCTGTTCTTTTCCCCACTTTTCCCCTGACTGGAAATCCTATCCATAGTTTTGCCGATGATAGCACATTAAATTCCACTTTCCGTTTTGAAAACCTTCCCTGCTTAATCAGCTTCAACTTCTCGAATATTCACTAGCAATTCCTTAAATGCCGATCTCCAGTGTGGCAAAGACAACTTAGTTGATTTCAATCCTTCTAAACTCCGTTGTCTTATATCTTGCAAAAAGGATTCATCTGCTCCTATGCTTATCTTTGGTGACACTCCGATTTCTAGGCAAGATGATATATCTATTTTGTCGATTACCCTGACTTCTATTCTCTCTTGGCACAAGTGCATTACAAATATTGCTTCCTCTGGATATAAAAAAATCTAAAAAATTTGGTTTTGTCTTTCGCTTTCGGCGTTACTTTTCTTCCAAACAGCTGTTCACTCTGTACAAATCACAAATCTGCCCTACCGTGGAATAATGTTCCCACATCTGGGGCAGTGCCCCCAAAACCTCTCAGGCTTCTAGGTTCCATTCAGAAAAGGGCAGTTAGGTTAATGACTTAGGTTAATGGCACAAGTGCATTACAAATATTGCTTCCTCTGGATATAAAAAAATCTAAAAAATTTGGTTTTGTCTTTCGCTTTCGGCGTTACTTTTCTTCCAAACAGCTGTTCACTCTGTACAAATCACAAATCTGCCCTACCGTGGAATAATGTTCCCACATCTGGGGCAGTGCCCCCAAAACCTCTCAGGCTTCTAGGTTCCATTCAGAAAAGGGCAGTTAGGTTAATGACTCATCTCTAACCAGAGTCTCCACTTGCTGTCTCATAGACATACTGTTTCGGCTGCATGCCTTTTCTACAGATACTTCCATGGGCACTGTTTTTCTGAAGTGGCTTCTATAATTCCCGTTCTCTCTTTCAAAACAGTCCGAACACGTGCTGCCACCAGCCAACATCCATTTACTGTCCAACTTTTCATCTTCCTCGTTTATTCATTCAACTGCTGTTTTATGGAACAACCTTTATACATATTTCCTGAAAATTAGTCTACAGAAGTTCAAGGCTAATGTCAACAAATATCTTTCGTCTTCTCAACCTCCAACTCAAGCACGGTACTAAGTACAATAGGTTCTAATACCTCTCGTGTTTGGGGTTCTCATAACAAAAATGTGATGCTCACAAGGCGAAAGATGGGGACTGTGTGTCAGATGCTGCCATACATCCCATCCAAAACTTTGGAGCAAATGTTATGTTTTACGTGCATTGTGTGGCGTAGCGTTGTCCTGAATGAGAACACCTTTACTTAACTTTTCAGGCCTCTTGTTTTTCATGGCTCTTCTCAAAGAATCCGACATTGAATTTCCCTATACGCCGCCGTTATTTCACAATGAATCTTAGAAAAATTCAGACGTTTCGTCCACAAAAATCGTACCGCGAACTTGGAGTAACGTTCTAGTTGAACGCTTGCTCCGACAACTGTTACCACTACGTCAACGAAACTAACCTACCGGGGGGGGGGCACAATATTAACTCCATTCGAACAGGTGCCACATTTGTTGCGCAATTATACCAAGAGATAGCAGCAGGTGTAACTTTTTTTTTAATGACCCTCGTAATAGGATAGACGAATTACCTCTATACTGACTGTAGAATACTGATGTTAACACTCCAAAATTCAAATGGATATAAAAACTAACTTAAATACATTCTCCACATCCAAAGAAACATTAATGATCCATCACAGCTGGAATTGAAATGTCGATATATGGTAATATGAATCATATCATCGATTCCGGGTGCCCAAGATCATTAATGTTTCTTCGGGTGTGGAGACCTCATTTAAGTTTTTAGTTCGTTTGAATTTTGGAGAGTGATAGCATCAAAGCGTTCTACAGTCAATATAGAGGTAATTCCTCTTATTCTATTATTAACTAATAGAAAGCTAGCATATATGGAACTATTAATTAATATGAATGAATACAATGGTCCAAGATAAAACCACAACCCCAGGTGGTAATAGCACTTCCACAAAACTTAGTCGGAATGATGCACTGTGGTAAATAGCATTCTCTGGGCATCGGCCAGACTCAAGCATGGCCATCAGGTCAGCAAACCTAATACCATAATTTGTCACTCATAACTTGCACAATGGACAGAAATCATGGAATACCTACCAAGTAATGGGTAGGCCTAGATAAGGTCAGTCACACGGTGAGGCATTGAGTCTGAGTCCACTAGTTCAAGAAAGCATTCCACAGGTATTTCCATCATGGCTGCTGCACCACTGTCCATAATTCCATTGCATTCCTGGGTGGAGGATCCAGAGCTTGAACGGACCTTTCCACCGCATACCAAAGATGCTCTGCAGGGTTCATGTCTATTGAATGAGGAGGCCATTCCATGGTCGTAAAATATGCAGAATGCTCTTCAAACCATGTTCTAGTAACCATGGCTCTGGAGAAGCACATTGTGCTGCTGGAAGAGTTCATTGCGATGTGTGTGTGTGCACAACGACCACGAAGGGATGCAGATGGTTTGCAAGGATGGACACAACATGGGCCATTCAGAGATGCATCTAGATGAACCATATTACCCAACGTATGCCAGGTAAACATGCCCCAGACCATTACTGACCGCCTACCTGAACACTTCCTTATTAACATGATGGATGCATAGCTTTGTGCAGTCTCCACCAGATACGCACCCTCCTGTCCACCCGAAATAACTGGAAATGGGACTCATTGGACCAGGAGACCCCGTCTCCAATCATCCAAGATCCAGTGCCAACGTTCTTTCGCCCAGTTTATGCATAGAGTCTTGTGTCATTTGTTAGCAATGGGACTCTGATGGGTCAGCAGCTCCCCTAACCTATTGAGGCTAATGATCGCCTGACGATCTTGGTGGAGACATTTCTGGCATCTTGCTCGTTGAAGTTGGCGGTGATTTGTGATACTGTTGTTCTCCGATTGGCTGAAACAATGCAAGACATGTTGACGGCCACGTTTATCCACCACCTTGTGGTGGATAAACGTGTTCAGCCTGGACTGTACTTGTTAACAGGAGAGATTGCTTCTACAGGGATGGGATACACTTAAATAGAAAGGGTGCAAGAATTTTTGCTGATGCTGTCGAGGCAGTGTTAGGTGGGTCGGAAAACTGCTAGTTGGGGGAATACAAGGACTAATAGATTAACAGTAGCCACTGGCAGAGGTGGAAGTGATTCTTGCACTGCTTCTAATCAAATGAGCAGAAGTCTGAAAAACAAGATGCAGGATATTTCAGAGACTGCTGGTAGTCATTGCGTTACAAGTAAACACATGGGTTGTGTTAGAGTAGCTAAGAATAGAAACAGGTGCATGTATACCTGCGTGTACACCAATGCTAGGAGTTTGGTAAATAAATTTGATGAATTTGAGGTATTGCTCAAAACATCAAAGGCAGATATTGTTGGGATATCAGAGACGTGGTGTCACACAGATATAAGTAATGCGGAACTGGAATTTGGGGAATACAATGTATATAGAAAGGATAGACAGGACAGGAGGGGAGGAGAGGTTATGCTATTAATTAAGAAACACATAAAGTCAAAGGAAGTGAAGCCAGTTGACATCGATGGACAGGGCAGTGTCGAGTCAGTTTGGTGTGACATAAGCATAGGGAAATCAAAATTGAGAGTAGGAGTGTGCTATAAGCCTAATGACTGATGAGTATAATAATATATTGTACAGGGAAATAGAGTGGGCCAGTAAATCAGAGAGTCTTATAATGGGGGATTTTAATTTCCCAGATATTGACTGGAATTTGTGGGTTGGTCACTCGCACACTAGCAAGGCTTTTGTGGATTTATTGGATGATTGTTTTCTACATCAGCATGTTCGTGAGGCAACAAGAGGGAGCAATACTCTTGATCTGATTATCAGTAGTGATTCTTCATGCATTAAGAACCTGCAGATAAATGAACCACTAGGTGGCAGTGATCACAGTGTGTTGAAGTGGGATTTACTCAAGGAGGTAACTACCATCAGAGGTAAAGGGAAGGGTTTTTGTTTTCGTAAAGGCGACTATGATGGTCTGAGACAGTATTTAAATTCTATACAGTGGGACCAACTGATGATGTTACCAACAGCAAACTCAAAATGGGAAGCATTCAAGGAACTAATCTTGGTGGCTACCAGGCTTTACATACCAACTAAGAAATATTGTTCAAGGTTTAGGCCTAAATGGTTGTCAGATGGACTAATGAGACATGTGGCAGAGAAGAAAAATGCATGGGATACATACAAATTAATGGGTGACATGGAAGCCTATGATAGATATAAGTTGGTCTGTAACCAAGTCACAAAGGAGATTAGGCAGGCAAAGGCAGACTACGAAAAATCCTTGGCAAAGGATGCAAAGAAAAACAGAAAGGAGTTCTTTACATACTTGAACTCGAGAAGGAAAGGGATGAATCAGATTGGTCCACTGGATATTGATGGTTCAACAGTTGAGGATCCTGCTCAGGTGGCTAACAATCTAAACGAGTATTTTGCATCTACATTCACGCATGAGGAGTTATTCAGGAAGGAGAATGATGTAGGTAAAGTAGACATTCGCAGTGAGCTGGATGATTTTGTAATAACTGAGAGGAAAGTGGAGGAGAGATTGTTGAGGATAAACATAAAAAAGGCACCTGGGGTGGATGGGATCTATCCAGTTATATTAAAGGAGGCAGCAAAGGAAGTATGCAAACCCCTAGCCATAATTATGAGAGCTTCTTTGGACTCAGGGGAGGTACCCATAGACTGGAGATGTGCAAATGTAACCCCAATTCACAAAGGAGGATCAAAGGCTGACACAAGTAATTATAGACCTGTTAGTTTAACTTCTGTTCCAGGTAAATTAATGGAGGCACTGGTTAAAGAAGCACTGCAGGATCATCTAGACAAGAATTCAGTTATAGCTCAGACGCAGCATGGTTTTGTTAAGGGCAGGTCTTGCCTGACCAATTTGATTGGATACTATGATGTAGTCACAAAAGAACTGGATGCAGGGAATAACTTTGATATTATATATTTGGATCTTAGAAAGGCTTTTGATACTGTTGCACATGGAAGACTGCTGCACAAATTGGAGCAGTGTGGCATTGGAGGCAAATTGCTGCTATGGATAAGGGGATGGTTGAGTGGCAGAAGACAGAGAGTGGTAATCAATGGACACTGCTCAATGTGGACTAATGTTATTAGTGGAGTTCCTCAAGGTTCAGTGTTGGGTCCATTGTTGTTTTCGGTGTTTATGAATGATATTGATGATGGGATATCAAGTTTAATGTCTAAGTTTGCAGATGATACAAAGGTTGGCAGGGTCGTTAAGGACACTACTGACGCTATGCTGCTGCAACAGGATCTGGAAAGGTTGAACAGATGGGCTGAGAGGTGGCAAATGAAGTTTAACATTGATGGAGTTTAACAGTTACTGTTACCCATATGTAGTAAAGTACTACATATGGGTAACAGTAACCCCAGAGCAATGTATCAACTCTGCGATACTACACTGACAGTGGTGGAGAATGAAAAGGACCTGGGGGTAATTGTGCAGGCAGATATGAAGTTCTCTGAGCAGTGCAGACGAGCTGCAAGAGTAGCTCATGGTGTCTTGTCAATGATATACAGGAATTTTTCTAGCAGGGATAAGGAGGTGATTATTCCCTTGTATAAGGCAATGGTTAGGCCACAATCTTGAGTATTGTATACAGGTCTGGAGGCCTCATTTCAAGAAGGATGTAGAGCTGCTGGAACGGGTACAGAGAAGGGAACAAGATTAGTAAATGGAACAAAGGGTTGCTCTTACGAAGAAAGGCTTAAGTTTTGGCAAATTACAGAGTCTGGAGACTAGGCACCGGCGAGGTGATCTGATAGAGGTGTATAAGGCTTTGAATGGTTTGAGCATGCTCAATGCCAATGGGATTCTTCATCTTTCTCAGAATAATCACCTCAGAGGGCATAAATTCAAATTGAGGAAGGACGGATGTCGGATAGATGTGCGGAAATTTGCCTTTGGCCAGCGGGTGGTTGGTTGGTGGAACCGACTTCCATCACTTGTTGTTGAAGTTGATAGCCTAAACAAATTTAAAGCTCAACTGGACAGGTATGTTCGAACGAACGGAGGGGTGAAATGGGAGAGGGTTTTTTTTTTTTTTTTTGGCTGATGCTGAATAAGCTTGCTTTCTTGCATCATATGCCTCTACTAATGCTAATGCTAAACACGAAAGGTACCAGAACCTATAGTACTTAGTACCGTGCATGGGTTGAAGGAGAAGTATGGGGGAAGGGGGATGCCGGAAACTTTGCTCTAGAGACTAAACATGGGTTTCACCACTTCAAGCCTCCAAGAGCAAAGTGGTGGTATTGCACCAGTTGATGAAAGTCATCTACCACCTACGTATGGTAATATGGGGCAGAAAATCACTTTTCTTGGCACTATATTCTAGCTCTATTACACATTACTAAATTCAGCAGTGGCTCAGGAAGCATGAAGAATATCCAGATAAAGTAACTACTAGGTTTCAGAAATCATAATATATTGGTGTGGAATGTGTTTAAAAGATATTATGTTATTATTAAGGGTAAGGAGGGGATTTTGCTTTGGTAAACGTGTCTAGAGTGGTCTTAGACAACTTTTAATTCCTTTCAGTGGGGACAAAATTCATGGTGTTACACTGCAAGTTCCAGATGTGAGGCATTCAGGGAAGTAATCACAGACGTTATTAACCTTTTAACACTAATTAAGAGATATTGCATAGTTCAAGGTTAAGAACTAAATATATGTCATGTGAACTGATGAGCCTAATGGCAGAGAAGAAAAATGCATGGGATGGTTATAAACTAGCAGGGGCCACAGTTGCCACAGCAAGTATGGTCAAACTAGTCTGCAATCAGGTCGCTAGGGGGATTACGGGATTAGGGAACTGGTTAGCAGGGGCCCTTACCCCAGTGCGCCATTCTTTAAGGGGCGTCAAATTTACAAATCATGAAATATATATATATATCCTTATTACTAAGGTGGGCGCCAAAAAATCTTTCTTTCTGGGGCGCAAAAATACCTTGGTCCAGCACTGTTAAGGGAGTTAGGTAAGCTGTCAGTTTATGAGATGTCCTTGGCTAAGAATGCAAAGAAAAGTAGTAAAGAACAAAATATTTTTTGATAGAGGTAGCATCTTTTCTTGACAAACATGGAATAGAAATAGCAAATTGCAGATCTCACTCATAAGGCGCCTTCATAGCCAGGTGGGCAGGAGCAGCAGTGCATAGCTCATGCTTCTTGATTAGACCGGGGCTCGAGCCCGTGACCACCAAATACGGAGGATGCGGAAAGGTCAAGGAATGACCACCGCATATCCCCGGAGCAATATGGCCTTAGTTGCTAATGCTCCTAAAAACCAAATAACAAACAAACAAACAAACAAACAAACAACTCACTCATAGGACAACGCTGCCAATATGAACGGGATGTATTCTGGAGTCCAAACGAGATTTAAGGAAATCAACAAACTGACATGTGTTACACGTAGCGTGGAACTGGCATGTGCTGCACATGACACGGAACAGCCATGCACTTTATCCAGCCTTAATTTAGTAAGGACCACGTCCGCAGAAAGCTGCTCGGCTGCCGTTAATTTTTTCAGCATTTTACAAAAAGGGAAGAACGCATCTTTTCCAATTTGGGGTAGGTGAATGAATTAGGATCCCCCCCCCCACTGTAATATACGAATAAAAAAAGGAATAAAATTGGATAAAAATTCAATACAAGTCGCAAAAGAGAAGGTTTAACACCAGACTCTTGCTAAGAAAACCCGTTCAGGTACTAAAAATCAGAGGCCAAAAAATTAGTAGTAGTCAATGACAGCTTTATGCAACTGCATGATGACGATTATAAGCACTGAAATGAATTCACTATTACAGAACTTTTTATGTAGAAGACTGAGAAATATTTTCTTGTTTGCTTCGATCTTTAATTAGTTTTGATAGACTTACGTCGACAGTGAATAAACATCTAATGAATATTTGTTGAATAGATATTTACAGTGATTATTCATGCATTACGAATTTTGCAGATAATGGAACCACCAGGTAGCACTAATCACAGCGTACTGATGTGGGACTTATTTCAAGACGTAACTACCATCAGGGGTAAACGGAAGGGTTTTTGCTTTCGTAAAGGTGAATACGGTGGTCTCAGACAGTTTTTAAATTCTATGCAGTGGGACCAACAGATCATGTTACCAACAACAAATTCTAAAGCTACAAGGATTTTAATACTAAACTAATTGTCAAAACATACTAATGTTTTTAAACAAACCAATGGTCAAAACATCAAAGGCAGATATTGTTGGGATATCAGAGACGTGGTATCACACAGATATAAGGAATGCAGAACTGGAATCTGGGGACTACAATGTGTACAAGAGGATAGACAGGATAGGAAGGGAGGTTTATATATAACGATTATGCTATTAGTTAAGAAACACATAAAATTCAAGGAAGTGCAGCCAGTCGACATCGCTGGACAGTGCCGTGTCGAATCAGTTTGGTGTGACATAAGCACTGGGACTTAAAAATTGAGAGTAGGAGTGTGTTATAGGCCTAATGACTCTGGTGAGTATAATAAGAAACTGTACAGGGAAATAGAGTGGGCCACTAAATCAGAGAGTCTTATAATGGCGGATTTTAATTTCCCAGATATTGACTGGAATTTCTGGGTCGGTCACGCACACACTAGCAAGGCTTTTGTGGATTTATTGGATGATTGTTTTCTACATCAGCATGTTCGGGAGGCAACTAGAGGGAGTAAAACTCTTGATCTGATTATCAGCAGTGATTCTTCATGCATTAAGAATCTGCAGATAAAGGACCCACTAGGTGGCAGTGAACACAGTATGCTGAAGTGGGATTTACTCAAACGGGTAACGGAAAGGGTTTTTGCTTTCGTAAAGGCGACTACGGCGGTCTGAGACAGTATTTAAATTCTATACGGTGGGACCAACTGATGATGTTACCAACAGCAAATTCAAAATGGGAGGCATTCAAAGAATTAATCTTGGAAGCTACTAGGCTTTACATATCAACTAAGAAATATTGTTCAAGGGTTTAGGCCTCCTAAATGGATGTCAGACGAACTAATGAGACATGTGGCAGAGAAGTCGATGGGATACATATAAATTAATGGGTGACAAGGAAGCCTATGATAGATATAAGCTGGTGTGTAATCAAGTCACAAAGAAGATTAGGCAGGCAAAGGCAGATTATGAGAAATCTTTGGCAAAGAATGCAAAGAAAAACACCAAAGAGTTCTTTACCTATCTAAACTTTAGAAGGAAAGAGATGAATCAGATTGGTCCACTGGATTATTGATGGTTCAACTCTTGATGATCCTGCCCAGGTGGCTAACAAATTAAATGAGTATTTTAGTTCAGTGGTAGAAGACAGAGAGAGAGAGAGTAGAATCAATGGACACTGCTCTTAGTGGATTAATGTTATTAGTGGAATCCCTCAGGGTTCAGTGTTGGGTCCATTATTGTTTTCTGTATTTAAAATGATATTGATGATGGTATATCAGGCTTATGTCCAAATTTGCAAACGATATTAGTTGGCAGGTTGGCAGGTTAAGGACACTAATGACAGTACACTGCTGCAACAGGATCTAGAAAAGTTGAGCAGATGGGCTGAGTGGTAGCAAAATGTAAAGTACTACATATGGGAAGCAGAACCCCATTGCAACGCATCAACTCTGTGGTACTACATATGGGAAGCAGAACCCCATTGCAACGCATCAACTCTGTGGTACTACACTGACATTGATATTTGATATTTATTACTTAAAGCGGTCCTACCAACCAATGGCAACCCCACTGTCAGTTACACATAATTTAGCAGTATTCTTATATATTCCATCTCCTGTTTGCCCAGGTACAGGGAGGGAAAAACCTGCCATGACCAAAAAAGATTGACATGAACTAATTGAAAAATAATCAAATTACATAAAAGATAAAATATACATATAATTAAATTTCAGACAAAGTCCAAACTTCATTGGAAAGATCTGCATCTGTTCACAGTCTGTTGGAAAGCCAGCAGCACAAGGAGCTGGAGTTGCAGTGGATAAAGCAGACTCAAGCCTCCACGATTTCACTGAATTCTAGGTAATTCGGCACACACCATACCGCATTACAAATACAAGGCTTCCAGATGCAGAAGAGTCTTCCACCTAAGAAATATTGCAGTTGCAAATGCTTGGAAAGTCAATAAGTTCTCCTGTTTATCAACCAGAATTGTCTCGCAGCCTTCTGCCATAAGATTGAGATTACTAACCCGAGATACCAATTCAATTCTTAGATCGCAGTACTCCTCGCAGTTGTACATAATATGTTCCCATGATTCTCTTTCGCCACAATGGCAACTAGATCTTTCATTAATTCCTAAATCATGCAACTTTGCATTAATCGAACCATGACCAGTTAATAAGAACATAGCTTGTAAGTTTGGGGCAAACCATTTGAATTTTATCGAGACTGCATTTCTTAAATATGGGAAAAAATTTTGTTTTATCTGCCCTTTATCACAAACACTCCAACGCTCTTGCCAGACTTTTACCAAAGCATCCCAGATTCTTGTCCTTTCCTTCCTGGGATCTGCCAAAATGTCCACCTGTATATTCAGAAAAGAACAGGGAATGCCACAGCGGATGAAGTACGCCAATGCACAATACAATAAATGCAGATCAATAGGCAATTTTCCAGTCACAATCTGCAAAGCTGGGGTCGACACAGTTCTGCATGCCAGTCTGCGCGTGTAGCACAGTGGTATCGTCACCGTCCTCCCCACACCAGGTGGAAAAGGCCTAGGTTCGAATCCCGTCGATGAGGCGAGGAACTTTAGTGGGCTTTTTTCACTCCGTGGCTGAGTTAGTCGGTCTCAGGCATAGATAGCAAGGTTTTTCCCCACAGTAACTGGGGTTTTTTCGTCCAGCAAAAGAGGCAAATCGGACCATAGAACATACGCAATTTACAGAACAAATACGGGTTAATGTATTTAATTACGGGTAACCCTAAAATAATAATAATAATAATAATAGTTCTGCATGCCATGCACATCTTAAGGAGCATTACTCTCTGAATGGAACTGAGCTTTCTAGTAAATACTTTTCCACTTACACATTCAAACCAAATTGGTGCACCATACATTACCATGGGGATAAATACACATTCATATAGCAAGTTCAGCACCTTACCTTTTATTCCCCAGCCAACTCTATTGATTCGAGTAATCATCCCAATAAATTGCCTCACCTTTTTTGATAGATAAGTAACATATGAGTTGAAAGTCAAAGATCCGTCAAACAATGCCTAGATATTTTAATTGCCTTGCCGATTTTAGGCTCGACCCATTCATTCTAACAACCGGGGATCTTCTACTCGAAAATTAATCCTTAGAGATCATTGTACTTGTTTTGGTTCCTGATACATTCAGTATATGTAACCTACACCAGTTATTAAGTTCAAACAAAACCTGCTGTTACCTGGTTTCTAGTTGCATCCGTGTATTTCCTTCAATAAGCAACACAAGATCATCGGCATATGCCACCATCTCTATATGCTCGAAGTCCCTACGCAACCAATCGTCCAAAACTATGTTCCACATTAGTGATCCAAAAACCGATCCTTGTGGGCATCCCCTGGTCACCTCTTATACAATAGAATCAACCGACGACTTAACAGTCACTGTACAGTGCATGAAGTAGTCCTTTACCACCCTAAAGATCTTAGTTGAACAGCCTGCAAGTCTCAACATCATAAGAACGCTACTCCATTGAATGGAGTCAAAAGCTCCCTCAAAGTCAATAAAGATTCCAAGGACATACTTACTGTTCGAACCTAATATATAGTTTCGCAATGCCCGAAGCGCATCTTCTGTTCCACGACCTGGAGTAAAACCATATTGTCTGCCAGACCAGCCTAAATTTTTTTCAGTATAGTCAGTAATCCCTCTTGCCACCATCCTTTCAAACACCTTTCCTAATCCAGGAAGGAGGGCAATAGGTCGATAAGATCGTGGATCATTCTTTGGTCTAGATGGTTCCTTCAGTATCAGCTTTAATAGGGCATCCTTCCACGGTGATGGAAAGGCCCCGTCACGCAGGCAGCTATTAAAAGCTTCAAGAAGGATCCCTGGTATCAGTCGATGAGCCCGTTTAATGACCTCTCCTTCAATGAGGTCCATCCCTGGGCATTTATTGTTCCTTATGCGTTGTGTACTGCATCACAGAGTTCAATCAGGCTAAAGGGATCCTCTTCATGTACCCCAGAGTAAGCAAGATTAAGCCTTTACATCAACTTCTGTTCCTCATCGTCTTGCTCAGAGATAGTATTTCCAATCAGATGACCCAAAATCGCAGACATACTTTCTCTCCAACTCGTACTTTCCTGGTCAACACCTCCAATAGAGTATGCTATATCTCCATTATATATTTTAGTCTTGCTAGTATATAGCTTATATACAATTTCCCATGGGTTTCTCATTGCCCACTGTTCTAACCAAAGTTCTCCAGGCAGTTAATTTTGATTTAGATATCATATGCACGTATGCACTCCGTATCCTCTGATACTCTACTTTAAGTACATTAACATCCTCCTCCCATTGTTACGCTTATTTCTTTGGTATCTTTTCCGCGCTTTACGAACCTGCTTCCGACGTTGGCTTAACTCTCCAGACCACCATTTAACTGGAAACCTATTGCAGTTCTTTTGTTTCATAGATGTGCTAGAAGCCTCAAAGAGACGGTGATAGAGAATGAAAAAGACCTGGGGGTAATTGTGCAAACAGATATGAAGTTTTCTGAGCAGTGCATGGTGTCTTGTCAACGATATACAGGATTTTTTCTAGCAGGGATAAGGAGGTGATAATCCCCTTGTATAAGGCAATGGTCAGGCCACACCTTGAGTGCTGTATACAGGTCTGGAGGCCCCATTTTAAGAAGGATGTAGAGCTGTAGGAACGAGTACAGAAAAGGGCAACAAGATTAGTGAATGGAATGAATGGAATGAATATTAGTGAATGGGTTGCTCTTACTAAGAAAGGCGTCAGTTTTGCAGATTACAGTGTCTGGAGACTAGGCACATGCGAGGTCATCTGATTGAGGTGTATAAAGCCTTGAATGGTTTGAACATGCTCAATGCTGATGGCATTCTTCCTCTTGCTCTCACTTGAGAGGGCATAAATTCAAATTGAGGAAAGACAGTTGTAGGATAGATTGTGCGGAAGTTTGCCTTTAACCAGCGGGTAGTTGATTGGTGGTAAAGACTTCCATTTTTTGTTGTGGAAGTTGATAGCCTAAATAAATTTAAGGCTGAACTGGAGAGGTATTTGGAACGAACGGGGTGAAATGGAAGCGTTTTTTTTTTTTTTTTTTGGCTGATGCTTCATAAGCTTGCTTTCATGCATCTTATGCCTCTACAGTAGGAGTGGGGTCACTTTGAACGAAACTGACCAGGGGGGGCGGTCTGTCAAACCTCCCTTCCCCCACCCCGCCAACCCTCCCCTCTCCGAGCTCGCGGGCTGCCTCCCCCCTCCCTCCCCTACCCCGAAACACTTTGAACAGAATTGCACAGCGGGTGGTCTGGAGACTTCCCCTCCCTCCCCCACCCCAAAACACTTTGAACAGATTTTGTCAGCGGGTGGTCCGTCGACCCAACCCCGCCACTAGGTGGCGCTGTCATCGAAACACTTTGAACAGAATTTCACAGCGGGTGGTCTGTCGACCCACCCCCGAAAGAAACACTTTGAACCGATTTTGGTTGCGACGGTCGCCGCTAGGTGGCACTGCCATAGAAACACTTAAGCTAGCTGACCAAGGGCAGTATTCCACCCTCCCCACCCCCACACACAGATGTTGAATCTTTGATTGTGATGACGTCATCAATCACGTGAATCCTTCCCATGATAATGTTATTTTTAGGCAATAAATTAATTAGTGTTATTTTGAATTGTTTTTACTTTAAAGTATTCATGAACAAATCAATGGTATTTTT
This sequence comes from Mastigoproctus giganteus, assembly GCF_048544385.1. Lineage (NCBI taxonomy): Eukaryota > Metazoa > Arthropoda > Arachnida > Uropygi > Thelyphonidae > Mastigoproctus > Mastigoproctus giganteus. Next base: position 164,570,571 of record NC_143575.1, read on the forward strand.
AAAGTATTCATGACCAATATTTTTAACCAATGGTATTTTTTAAAGTATTCATGAACAAATCAATGGTATTATTTGAACATAATTAAAGTATTCATGACCAATATTTTTAACCAATGGTATTTTTTAAAGTATTCATGAAGAAATCAATGGTATTTTGTGATTTGAAAGTGATTTTCAATATAATTTTTAATGAAGACAGATTTTAACGGATGACCTTTTTTGTTTGGAATACTGAACTACAGTTGCTTTCGAATAGATTTGAATAAATTTGTACGTGAACATCCTCGTGAATATTGTTGTTTGCCGTATAACGAACAGTCAAACTCATTCATGGCAAGATTTCACTGGTTCTCTTTATTTCGAACACAGTTATAATTTGATTAGTGTTATTACTTGAATGCAATTAATGTGTTTTTTCATAATTATAAAGTTCGAAATTAATTTAAAATGGTTGAAGTTTAAGGGGAAATTTAAAAAGTTAAAATAAATTTACCACAGGTTGTGTGAAAATTACAAGGTAAACATCGTAACTCCCAAGCTGTATAACATTCTTACTATTCTGGTTAAAATTCTAAAATCTTCATTGCAGACTGGGTTAAACGGGCTTTTATCGGAATTGTAAAGAGACCGCACAGGTCTTTACTAATAATAAAATCTCAATTCAGATTGCATACTGTTATGAGAACAATCCATTTTTTGTTTTCCCGTATGAAGTTTTCAAGCATAGTTCCAGAAAGTGTTCAGCATTTACAGTATGGAAAAAATTTTCGAGCACCACAAAAATAGACCGGTGATGCTAAGTTTAAGTACTTAGCAATTAAATTTAACTTATTTACATAGTTTTCCACTCACTTAGTTTTATTAGAGTTCACATTTTGTCTTTCCAGTGAGCGAAAATTTTACTCACACAAAGCTGAACGAGAATGGTTTGCATTTGAAATTGTGTGTTACCCAGAGCCACAATCCTTGACACGTCTTCCTTTTGCTGCGAATATTTTATCAATTCTGGACATTTCTTCTCCACTTTGATAACTACACCACAAGAATCTGAATGGAGGGTTGAAAAATTCACAAAACCAACACGAGCTTCAATCCATTTGAAGATACAGAAATTGTAATGACACCAACCCCACGGCTAAAGGCAACTGAAATGCTATAATTATCACGTGGGAGTTTAACCAATCATAAACCAGCTTTGTACGATAACAAGCAAAAAATTAAGTGATATCCACAATATTTTTTCAAAAAATGTTTCGTAATCTGTATACTGATATGTCCATAAGCCTGGAAAACGTAAAATAGGTAGAACTCTGAGAAAAACCCCCAAAACAGCAGTGCCATAAACCTCCGTTTATGTCATAATCCTTTGGTTTAATTCCAGGAACACAATTCCCAATTAAACAACATATTTTTTACATAATTGTAATATGTCTCTGTAGCCAATAGAAAATACTGTAATTGCATGTCTATATGAACGCAATAATATTTATTGTGATCCTGCGATTGTGTTTTTCCCCAAAACACTAAGACGTTAGTATGAACTTATTTTCACTCTCAATAATAGTACTAAGACACAGATAAAATTCGCAAAAGAATAAAAACTTATTTCTCTATCAATAATAATGTTAAGGAACCACAAAGACACAGATAAAAGTTACAAAAGAATATTCTATTTTATTCTTAAAAAAACTAAAGAAAGATACAAAATACTTACAACTAAAGATTCCCTAATCTAAATAAATCAAGCTACTGTAACCACCATCTGTTGTTAAAACATCGTTACTCCGATCGTGCCAGATGATGGGCACGGTGGAAGCACCGGACGTGGAAAAACCGCTCTCATCAACGGCATAGGGATTCCGAGGACCACCAACATTTACATTGTCTTCTTCATACTCCCTGACAATAATTATGTCCGGTGAGTGAACCTCACGATCAACGTATGCCGATCCTATTGACACTTCCGATGCCGACCGTGAGGAGTTGGATGCGGATATATCACCATCGTATGAAAGATGCAAACTTGCAGAGGTTGAAAATTTCATTGACACTTCCCATGAACAGAGGCTATCATCCAGCGATAGAGATGAATTGGTGTAATCGATACAGGACAGCCCCGTACTAATGGGAGTTGAGCTCCGTGTTTTTGGAAAATATGTCGAGGCATTCCAGTCAAAGACCTCATAACGGTTAGCAACGTCCGAAAGGTCTATGTCGTCGCAGGAATCCAAGGGAGTTGAACTCCGTATTTTCGGAAAATATGTCGAGGCGTTCCAGTCAAAGGTCTCAACAACGGTCAGCAACTTCCAAAAAGGTCTACGTCGTTGCAGGAAACCCACGGGTCACCACACTCTGAACTTTTATCATAACAGACACCTGACCCTGAACACATGCACAAACTGTAGCTACACAACATTGTAAGGACGGAAAAAACGTGAGAGTTGCATGAAGAAATAAACACAAAACTAGCCCCCTTTTAAACTCAAGCAGGTTCAAATGTTAACCCAATACAACCAATCAGATTGGTAGGGAAAGCTGAAAATTTAACCAATGAGATGCGTTCATGAACGTGAGTACGCGCCCGCGTGTACGTACCGGAATCATCGTATATAATACTGTTGCTAAAAACAACTTATTAGTTAACGTGCTCCTTTTTACCTAATTTGTTAACACACATTTTGTTGGATCTGTGAACTGCAAAGATTTAGAACATATTTTTCTGATATAATTTTAAAACTTCATAAATGAACGTTCTGTTATGGTAATAGAAATGAGGAAATACAGATATATACACCTAAAAATTAACAGATTTTCTAATTTTCACAACCTATTTGTAGGTGTCAAATGTATATTTTAGCCGTTAGGGGATACCACAGCTTGGAACTTCACAAAGTTTACGAAAGATAGCCTTTGTTTGTCCATAAGATCTTCACTGAAAATGGGAAAGTTTGAGAAAATCACATGTCACCTTTAGATATTTTGCGTGTCCAACCGGAAAATTTGTCCCCTTATATTCTTTTCAATTGCTAGAATTTGTACGAAATCGAACTTTTTGTGGCAGTTTCGCTTTCGAGATAGAGAAATTGTCCTTAAACGATTTCGCCCACCTTTCAATCCAACCCTCAAGTTTTTTTATGCATCCCAACTCAAAAAATTACGCAAAACGACTGTAAAACGGTCCGCAACCGACTCGTTGGAATTATTGAAATTATGAAAAATAAATATCGTAAAGATACATTGACTGGTAGTTTAAAATCAACACTTGTTGACAAGCTGATGGAGGGGAAAAAATAACATTCAATCTCAGCAACTGCGAATGGATCCAAAACAGTTAAAAGCTGAGATTTTTAATAAATTTTCAGTTATCCATCAACACTTTGTAACCTTTTCAAAACAAACGTGAAAAAATCAACTTAAAATTTTTAATTTTAAGCATTTTCCGTGTACTATAAGATAAATTTGAACCTGAACAGTTCATTCAACTAATAAAAAACATCCCCGAATAGCATAAAACTCAAACAAATACACCCAAACCTCGGAAAATCTAAGAAAAAATATGTAAAAAATCTTAATAAAATGTTTTTCAACATTTATTTAAGATTGAGACCCCCCTCACCCACACAAGAGGATTACGGTGTCCCAGCAGATTAAAGCCTCATGATTCAAAAATATATAGAGCGTCATTACCAACTCAAGGGGATTAATAATGATTATAACGTTCTTGGGTTTTTTTTCTCAGAATTCCAATAAGCTTACACATTAACATGAAAAAACAACGGAAACTGTGTACAAGTAATTAATGGACCCTTTAAAATTAGAGAAAATGATCAGAAAGAGAGAAAATAATCGGCATTTTCCCCCATATACCCAAGGAATGTGTTTGTGAGATTTTTAATTAAAATTTGCTTACACATCACAACATTTTTGTGCTGTCAAAACATGAAATTCATTCATCACAGTAAAAATCAGGGTGGAAACACGCAAAACACTGTCAAGAGACAGAAATATAAGAAAATTAAGTAAAAATATCTTAAATAATACAGCTCCAACATTTATTCAACCCTCAGACCCCAGCCACAACTTCACAGGTTCTTAACAACCCCCCCTCAAAACGATTATGGTGTTAAGACACGCCTAAGGTTAAAAAAGTATTAACCGTTATCATTGAAATAATCACATTTTAGATCTTTTGTGTTTCCAGGAATTCCATCATCCCTCAAAATTTCAGAAATTACACATTTGGAATCAAGGGAACATATTAGAATTAGTGAAAAATAATAGGTTTTTTTCAAATAAAAAAGCGTTTTTTGCCTTATTTACAATCAAAAGTTGAAAATTTGCATGTGTGCGACATATAGACAAATAACTTTGCTGGTTTTTACCTAGCAAAACAGTAAAAAGATGATATTTATTTAAAGTGCATGTTACAATAAGAAAAACCAGCAGCGTGTTACAATAGGAAAACTCACCACAATTTTCCAGAAACATAAGTAATTTTGAATCTCAAAGCAAACAAGAGTTCTGAAACCATGGTAATAGTCCAGTAATAATCACCGCTGTTACAATCATTTCCTTATTGATGTATCAGCAGATACCGTGTTTATTATATAATTCGTCATTTACCAATGTAACGCCTTACTTTATAGTTGAAAAAGAAAAAATTCGAAGCAAACACATGAAAAATTAAGATAGTTTTAACTGGAAACGTGTACATTTGAAGCGTCACCACTTTTAATTTCAGTATTTCGACTGAAAAATAGCCGATATCTGCAGAAATAGTACCACACACACACTGTGCATGCTAAAAACAAGGAAATAAACATTACATCCATTCACAATGCTTCTTTGCACGAAAACTTAAGAATTTTCATTTTAACAAACCAGTACCACAAAATAGCTCGACGAGCTAATTTTATTTTAATAAAATAGCTCCTTTGCGACGCAAAGGAGCTATTTTATTAAAACTACACGTTTCCAGTTAAAATTATCTTAATTTTTCATGTGTTTGCTTCGAATTTTTTCTTTTTCAACTATAAAGTAAGGCGTTACATTGGTAAATGACGAATTATATAATAAACACGGTATCTGCTGATACATCAATAAGGAAATGATTGTAACAGCGGTGATTATTACTGGACTATTACCATGGTTTCAGAACTCTTGTTTGCTTTGAGATTCAAAATTACTTATGTTTCTGGAAAATTGTGGTGAGTTTTCCTATTGTAACACGCTGCTGGTTTTTCTTATTGTAACATGCACTTTAAATAAATATCATCTTTTTACTGTTTTGCTAGGTAAAAACCAGCAAAGTTATTTGTCTATATGTCGCACACATGCAAATTTTCAACTTTTGATTGTAAATAAGGCAAAAAACGCTTTTTTATTTGAAAAAAACCTATTATTTTTCACTAATTCTAATATGTTCCCTTGATTCCAAATGTGTAATTTCTGAAATTTTGAGGGATGATGGAATTCCTGGAAACACAAAAGATCTAAAATGTGATTATTTCAATGATAACGGTTAATACTTTTTTAACCTTAGGCGTGTCTTAACACCATAATCGTTTTGAGGGGGGGTTGTTAAGAACCTGTGAAGTTGTGGCTGGGGTCTGAGGGTTGAATAAATGTTGGAGCTGTATTATTTAAGATATTTTTACTTAATTTTCTTATATTTCTGTCTCTTGACAGTGTTTTGCGTGTTTCCACCCTGATTTTTACTGTGATGAATGAATTTCATGTTTTGACAGCACAAAAATGTTGTGATGTGTAAGCAAATTTTAATTAAAAATCTCACAAACACATTCCTTGGGTATATGGGGGAAAATGCCGATTATTTTCTCTCTTTCTGATCATTTTCTCTAATTTTAAAGGGTCCATTAATTACTTGTACACAGTTTCCGTTGTTTTTTCATGTTAATGTGTAAGCTTATTGGAATTCTGAGAAAAAAAACCCAAGAACGTTATAATCATTATTAATCCCCTTGAGTTGGTAATGACGCTCTATATATTTTTGAATCATGAGGCTTTAATCTGCTGGGACACCGTAATCCTCTTGTGTGGGTGAGGGGGGTCTCAATCTTAAATAAATGTTGAAAAACATTTTATTAAGATTTTTTACATATTTTTTCTTAGATTTTCCGAGGTTTGGGTGTATTTGTTTGAGTTTTATGCTATTCGGGGATGTTTTTTATTAGTTGAATGAACTGTTCAGGTTCAAATTTATCTTATAGTACACGGAAAATGCTTAAAATTAAAAATTTTAAGTTGATTTTTTCACGTTTGTTTTGAAAAGGTTACAAAGTGTTGATGGATAACTGAAAATTTATTAAAAATCTCAGCTTTTAACTGTTTTGGATCCATTCGCAGTTGCTGAGATTGAATGTTATTTTTTCCCCTCCATCAGCTTGTCAACAAGTGTTGATTTTAAACTACCAGTCAATGTATCTTTACGATATTTATTTTTCATAATTTCAATAATTCCAACGAGTCGGTTGCGGACCGTTTTACAGTCGTTTTGCGTAATTTTTTGAGTTGGGATGCATAAAAAAACTTGAGGGTTGGATTGAAAGGTGGGCGAAATCGTTTAAGGACAATTTCTCTATCTCGAAAGCGAAACTGCCACAAAAAGTTCGATTTCGTACAAATTCTAGCAATTGAAAAGAATATAAGGGGACAAATTTTCCGGTTGGACACGCAAAATATCTAAAGGTGACATGTGATTTTCTCAAACTTTCCCATTTTCAGTGAAGATCTTATGGACAAACAAAGGCTATCTTTCGTAAACTTTGTGAAGTTCCAAGCTGTGGTATCCCCTAACGGCTAAAATATACATTTGACACCTACAAATAGGTTGTGAAAATTAGAAAATCTGTTAATTTTTAGGTGTATATATCTGTATTTCCTCATTTCTATTACCATAACAGAACGTTCATTTATGAAGTTTTAAAATTATATCAGAAAAATATGTTCTAAATCTTTGCAGTTCACAGATCCAACAAAATGTGTGTTAACAAATTAGGTAAAAAGGAGCACGTTAACTAATAAGTTGTTTTTAGCAACAGTATTATATACGATGATTCCGGTACGTACACGCGGGCGCGTACTCACGTTCATGAACGCATCTCATTGGTTAAATTTTCAGCTTTCCCTACCAATCTGATTGGTTGTATTGGGTTAACATTTGAACCTGCTTGAGTTTAAAAGGGGGCTAGTTTTGTGTTTATTTCTTCATGCAACTCTCACGTTTTTTCCGTCCTTACAATGTTGTGTAGCTACAGTTTGTGCATGTGTTCAGGGTCAGGTGTCTGTTATGATAAAAGTTCAGAGTGTGGTGACCCGTGGGTTTCCTGCAACGACGTAGACCTTTTTGGAAGTTGCTGACCGTTGTTGAGACCTTTGACTGGAACGCCTCGACATATTTTCCGAAAATACGGAGTTCAACTCCCTTGGATTCCTGCGACGACATAGACCTTTCGGACGTTGCTAACCGTTATGAGGTCTTTGACTGGAATGCCTCGACATATTTTCCAAAAACACGGAGCTCAACTCCCATTAGTACGGGGCTGTCCTGTATCGATTACACCAATTCATCTCTATCGCTGGATGATAGCCTCTGTTCATGGGAAGTGTCAATGAAATTTTCAACCTCTGCAAGTTTGCATCTTTCATACGATGGTGATATATCCGCATCCAACTCCTCACGGTCGGCATCGGAAGTGTCAATAGGATCGGCATACGTTGATCGTGAGGTTCACTCACCGGACATAATTATTGTCAGGGAGTATGAAGAAGACAATGTAAATGTTGGTGGTCCTCGGAATCCCTATGCCGTTGATGAGAGCGGTTTTTCCACGTCCGGTGCTTCCACCGTGCCCATCATCTGGCACGATCGGAGTAACGATGTTTTAACAACAGATGGTGGTTACAGTAGCTTGATTTATTTAGATTAGGGAATCTTTAGTTGTAAGTATTTTGTATCTTTCTTTAGTTTTTTTAAGAATAAAATAGAATATTCTTTTGTAACTTTTATCTGTGTCTTTGTGGTTCCTTAACATTATTATTGATAGAGAAATAAGTTTTTATTCTTTTGCGAATTTTATCTGTGTCTTAGTACTATTATTGAGAGTGAAAATAAGTTCATACTAACGTCTTAGTGTTTTGGGGAAAAACACAATCGCAGGATCACAATAAATATTATTGCGTTCATATAGACATGCAATTACAGTATTTTCTATTGGCTACAGAGACATATTACAATTATGTAAAAAATATGTTGTTTAATTGGGAATTGTGTTCCTGGAATTAAACCAAAGGATTATGACATAAACGGAGGTTTATGGCACTGCTGTTTTGGGGGTTTTTCTCAGAGTTCTACCTATTTTACGTTTTCCAGGCTTATGGACATATCAGTATACAGATTACGAAACATTTTTTGAAAAAATATTGTGGATATCACTTAATTTTTTGCTTGTTATCGTACAAAGCTGGTTTATGATTGGTTAAACTCCCACGTGATAATTATAGCATTTCAGTTGCCTTTAGCCGTGGGGTTGGTGTCATTACAATTTCTGTATCTTCAAATGGATTGAAGCTCGTGTTGGTTTTGTGAATTTTTCAACCCTCCATTCAGATTCTTGTGGTGTAGTTATCAAAGTGGAGAAGAAATGTCCAGAATTGATAAAATATTCGCAGCAAAAGGAAGACGTGTCAAGGATTGTGGCTCTGGGTAACACACAATTTCAAATGCAAACCATTCTCGTTCAGCTTTGTGTGAGTAAAATTTTCGCTCACTGGAAAGACAAAATGTGAACTCTAATAAAACTAAGTGAGTGGAAAACTATGTAAATAAGTTAAATTTAATTGCTAAGTACTTAAACTTAGCATCACCGGTCTATTTTTGTGGTGCTCGAAAATTTTTTCCATACTGTAAATGCTGAACACTTTCTGGAACTATGCTTGAAAACTTCATACGGGAAAACAAAAAATGGATTGTTCTCATAACAGTATGCAATCTGAATTGAGATTTTATTATTAGTAAAGACCTGTGCGGTCTCTTTACAATTCCGATAAAAGCCCGTTTAACCCAGTCTGCAATGAAGATTTTAGAATTTTAACCAGAATAGTAAGAATGTTATACAGCTTGGGAGTTACGATGTTTACCTTGTAATTTTCACACAACCTGTGGTAAATTTATTTTAACTTTTTAAATTTCCCCTTAAACTTCAACCATTTTAAATTAATTTCGAACTTTATAATTATGAAAAAACACATTAATTGCATTCAAGTAATAACACTAATCAAATTATAACTGTGTTCGAAATAAAGAGAACCAGTGAAATCTTGCCATGAATGAGTTTGACTGTTCGTTATACGGCAAACAACAATATTCACGAGGATGTTCACGTACAAATTTATTCAAATCTATTCGAAAGCAACTGTAGTTCAGTATTCCAAACAAAAAAGGTCATCCGTTAAAATCTGTCTTCATTAAAAATTATATTGAAAATCACTTTCAAATCACAAAATACCAATGATTTCTTCATGAATACTTTAAAAAATACCATTGGTTAAAAATATTGGTCATGAATACTTTAATTATGTTCAAATAATACCATTGATTTGTTCATGAATACTTTAAAAAATACCATTGGTTAAAAATATTGGTCATGAATACTTTAAAAATACCATTGATTTGTTCATGAATACTTTAAAGTAAAAACAATTCAAAATAACACTAATTAATTTATTGCCTAAAAATAACATTATCATGGGAAGGATTCACGTGATTGATGACGTCATCACAATCAAAGATTCAACATCTGTGTGTGGGGGTGGGGAGGGTGGAATACTGCCCTTGGTCAGCTAGCTTAAGTGTTTCTATGGCAGTGCCACCTAGCGGCGACCGTCGCAACCAAAATCGGTTCAAAGTGTTTCTTTCGGGGGTGGGTCGACAGACCACCCGCTGTGAAATTCTGTTCAAAGTGTTTCGATGACAGCGCCACCTAGTGGCGGGGTTGGGTCGACGGACCACCCGCTGACAAAATCTGTTCAAAGTGTTTTGGGGTGGGGGAGGGAGGGGAAGTCTCCAGACCACCCGCTGTGCAATTCTGTTCAAAGTGTTTCGGGGTAGGGGAGGGAGGGGGGAGGCAGACCGCGAGCTCGGAGAGGGGAGGTTTGACAGACCGCCCCCCCTGGTCAGTTTCGTTCAAAGTGACCCCACTCCTACTCTCTACTAATACTAATGCTAATGCTAAGAAATACTCTTCAAGGTTTACGCCTAAATGGATGTCAGAAGGTTAGTCAAGCGAAGGCTAATTACGAGAAATCTTTGGCAAATGATACAAAGAAAAACAGCAAAGACTTCTTTACTTATATAAACTAGAAGGAAGAGAATGAATCAGATTGGTACATCTGATATCTATGGTTCGACTGTTGATTATCCTGCTCATATCTGACAAACTGAACGAGTATTTTGCATCTACATTCACACATCAGGAATTCCGTAGGGAAGTGGAGGACAGAATTAATAATTTTGTAATAACTGAGATCAAAGTGGAAGAGAAATTGTTGAAGTTAAATATAAAAAAAGGCAACTGGGGTGGATGGGATCTAACCAGTTATATTAAAGGAGGTGGCAAAGGAAGTAAGCACACGCTTAGCCGTAATTATGAGGGCCAGCTTGGACTCAGGGGGAGCTCTCCGCGGACTGGAGATGTGCAAATTGAGGAAAGACCCGTGTCACCTTTGGACCCCCCAATATACAAAACGGGGTCCAGAGGTGACACGGATAATTACAGACCTGTTAGTTTAACTTCTGTTCTGGCGAAAATAATGGAGTCACTGGTTGAAGAAGCACTGCAGGATCATCTAGTGGGGAATGCAGTTACTGGTCAGACACAGCATTGGTTTGTTACGGAGAGGTCTTCTCTGACTAATTTGATTGGATACTATAATGTGGTCACAGAGGAACTGGATGCAAAAAATAATTTTGATATCATATACTTGGATTTTAGGAAAGCTTTGATTCTGTTGCACAAGAAAGACTGCTGCACACATTGTACAGTATGGTATTAAGGGCAAGTTGCTAAATGCATAAGGCGTCTCCGTAGCCAGGTGGGAAGGAGCAGCAGTGCGTAGCACACGCTTCTTGGTTAGACCGGGGTTCGAGCCCGTCACCACCAAATACGGAGGATGCGGAAAGGTCAGGGAATGACCACCTCATATTCCCGGAGCAATAAGGCCTTAGTTGCTAATGCTCCTAAAAACCAAACAACTAAATGCATAAAAGGAGGGGGGGGTTGAGTGGAAGAAGATAGCGAGTGGTAATCAATGGACACTGCTCTTTGTGGACTAATGTTATTAGTGGAGTTTCTCAGGGTTCAGTGTTGGGCCCATTTTTTTTTTTTTTTTATATATTTATCAATAATGTTCATGAAGATACATCAGGCTTAGTGTCCAAGTTTGCAGATGTTATAAAGGTTGGCAGGGTTATTAATGACAATAATGATAGTATGCTACTGCAGCAGGACCTAGAAAAGTTGAGCAGATGGGCTGAGTAGTGGCAATTGAAGTTTAACATTGACAAATGCAAATTAATGAATATGGGTAGAGAAATCCCAGGGAAATGTACCAATTTTGAAAAACTCCAGAATAGGATTGGAATATCCCGTTTGAAATGGTTTGGACATGTCAAAAGGATGAACGACAGGCGTATGCCAAGAAGAAGAATGTTTGATTTACAATAAGGGACAAAAAACAAGGGGGGGGGGGACCAAGAATGAGATGGCAGAACGTGATAAAGACCGATGTCATTAAGAGAGGAGGAAATTGGAGTGAAATCAACGACGGAGAGAAGTACACGGACAGGGAATGGTGGCGAGGCTTCATACGTCGACCCGTGAAATAGCGGAACGATGATAGATGATGGTCCTGTATTTATCTGAAAAATCGTGAATTCGTGTATGCTTAATATCATTAGTCCCCACATGAATAATAAAATTCTCTTTACCCCCCCCCTGAAAATGTGACAATCTGTTGGTGACATCATTAATAGTTGCTCCTGCAGACTTACTCTGGTTCTAGTCCACCTATTCTTATTCCAAAAAATATTCCAGTTTCCCTGACAATGGGGTCCCCTAATAAAACTAAGTCCTTTCGAACCAGAGTAGTTTGCACCTGGTTATTCTGTTCTGGGCCCGAATCGGGAGTGCATCACTTGGTATGTTGCTAGACCCTTGAGTCGCTGACGAGCTCCCAGTTACATTATTCTCTAGGGCAAGCACCCGTTTTTTCGGTGACTCAAATTGTTCTAGCATTGCACCAAATTGTAACTTAAGATCGGTGCAATCCTTACAACTGTGACAAAATAAAAAATCTCCAAGTGAGCTAGGATTATCTACTAGGTCGACCTTGGAAACATGCCACAGGTTCTGCAAGGGATAAAATCATGACTCAACTGGGAATCGCCATCGATAATTTCCGTATGAGTCATGGTACCCTCTGACGAAGTGTTTAAATTTGTAATTTGTTGTGATTTCTTTTTTCATTCTAAATAAATATTCACTTTCGTATCTAATTTTGTGTATTCACAGGACCTCAAAATTGTATAAGCTTCAAGCCCTACAAAACCTGGATCCGGCTTCAATGTGTCACTTCCGCCTGCGACTGCCCGGCTTAAAGTCGTCCATGGCTCGTCATCTCAAAGAATAATTTAAACGACGATGACATGCCATCATGAGTCCTGAAGTTGTGGCTATCCCATTGAGCTAGCCAAAAAACGGAATGAAGCGATGTTTTTATAGAAAGAACATTTGCATAATGTGCGGCTCTGTAAAGTGGTAAATCGATTTCTATTGGATACTCGAAATTTGCATGCCAGAATGCCTATTATATTAAAATTCGCCTTCGCTGACATTTTTCACAATAAAATATTCATGAAAAACATTTTGTTCAGCTAATTTTGTCTAGCAGTATATGTGCCGTATTTTAGGACTAGCACACGGGGCTATTCCCAGGATTACTAACAGTCCCATCGTCATGACTGGATTTCACAGAAATTCTGTCCAATTGACTCAAGTGTCACCAGAATATCAGTTCCATCATTTTAGATTCTCAGATAGCATGCCCTAGGCCTATACTACTATCGAATCTAGGTATCATCGTGGGGGGGGGGGGGCATGACGACCAAGTTTTTCTGTGTTTTTTTAGATAGACCTAGGAACACTTATATGCATGGTTAAGGGGAGCATATGCTTCCCCCTGCCTTTTCATGAATACTCATCTGCATTATACTATATACACTTCCACATGTCTGCACTGGTGCCAGCGGAGTCGTCACCATTCTTCTATCCCACACGGACCTATCCCACACCGGGTGGAATAGGTCCGCGTTCAAATCGCATCAATGACGAGAGGAACTTTAATGGGCTGTGTTTTTAGTCGATCTCAGGAAGGGTTCCCCTCACCCCTTCCCCGGAAATTCGAGTTTTTCGTCCAGCGAAACAGGCAAATAGACCAGAGAACCCACGCACATCACGAACAACTATCCAATACACTTGGGTAGTTGAATTAATATTCCAGGTGACGCTAATGTGACATTTATTTTATCTACTTCTGAGCGGGTAGCACAGTGGGGTCGCCAAAGTCCTTCCCACACACCGGTGGAAAAGGTCCTGGTTCGAATCCTGGCAATGATGCGAGAAATTTTATGGGCTTTTCCACTGGAGAGATCACAGATTTTGCCGTGCATTGTAATTGGTTCTACCAATCCATGAGCATATTCTACATTCTAACAGGACATGATGCTCTTAAAGCGAAGCTGTTCCAATTCGGATTGGCAACAAATCCTCATTGCTCCTGTGGGGAAGAGGAATCCTGGAACCACATCCTATTGTCCTGCCTCGACTAGGAAGGCCAACGGTCAACACTTAAAACTTTCTCCCAGAAACTAAGTTTTGTTTGTGCAGCAAAACTGGCAAATCGACCAGAGAACACACGCAATTTAAAGACACAAATACGTGTTTATGTATTTAATACCGGAAACTTTATCAGGTAAAACACACTTAAAAATTAAGATTCAGAACATCACAGAAGACAATCTTAAAGCCTTAATAGAAAATGATACTAACTTTCAAGCCCTTCAAATCGTCTCCTACTATTCAGCAGAAGAATGCATATGCTTCACCACACTGGATAATTCTAAAAAAAAAAAAACTCTGCTGAGCTGTTCCCTGTCATCTACCATCCATCCTGGACTTCAATTCTTTTGATCTCTGCGGTTGTTCAGAGATATCACGTCAACAATTGAACCACTGGTGGTTTTTTTCTAATTATTATTATTATTTATTATTTTATTTCTTTCTATACATTAAAATAATTTTCCTCCTAGTGATATTTATTCAGCCAATGGGAGAAGAGTGATGTGGGTTACGTGGTAATACGTAAAAAAAACTTTTTTTTTTAATGAAAACCCCAAACACGAGAGGTATTAGAACCTATAATACTTAGTACTGTGCTTGGGTTGGAGGTTAAGAAGACGAGAGAAGATATTTGTTGACATTAGACTTGCATTTCTGTAGACTGTAATTTTCAGGAAATACGTATAAAGGAAGGTTGTTCCAGAAAATGACAGTTGAATCAATAAAGAAGGAAGATGAAAAGTTGATTCTGTGAATTTGAAGTTGGACAGCAAATGGATGTTGGCTGGTGACGACACGTGTTCGAACTGTTTTTAAAGAGAAAGCGAAAATTATTTTGGAATAAATTATTTTGCTCTTCTGAAACCAATTCAGAAGAACAGTGCCCGTGGCAGTATCTGTAGAAGAGGCATGCAGCAGAAACAGTACGTCTATGACACAGCGAGCGGAGAGACTCTGTTAGAGACGAGTCATTAATTAACCTAACTGCCCTCTTCTGAATGGAATCTAGAAGCTTGAGTGAGGTTTTGGTGGCACCTCCTCCAGATGTGGGACAATATTCTATGGTAAGGCGGATTTGTGATTTGTACAGAGTGAACAACTGTTTGGAAGAAAAGCAACGCCGAGAGCGAAAAAGAAAACCAAGTTGTTTAGATGCAGAGGAAGCAATATTTGTAATGTGCTTGTGCCAAGAGAGATTAGAAGTCAGGCAAGGAAGCCTGAGGCTTATGCTGCACCAGCCAAAAAAAAAAAAAAAATTCTGAATTACCCTGAGAGGAGAGAGAGAGAGTCAGAAGTAGAAAGGAAGGTAATCACCAAGAAAGAGAAGAATGATGATATCCAACTATTTGTTATTTGGTTTTTTTTTTAGGAGCATTAGCAACTAAGGCCATATTGGTCCAGGGATATGCGATGGTCGTTCCCTGACCTTTCCGCATCCTCCATATTTGGTAGTGACGGGCTCGAACCCCGCTCTAATCAAGAAGCATGTGCTACGCACTGCTGCTCCTGCCCACCTGGCTACGGAGGCGCCCTGATATCCAGCTCAGGATCCTGGGCGTCCAAGCTGTAAAAGAATCAGTCGTCCACCTACTGGTTCTTTTATCTGCAGAACCTTAATGCATGAAGAATCAGTGCTGATAAATCAGTTCAAGAATATCACTCTCTCGTTGCTTCTCTAACATGCTTCTCTAATACCCAATAAATCCGCAAAAGTTTTGCTACTGTGTGAGTGACCAACTTACAAGTTGCAGTCAATATCAGGAAAATTAAAATCCTCCATTAGAAGACATTCTGATTTACTGGCCCACACTATTTTTCTGTACAGCTGTTCGTCGTACTCATCAGAGTCATTATCTTTATAACACACTTGTATATTATAGTAATAGTAATAGTATTCGCCATATACACTGTGCTGCCACTTTATTAGGTACACACCTGCTGTGCACACAAATGGTTTGTCCCACAACGTTGCAAGTTACATGACCACAGTTATGGATATAAATGCAGCAGAACAACTTTCTAGTATCATTTAAGGGTATAAACTGTAGCAAGAATGGGGAAAAGGAGTGATCTAACGGACTTCAAACGTGGCAAGATAGTAGGTGCAAGACTTGCTGGACAAAGCATCTCTGAAACGGCAGTTCTCCTGAACTTTTCACGCAACACAGTTTCAAGGGTGTATTGAGAATGGTGCAACGAACAGAAAACATCCTCTCAACGGCACTCCTGTGGAAGAAAATCGCCAGTTGATGAGAGAGGTCAGAGGAGAGGGTGGCAAGCAAACAGACGGGCCACAATGTCACATATCACGTCAGAATACGGCACCTCCGTAGCCAGGTGGGCAGGAGTAGCAGTGCGTAGCACACGCTTCTTGATTAGACCGGGGTTCGAGCCCGTCACCACCAAATTCGGAGGATGCGGAAAGGTCAGGGAATGACCACCGCATATCTCCGGAGCAATATGGCCTTAGTTGCTAATGCTCTTGAAAACCAAAAATAACAAACGTAATAAACATCACGTCAGAATACAACCTTGGTGCGCAGAACAAAACAGCGCAACGGACCACTAGTCGCACTTTGTCGCGAATGGGCTACAACAGCGACGGTCACATCGCGTACATTGTTGATGGAAGGCTTAGAATTTGGCGAAAACAACGTGAATCTATGGACCCGTCATGTCTGACGACTACTGTGCAAGGTGGTGGGGGCGTGTTATGGTGTGGGAAATGTTTTCTTGGCACACGTTGGGTTCATTGATACTCATAGATTCACGTATGAATGCTACATTGTACCTAAACATCGTTGCTGACCAAGTGCATCCGTTCATGTTGACAATTTACCCTCAGTCAGATGGTTACTTCCAGCAGGATAATGCGCCGGTGCACAAAGCCCGAATCACTAATGAATGGTTCCAGGAACATGACAATGACTTTTCTTTGCTGCAGTGGCCCGCTCAGTCTCTGAATCTCAATCTTATTGAACATCTTTGGGATGAGCTGGAAAGGGCTGTTCGCTGCAGGCCTACACCTCGTCGAATCTCAAGGAACTGCGTGACACACTCATGTCTGCATGTTACTCAGTTCCGGCACAACGTTTTCAGCATCTTGTTCAATCGATGCCTAGACGAATTCAGGCTGTTTTGAAGGCTAAAGGAGGCTCAACACGATACTAGCTAGGTGTACCTAATAAAGTGGAAGCACAGTCGAAGTCAAGTGGAAGTGGAAGCAGACATAAGAAAGTCACGGGCTTTTACTGCACTGCAAAAAAAAAAAAAAAAAAAAAAAAAAAGGAAGTAGGTAAGAAACCACTCGCTGTCTAAAAGAAAACTTCCTACAATCTAATCTAAACCTCAACCCCTGTAATTTGAATTTATGAATCATAGTTCTGGAGCTCTTTATAATAGTGAGAATTACACCTTCATTCATTTTACTAATCCTCCTCAGAGCCTTATAAACCTCAATCAGGTCAGCTATGTGGTACCTGACTGACAAGCTCTGTAGCCCACATAATCGGAGTCTTTCCTCATGCAGTCGTAATTCTGTCAATCTTACCATTCCAGCTCCCGTCCGTCTCTGGACCCTTTCAAGAAGCTCAGTGTCTTCTTTTTTTGAGATGAGATCTCCATACTTGAACACAGTATTCCAAATTTGATGTTACAATTGCCTTATACAGTGGGATTATGACCTCCCTCTCTCGCAGAACTGCCGTATAAAACCTTCAAGGCGCATTTTAGCCACAGTAACTCTTGCGGCAAGAACTCATAAATCAATCAATCTCCCTCTCTCTACAGGATCACGTTTGATGAATCATCGACAGGACACCATGGGCTTTCCCGGCTGCTTGTTTACACTGTTCAGAAAACTTCATATCTGCTCGTATTAAGAATTTATTACAGTATACACAGAGCGTACAAATAAAGGAAGAAATATATGAGCTTTCGGCTATATGGTAGCCTTCATCAGAATTAAAAATACATGAATGGCAGTTGGAATGAAGATGTGCACTGCCAGGTGCGTGAGACGCGAGGTTTAATTGTTTGTTGACGTCTGTGGCTGTGACGCATGATGACGTGGCCAGCGCTTGTCCAATGATAGAACTACTGACTCTGTGATCGGGTTGACTTGGCAACCACTGTTCCTGTTCAAGGATTTATCCGAAGATTTTATATTTAACGATTCCAACCAGGTACGTTTTAGGTAATGGTGGGATCTGTCTACCACCACGACATCGCGGTGTGGGTCGATGTCGTGGTGGGTTGTCCAGACATGTTCGGCGATAGCTGAGTGTTCTATATCCGCTAAACGGATCGCTCTTTTGTGCTCCGAGAGACGTTTCTCGAGTCGACGTCCAGTCTCTCCAAAGTAGCAGCTAGTGCAGTCACGGCAAGAGATGCGGTAGACCAAACCGCTCTGCAGAAGGGTGGGGACAGGTGTTTTCACGTTGGAAATGAAAGAACGCAGTTTCTTGCCTGGGATAAAGTGCATCCAAATCCCAGGCAAGAAACTGCGTTCTTTCATTTCCAACGTGAAAACACCTGTCCCCACCCTTCTGCAGAGCGGTTTGGTCTACCGCATCTCTTGCCGTGACTGCACTAGCTGCTACTTTGGAGAGACTGGACGTCGACTCGAGAAACGTCTCTCGGAGCACAAAAGAGCGATCCGTTTAGCGGATATAGAACACTCAGCTATCGCCGAACATGTCTGGACAACCCACCACGACATCGACCCACACCGCGATGTCGTGGTGGTAGACAGATCCCACCATTACCTAAAACGTACCTGGTTGGAATCGTTAAATATAAAATCTTCGGATAAATCCTTGAACAGGAACAGTGGTTGCCAAGTCAACCCGATCACAGAGTCAGTAGTTCTATCATTGGACAAGCGCTGGCCACGTCATCATGCGTCACAGCCACAGACGTCAACAAACAATTAAACCTCGCGTCTCACGCACCTGGCAGTGCACATCTTCATTCCAACTGCCATTCATGTATTTTTAATTCTGATGAAGGCTACCATATAGCCGAAAGCTCATATATTTCTTCCTTTATTTGTACGCTCTGTGTATACTGTAATAAATTCTTAATGAATCCAGAGCGCGTAGGCCTGTTTCGTTATGTTCTGCTCGTATTGTAACTCCCAGATCTCTTTTCTCCTCCACTGTTTTTAATTCAACCCCAACATGCGTATAATTTATTGATGGGCTGGTATTCCTCAAATGTAAGACCTTTAGCAGCATTAAAACATAGCTGCCACTTCGCTGGCCATCTTTGAAGTCATCCTGAAGGAGCGCTGCTTGGCACTGATCGTATGTCCGTGTAAGTGCATGTTCACAGACGGATATGCATTTATGTGGACTCAAAAACTCGGAATAACTCACGGGGCAACCTACTTTATTCACCTGAGATCGGCTAACTACAGCCTCGATTGAAAAGTGCTTTAGAAATTCCTCCAGTCGTACACGGACACCGAACCTCTTGGCTGGATGTTATTGGCTTTTGAACCGCTCTCGATATACTCGAGATACAGTCGTACGTGGAAACCGGAGAAGAATTGCATACAGTTCCCGAGATACTCATACTGTCACATCTGGCGCGAACTGCCATACCACGTTCAAAGTCACTTAATCTTTCATCTTACCCATCCACGCACTGAATTGAATACGTAGAGCGCCACTACGTATCTGTCTACCTGCTTTTTTTTATTCACTTCATGAAAAGGGTAGATTGGTTGGTTGGCGACTTAGACGATATTGCGCTGTATATATTAATGTCTGTAAATTGCGTGTGTTCTGTGGTCGAATTTCTGCTTGATGGACGGTCTGCGCGGGCAGTGCAGACCGTCCATCAAGCAGATGGACGGTCTGCACTGCCCGCTGCTCACTCTCTTCCCCCACACCGGATGGAAAAGGCCTGAGCTTGAATCCCGTCAATGATGCCAGGAACTTTAATGGGCTTTTTTCACTTTGTGACTGAGTTAGTCGGTCTCAGGCGTAGATAGCAAGGTCCCCCTCCACCACAGAAACTGGGGTTTTTCGTCCAGCAAAACTGACAAATCGTAAGACACACAACACGGCATATACATTTAAATATTAGGATGGTCTAATATAATATATATATTTTTGTTTGATAGACGAAAAATCCGAGTTTCCAGGAGAAAGAATGATGCTACCTTCGCTCGAGATGACTAACTCATCCACGTTGTGAAAAAGGCCCATAAAAATTCCTCGCGTCATTCACGGGATTCGAACTTTAGTCTTTTCCACCCGGTGTGGGGTGGACGGGGATTCTATCCACGAGGGCTTGAAAAGGGTAAATATGACTTCAGTTTATACTTCTATGATCAATGTGCATGTTTCCTGATAATCTGAATTTCACGATATATTACAAAAGCGTGTAAGGGATATTTTTTCTCCTTAAAAATTCATATTATGTAGGATACTAATTTCTTTGTTTAAAATCTTGTACTGAAATGTATTCAGAGATTGACGAATTCTTCATGATTTCTAACAAGGAATTTTATACAGTTATACAGTTTCAGTAACAACATATAATGTTTTTTTTTTAGTTCGTTTGATTTGCTGAGAAGCGTTGCTTACAGCGAGCTGGATATAGAATATGATTCTTTTTTTTTAGATACAAAGCGTTTTTTTTTAATATATTTACACTCATTTTTTAAATCACTTGTTGCTAGAGATAAAGAACCATGCTACTTACAATGATCACCAGCGATCTGTAGAGGCACTGGTTGTAATTACCATTTTTTTAAATCGAAACTAAGCCGAATGTAGGATATAAATGGCTAACACTGTAACATCTGTATTGAAGCTACAATATTTAAATTAGATTTCATTGAATTTCAATAAAATATCTATAACCAACACAAGAGTAATTGCTAACAGTGATCCTTGAGAGGGAGAAAGAGAAAGAGAGAGCGAGAGAGAGATCTAAAAGAAGTAAACTTTTATAAAGAAGAGTTAATAAACTTTGATCAACTGTTTTACGAACTTTTAATTATTTCGTTATTCAAAACACGTGTTTAGAGTAACTCCAGGGCATTAAAAGCCCATTCACAGCTACTACATTGTAACTCCATCTCTCAACGATACCCAAGAGTATTTGTTCATGATTAATTATTTGCTTATTTGTATTAAAAACGATTATATTCTTTAAATATAACTTTTATCAAAAATATATAAAAAATAACAGTTATCGTGTTAACAATATGCCTAATCTGTATCACTTATATCAGTGTTAAAGTTAAATACCAACCCTTCTCCCCAACTTGTGCGGCAGAATTTAAAACTTTTTTATTCAGTTATGATTAACTTATATCATAAATTTGAAATATAAATTTCAATTTAAATTATTCCTCCCCACCATTAA
Source organism: Mastigoproctus giganteus (assembly GCF_048544385.1). Taxonomy (NCBI): domain Eukaryota; kingdom Metazoa; phylum Arthropoda; class Arachnida; order Uropygi; family Thelyphonidae; genus Mastigoproctus; species Mastigoproctus giganteus. Next base: position 164,591,870 of record NC_143575.1, read on the forward strand.
ATTATATATAATCGAGTCCAGAAGTACTTTGTACGTGTAATGGAAACTGCGAATGGAAATGTGCTAAAGGATTACATAAATTACGATTTTCTCTATCTACCAAAAAGAACAATCACTTCTTGTGTTGGTTCCAGATGTGTTAGTTTCTCGTAAGAGTCCCAGTTCTGTTTTTCTGGTGATTTCTAATTCGTAAATGGCAGAAGTATTTCGAACTGAGATACGAGCAAATGAAATTCTGTTCAATCTCACTGATCAGGTAACACTTTAGTCACCCCTTATGTTTTCGCTTCACCGAGAACGAGACCTGCTCAATGGACTGGGTCGAGGACGGTTTCCCGAGAACAGTGCGGGTCTAGATCTAGGACGAAATATTGGTCCCTTGCTTTTATCAGTCGTGGTGATGGGTGCTTCGGTAGGCTCAGGATTCTCGTATTCCTCTTCTTGGTCTTCAGCGTCGGATTCGGGAATCACGGTTGGCTCTGGGGGAGGTGTTTCTTTCACAGGCTCTGGAGAAGTTACCTCTTCTGGCTCCTCTTGTTTTTCTTCTTGCTGACGGGACCGAAACAAAGGGGGACGTGGGCGACCGCGGCTACGTTCCCGATTATTAGTTACTATGCTTGGTCGAGATGTTGGCCTACTGCGGGAGGCTGATGGAGGTCTTCTGGTCGTAGTTGTGGTAGTCGATCGAGAGGTAGATTCGGAAGATCGGCCATTGCTCACGCCATTTCTCTGATTTCCGCCTCCGAAACGGCGTGAACCTCCTCCTCCTCCACCACCAAAACGCCTAGAAGCTTCACTGGTTGTCACTGCTGCTGCTGCAGGCGTTGTCGTTTTCTGTTCTGGTTCTTCCTCTTTATCTTCTCGTGCACTGCCAGGACGAGTTCTGATTCGATTGCTATTAAAGGAAGGTCGTCGGGTACGGGTACTACTAAGTCTCGATGGCACATTTCCACCTCTTCGGGGTGGAGCGGCTGTAGTAGTAGTTGTTGTTGTTGTTGTGCTTGTGGTAGTGGTGGTGCTAGTGGTGGTAGTTCTAGGAGACGTACGTCTTCCAGATCCTCTACCCCGTGGCGGGCCTCCAAACCTGTTACCTCTCTGCGTCGGGCGTCTTCTACTACGTTCAGTTGTTGTTGTTGGGATTTCGGTTGTAGTTGTAGGTTCCTCCGTTGTTGTGGTAGTAGGCTCAAGTTGTGTGGTCTCCTCTACCTTATCCTCCGTTTGAGTCTCCGTTTCAATAACATTAGTGTCCTCTGTTGACTTTAAGATGTCATTATCGCTAGGAGACAGCGTTTCTGCAGATGAAGAATCGGAGCTTATAGTAACCGAGTCTCCTGTTGTTGGCCTACTCTCTGTTGGCACAGCTCCAAGACCACTAGCTGCAGAATGGCGAGCGTTTATCTGAGGCTCGATAATATTGGGTGTTACAGGTACTCGAGGAATATCTCCGCTGCCATAGCGAAATACATTAGATATAGGAGATACAGGCGAAAGATTTTCTGTGGTGGGAAGCGTGGAAGTTGTAACAGGCGGTGTAGAAGTCTGAGTAAGAAAGTCTGTCTGAGTGACTTGAACGGACGAAGTCCGAGGTTGGATGGGTTCTCCGCCATTTGGTAGGATAGCGTTAGAGGAAGCCGAACTGGCTCGTGCAGATGGTACTTTTTCTGGTTTCTGAACTTTCACTGCCCCAGCTTTTCCCTGATCATATTGTTCGAGGTTGGGAATGTCATCAAAGTTCAAACTAAGATTATTTTTAGCCGAAGCATCGTCATCGTAGTAATAATAATAATAAACTACATATTCATCATCTGGAGCTGCCTTTTCTTTAACAGAACTACCCTTGTCAAATTCAATTTCCGAAGCTGGTGCTTTCTGGATAGCCTGAGCTGGTGGTTGTACAGAACCTACTACTTTACCTTGACGAATGACATCTCCAGAATAAGAAGTAGAAAAAGAGACGCTCTGAGCACCGTTGTGTTGCACTGGGGCGGGTGAAGAGATCTGACTCTGTGGCTGGTTATAAATCCCTTGCTGACCTCCTACATATATAACATGCTGATTTTGCTGAGGTCGTGGCTGAGGTTGAGGTTGTGAAGGTAATTGCGATAGTAACACTGGCTGCTGTTGTTGCTGTGGTTGTTGTACTGGCTGTTGTTGACGTTGTAAATGTTGCAGTAGTTCTGCAAGCGTTTGTTCTGCAGATTTTTGCTGCGAATGGGCTTGTAACTGCTGTAGAAGTTCCTGAATTTGGAGACTCTGCTGTTGTGATTGTGGAACTATTGGAGGATTGTACTGAGGAATCTGACGCACTTGAGTTTGAATTTGTGGGACTATAACTGGCTTTGGTGTATTTCCTTGGACATTAGTACTGACACTATATTGTACCCCACCTATCGACTGGGAAGAAGAAGAAGATGAGGGTGGCAGGGGAGGCTTATACTGCTGAGCTAGATGCTGCTGAACGTTGATTGGTTGATAACTCTGCGAAATTCCCGATGGAAGATTTCCGACGGACTGCACCGGTTGTTGACGCTGAGGGTGTTGTTGTTGTCCATTTCCTGGAGAATTAGGCAAAGGACGAACATAAACATAACTGCTTGACGGCTGAGATATTTGACGGACTTGTCGACTGCCTCTCGTATCCTCACATAGCAGTATCAGCAACATCACTATCCGACACATATCCGGCAAAAGCCTAGAAAATAAACAATTGAATAAATTTCAGGCTACATTTGAAAGAAATATACATTAAGATAGCGTTAATGGAAAGAATAGAAGAGAAACATTTTTCTAAAGTTTCAGGCCAATTTTAGTTAATCTTGCAGTTTATGCACAATTTGGGCAGGTAGACTGCTCAAAGTTACAAAGGGAGGAAATAGCCTCCCCAGTCAAAATCAGATTTGAGTGCGGCGGCCGCGTTATACCGGAGCTCTTTTCTATTTCCTTGCTGTGAGCCGGCATGGTGACCTGTCTCACAAACAAAGGAAATAGAAAATAACGCAAAAATCTGGTTATAATTCCTCAAAATCACTGAAAGTTTCTTACCAAGGGAAATCTTCAAGGTAGATTTTCTTGAGAGAACACAATTTAAACTTAAACTGCATATTTTTAGCAAAAATTCCGCAGCGAGAAAAAACGTGTGTCCGAACGTGAAGGCGGCCATATTGGTGTTTTTCCATCAGGATAATATGCCCTGCCACGTTGCCGGCTATTCGAGAGTGGTTCGCCCAACATGAAAGTGACCTGAGGTGCTACCTTGGTCGCCGAATTCGCCTGACTTGTATCCGTAGAACATCTCTGGGATTATGTGGATCAACAAATCGGGCCTTTGGATCTTCCATTACAGACTATTGCAGATCTACTGGATGCAACTGGCGACATGGTACACGGTTCATAGTACATGGTACAAAGAGGTCTTATCTATGAATATGTGTTGGTTGTCATTTTATCGTTAACTGTCATCAATGTAACTGTGCCTCAGCCTTGCAGAACATTTTTGAGGGAGATATATTGGCACGCCATAATCTCTCTCTCTCTCTCTCTCTCTCTCTCTCTCTAGGAGTTTAGCAGGACCAGCAATGGAAATCACAACTAGGCTTGTCGTTGCAATCTAATATTTCTACGGTTTCTACAATGTGTCACATTTTGTGCTTGTTGCTTAAATTTTGGGAACCAGTGTAATTATGAAACATTCTCCCTACATTTCCTATGTAGAGAGAAGCAATATTTCAAAGATGATTACGCATCTTATTCGTCACAGTGACGGAGTCACTTCATGTATTCTTATAAAGAAGTACTGTATAATTAAAATACTGTGTTTCTCTTACAACGTGTATATTGTTATCTATCGAAATTTATATGTATCCATCGTCTTTTACATAAAATATGTAAAATGGTCAGAGAAGATTAAGCTGATAAACAATGACATTCGATTCGTCATGGAGCTCTTAAATCGTTCTTGCAGTTGCTCATCTCATGTCCTCTTTTGTTTCTTACTTTCACGAAATCTTGTTTCAAGATGAAGTTTGTCCTTATCCTTGCTGTTGTAAGAATTAGGTCATCCCTATAAACTCGACAAACATCTGTTTCTTAACATGAAAATAAGTAGAAGTCTATAGCAACTGTCCTCAGGCGCTGTTGACAAAGTGAAAATTAGAGCGTATACGAGAAGGAATGTTGCGATTGAGTTCTTACCACATTTGGTTGGAAAACGATGGGCGGAGCAATGTCATTCCATACAAATGTTGGCGGAAATGAAGGACAAGAAATAGACCTTGCGGAGTTGGCAGATAGCAGTGATTCGATAAAATCCGATAACAGTTTAAAAGTGTCAACAGAAAGATTTTGACATAAAATAGAATAGAAAAGACCACTTAGGTAATTGGAACATATAACCTACACAATCTCATTCATTTACTGGAATAAATTTCACTAAGTGTATATATCTGTGGCATAATTTATCTTGTAATTACAATACAGGGTGTCCCAGACAAAATTTATTCCAAGTATAGATAGTTTATATAATGAGCAGTTAGGTTATACTTGTTAAGCTCAAAGCTATAAGACATCAGTATATTTTGACAGTAAATGCATGTAGTATTCCGTCGGTTTTGAGGATCGATACGCCGAGTTTCCGGATAAAAAAAAAAAAAAAAAACATGCAAACGTACATCCTCTCCTGAGAATTGACTAACTCTGCCACGTTGTAAAAAATACTCTAAAAATTCCTCCTACCAGTTGACAGGATTCAAACTCAAGCTTTTTCCAGACGGCAGTTTTAAATTTATTTATTTACTTTATATAGACGCAGGTGTAGTTCTATAATTTTCTGAAGGGGAAAGGGAATAAAGCAGTGTTCCGCGAAATCATTAATCAACATGTAGCAGCAAAAAATACACATTATTTTAATCTTAAAGGTGGATAGGGAGATGGGTATAGCCCCTATACCCATCCCCCTATATGCAACATATGTGGGCATTTACATTATACATTGCCTATTAATACATACAGTGCTACGATGAAGGACCAAGCATAAATTCAGCGAACAAGAAGGTTGTTAATTGCTAGGTTATTCTTCTTCTTCAAGGGGACGTTTTTTTCTTTTTTCTTTCAACCCAGAACTTCCCTCCTGCTTGTTCACCATTACGTTAGAAAAGTGTACCCCCTTTTTCCATCCCGAGTTGGACCTTGACTTTGTTACATGAATAGAAACGTGATAGAACTCGAATAAATCTTGTATGCATTGCAGAAATATCAGATCACGTCATTCTTTACGTATTCGAGTTCACCGTACCCAAGAAGTTCGGTATAAGTTCGGACTTGAATGCTGGTTAAAAAAAAAAATCCCAGTTTAAATGCAAATACAAAACAAATGTATCGCATGCACTCGTAGGATAAAATACTTACAGAAGCTTTTCACTCTGTGTGTGTCTCTTCCTCAGCTACGAATACATAAATACGTTACTATATCTATATAATATCGGTGTAGGCACACCATAGATAACTCTTAACTCCGCTTAGAAAACCTACAATCAGAGGCGGATTTAACGGCGGGCGCACCGGGCGCGCGCCCTGGGTCCCGAAGGGGCCCACCCAAAAACCCCAACAAATTAGTTGAACATATTAGTTCAAAACTTTGTGATTATTATTATGCTATTATTAACTATACTATACATATATTATATTCAAATTTTATTGGAAATAAAACATTAATAGTACATAATATTTTTTATTTATTTAAAAGATTGGTTAACATGTATTTTTATTTTCCCTGTCTCTCTCTTTTTTTTAAGAGGCCCAATATTTTCTTCTGCGCCCTGGGCCTCAACCGACCTTAATCCGCTCCTGCCTACAATCGTAGTGAAACGCACCATTTCACCTGTATCTCATATTGTGCTCATCCTTCCCAACGAGTTACCATGTATTGCACTACTCGATTCAGTAACGCTTCACTAACAGAGAAGACAATTGTCACTTATTCTCGGTGGGCGCCACTACCCAGACGGGACGGTTTCAAAGCTACTTGGTTTTCATTGGTGGGTGACTTTCACACTACGATCGTAGTTTTTCTTTAAGAGTTGTCTATGGTGTGCCTACACCGATATTATATAGATGTAGAATCTTAAACTCTTAAAATGTTATGCCTTGTTGCATTTTAGTTTATATGGAAATCAAGAGTGGTACCGCGTGGTCAATAGATAAACATAGCGCGTGACCACTCTATGTTTATCTATTTTGTTACGTATTACACGTAACCCGCGTCTCTCTTCTCTCATTGGCTGAATAAATATCGTTAGGAGGAAATTATTTTGATGTATAGAAAGATAATAATAACTAAAATGAAAAAGAAAATAAAATATTCTGTTTTATACTCTTGCACGACCAGAGGAGTTTACAACTCATTATTTGGTCAATGAACGTGTGTACACATGTATAATGTAGGGCAACACCTGAACGTCAGTTCAACTCTGCCTTACTGTGAAAACAGAACTCTGTAAAAGGCCGGAAATGAGTGTGTGTGTGTGTGTGTGGTTTCTAGCCATCAGTTGTTTTTGTCATCAGAAACAACTAAAAACAACTTTGTTATTGAATACCATCGTTAACAGTATTTATCAGTCATGTGAACTTGAACCAAGGCCAATTTCCCCCCTTTTTTTTTCATCAGATGGAGAAAAAAGTCCGCTTCGTTACATCATTTAACTATTGTTATGCTAATATGAATTCAAGCACGTGGCTACTACACACCCACGTTTGATCACTTGGCTACTTCAAGCCCTAGTTTCCAATATCGAATGCATGACATGCATACCATTAACTAAGGGTGAAAAAAGCCCGAGTTGGTTTTTTTTTTGTTACCAACTCATGAAAAAAGCCAGAGTTAGCAATTATTTCTCGAAAGTGCAATGGTTTCAATATTCGCAATTCGGAAAATATTTAGAGAAAATTTTTATAATAAAATATATATTATTTAATTATTAGCCTTTTTCTTTTTTTCTTATTTTTGTTTTTTGCATTTAGAATGATATTTCGCACGATTTTCAGATCTTCAAAGGCTTTATGTTTTTTGTCTCATGATTGCCTACTTCAAAATATATTGGCTTTTATGTTAATTTAATGAAGATAGGTGTAATCATTAGAACAAAAATTAGGAAGTTAAACATACTTCCTCTTTATTATAGATTGGTTGCGTTATATGTCCCTTGGACTCCAGATACACCGCAGTTCAATGCTTTTAGACACTGGAGGACGTTTCTGTATAATGACCCCCCCCCCTTAGTAAGTCGAACGTGCTTCTGTAATTTTAATCATTTTAGCATTTTAAGGTACTAGTATTATCGCAGCTCATGGCTGAGCAATTTTCGTCGTCTTCATACAAGCTTGTGTTACTTTTTCTTAGCTGTTTTCTTTGTTTTTTTCTAATGTAGATTTCGCGGAAAAGCAACAGTGAATTTTCCCAACCTGACTTCCTTTCAAGCATAAAATAGCAAAGAACTTTTATTTTTGTGGTCACGTTATCATCAAGGTAATCTTTGCTGAAAGTTGTGAGACTTGCTTTTATCTGTTCTGGTCGATCATGCTTGATCGTATGGTAGTTAGTGTCACGTAATTAAGAACATTATGTTTGTTCATTCAAAGAGAAAACATTTTACAGTTTTGACAGCGTGAAGGAAGTTGAATCAAAAAAAAAAAGAAGAAGAAGAAGAAAAGAAAAAAAAAAGTCCATTATTTAAGCAATTAAAGACTTCCTTATTTCTGCCTAATACCACACAAATACGGGTAGGCAAGCTACACGCTGAAATTGTATGTCCATTAACGCTAGTTCATCAAACCAGAATTAACGTTAATAATTGGGGCAAATCAAATGACAAGCTTTCGATTTCGAGAAGCTAAAAGTTTAATCATTACCAATTAGAGGTAATTAAACTGATCATCCATCACATTGCAAGAAATACTTTTGTTAAATTGACCCGGTCTTCAAAGTAATTTGCTTAGTGCCTTGCTTAACACAACAACATTTTCTTATTTAAACCCTGTCTCTTACCGTTCGTCCCGGAAAGATGGAGCAAAGAGGCATTTTTTCTGTCCTCTCCCTTAAGTTATATTTATGATTTGGTTTTTAACCCCTGATAATTGAGGCCATGCAAAATGTTTTTGACCCATACCTAGCCTATTCAAGCCTATGAAGACCATGCGAAAGAGATTTCAGTAATAAAAAATAAGATTATTATTATTATCGAATTTCTTGTTACCAGATTTAGTGAGTGATAGTCTAAAAGTACCCAGATAATATTAAAATAAACGGATAGTTACAGATTATGTTATTCTGTACAGTAGCCTAAACTGATTTTCCAAATGTAATGAGAGACGCTCAGTTTCTGTCCTTCATATATGTTTGGAACATCATGGTAGAAGACATTCCTTAAATATTTCAAAAAATGTCACACCAGCTGACGGCCAGGGCGAACAAGCAATCCATTTTTAGAGAAACCTCTAGTAATTATTGTTCCACACTATAGTTGCCAAATATCCGGATTCGGCCTTAATTAATTTATTTATTCATTTAATGGTCATCCATATATAGAGTCAGCATTACTCTCCACTCTACAGTGATCAAAATTTATATTACTTGTTTTTCAGTCATTTGATTTACCAATTTTTAAAGTTTTCAATATTAGTCTGGATGTACGAAACGCTGATGTTTATGACTGTGCTCTTCTAATGAAGTTAGCCATCATAATCTATCCAATTAATTATTTTATATTAATTACATCCCATTTCTTCCCATGTGATTCTATATGTATATGCAGTCTCTTTGTAAACTCTTCAGACATTGCCCGTCTCGAGAATAAATATAAATTAATATTTTTATATTTAATTTATTTACCTTAAATGTACCCATTTGCTTTTAATTACTATTAGTTATAGTTTTCTGCATTTTTTATAGATCATTATAATATGCTTAGATCTTTATGTTCTTTAAGTGTACTGGTTTTCAAACTTACATGAAATGAAAAATAACTTCCAAAATTAACAAAAACAGTCAAAGGACAGTAATTTTAGCCACTTATTTATTGGGGGCGGGGGAGAATTACAGACATTTAATGCCAGAAAAATAGTTATTGTAATGGCTGAATTCTGCTGACTTCATCTTTACATTTCCTAAGATCAGAGTCGCCGCAAGTTGATGGACGAGATAGGCGTCGCCTACGGGTGACAGTTCAGGAGGGCTCAAGGAAATCTGTAGCTTCTTTGTGCCTTCCTGATATATATTTTTTACATAATTTTTTTTTATCTATATATTTTTTTGCCTTTCCTTTTTAAACGTATGAATAGGGAAACAATTTTAGTAATAAAGGCGTAAACTTTTTCAAATATACAATAAACATAAACAATGATATTGCACACTTCTGTAATCACTCATGACACCGCCATCTATCGCACCTTAAAATTTCGATTAGTTCTTTTCCTTCACAATAGCCAAAATATTGACTATTGTAAAGGAAGAGCAGAAAATAGGGCGGAAAAATTTTATTTCGCGTGCTAGCGGCACATAGGGTCACAGTGACCCTGATTAAGATGTTTGAAATTGTTTTATGATAATTAACTACAGGATTTGAAGGCTAATGTAATAAACACAAAGAAGGAAGAACTTATTTTCGGGACAGTGGGTAGCCTGCAGGTACCCGTCCAGGGTTTACAATGTTCTTGCGAATTCATCCAGGCACGGAGGATTTATCTGTTTTAAAGCATCTTCTATTCCAGCGTTTCCCAAACTTTTTTAGTCACGGAACACTTTTCATCTCACAACATTCACGGAACACTTAGGAAACACAAGTTTAGCGGGAGTCAAAGAACCATTGATAATATTTTATTACATATGACGCACCGTGCGTCAGGAGCATCTTTATTTCCTTATTTCCAACACATGTAAAGCCGAAATTCAAATAACTGTCATCATACTTTCGTTTTGGTCTTTTATTATTTGGTTCCTGTTTTTTCACTTCGAATTTTTGGGGAACAAAAGGCTGCGATTGTTCATCCTCACACTGAAGTGTGACAATACAGTACTGTGTTCCTTTTCATTGACCACAGTTGCACTACTAGAAGTACTTTCGTTTTAAAGTTCCTTTTGTCAACCACAAATCCATGGTCACATATTCTAATAATATTTCGAACTACTGTACTAATAATTATCAAAAAAATGTATACAAGGAAGTGAGTTTAGTTATGATATCTGTTCTTCCTCTCCTTCAACCAGTATACTCCAGGCTAAATCGCATACGAATGGCATACTAGATCACTACATTACTACTTTTTCGTAGGTGTCATTACCTCTACGCATACTTTTCTATGCAAAGCCTGCCAAAATAAAGTGTTCCGCGGTCTATTTGATTATTAGTCTCTGCCAGTATATTAATAACCGGAAAAAAATTATGTTAAATATTATAATGATACAAAAGTGGTATTCACTACAAATATGCAAAATTCATTTATTTTAATTATTAATTACGATTTTTCGCGGAACACTTGTTCGCGCCTCACGGAACACAGTTTGAGAAACGCTGTTCTGTTCATTCAGCTATTAAAATCGCAAGTTAAATGGCAATCGACTCTGATTATACAAATTACTAGTTCACTGAGACCGCCCCTAGCGTTTGAGTAGCATAGTTGGTATAGTTATATTCCTCTTATCCCGGATAAAGCCTGAATTCGATTGCATGGTAGTTTTTTTTTTTTCTCCTGGAAATGCGAGTTTTTCGTCCAGAAAACAGAAAACCAACCAAAGAATAGAAGCAATTAAAGACATAATATACTGACGCCTCATAGCCTTAGTTGCTTCGGCGCTTAACATTGGCCAAAGCGCCATCACAAGGATTCAGCAAGAAATTGATTCTTAGGTTTACTAAAAATGTAATCTATTTTTATTTTTTTAAATTTTTTTGTCCTACGAAGCGAAATCGAAAATTATTATTCTTTAAATGTGAATTATTTGATAATTATTTTGGTTCCTATACCGAAACAAAAATGAAAGAAAGTTCCTCAGTGCTACTTACGGCGTGTGTCCAAATTGCAAATTGGTAGAGTTGTAATGAACGTGAAAGTTCATCTTCAAATTTTCCATAGTAAATCTATGCCGATTATCTCGAAGTCACTATTTGTACTGGGAAAAGGTATTTTCGACATCTCATGATACTCGTCCTGCTTATTTAAAATGCACTGTGTCACTGATAAGAAAGTTGTCAAGTACTATTGAACTGGCTTCCTTTTGAGCATCAAGAATTCGTAAAATCTTGCAAATCGTTTTTAATTCTCCCTTCTTAACCTGCATTTTATGTGTTACATGAAATAAGTTACAGCACTATAAATAAACGTAATTTTAACTGTTGTCCACAATTTACCTAACTGTTTTTTTTTATTCTTACATCAGTGTCTGTCATTATGGGTATGTGTTTGTTGTTGCTATGGTGCTGATTTTTGATTTTTTTTCAGGAACACTTAAATTTCGGGAGTAAACTTAAGTGGTACTTTAGAAAAAAAAAATCTAATAATATCATCCAAAACTCTGTCGCTAAAACCTTTATTACTCTGAAATCCAAAAAGCAGAGAGATTGGTGAATGACCCTAATACTCTCGTAAGGAAGGTGTTCAGTCTTTTTTGGTTGGTTACTGACTCACCAATCTCTCTACTTTCTGAACTGAACAGCAGGAATAATTTTAGTAACCGACAATTTCGTTTCATTCGTCCAGTTGATACTTTCTTCTTCTTCTTTTTTTTTTTTTTTTTTCAAACAAGTGTAGTGGCATTTTTAATGTGGCCACTGTTTGATGTTTGCCATTGATCTAAAAGGGTACAGAGTCCTGTAAGAGCAGGATTTTCAATCTTTTTAGAGTGAAAGACTGGTAGTGCTCGGCTGCGTCTATCGAGTACACGCTATTAATATATCGGATGTTTATCACTGAGTTGGTGTTTGCACGTAAATATATTGTTTAATGGTTGACAGCTACAGCCTGCGGAGTGCAAATAGTATAGCATAGTTCGGTCTCAAATCCGCCCACCGAAATACTCATATAGAATTAGTGCAGTCAATTGATATAACATTTTCTACTGGGGAGGGGGGGCGACAAAAACAACATTATGACAAAATATTTTTAAGGGGACATCACCACGCTACTGTACACTTGATATAAAAGACTCCAGCAACACAATAAATCTGTCAGATTTATTTCCTTTGGGAACTAGCATTTTAATTATATGATTACATCCATTTTATTTCATAAATGTTCCATGAAACAATGGTTAGTTTCAGCTTGTCCACTATTCTGTTGTATCCTAATTAGCTTGAAAGACACTTTCGTTGTTCACTTCTATGCGGCCCTCGGGATGCCCAAGTGGATAACTTCTCTGTCCCCCTCACATTGTGTGGAAAAGTCCTGAGTTCGATTCCTGTTATTTGCCTGCCGAAGTTGAGAAATATAGTACTTTCCTTTTTATCGGGACAGGAGATTTTTTCACAGCATGGCCGAGTTAGTGAGCTTCAGGAGAGCGGGCATGCTTTTTAAAATCTTTATTGTACTGGTATTTGATACATTTCATCATCCAATTGATACTTTCTTCTTCTTTTCTAAAAACAAGTGCTTAAATCTTATGTTTTCATCCTGAAATTCGGGATTTTCATCCTTCAAGACTGAAATCCGATAATGTAATACACAATTCACAATACATTGATTTCACGGCAGTGGCGAACTGTTATAACTCGCTCTCCAGTAGCAGCCAGAGCTGCTACTGGGGAGCGAGAATCTTTGTGCCTGACGACTAGTTGGTACGGTTGTTAAACCTTGCTTGGTAGCTGTTCGGAAATCTGGCATGAAAGGAGAGGAGAAGAAGAATTTATCGTTTCGCCTTCGTCTCACCACTTTAGATGCCTTCGCAAAATTCTAAACAACTCGATCTAACTTCTTTACAGCACTTTATACATAATAATGTTGCTGGAATATATTATATGTCTGTAAATTGTGTGTGATCTGCCTGTTTGCTGGACAAAACACCAAAGTTTCTCCCAGAAACTTGTGGGATTATCAAGAAAGGCCATGAAAATTTCTCTCGTCATTAACTGATTCGGATCCGGGTCTTTTCCACGCAATGCTGGGAGGATGGTGCTTATATGCACTGTGTCACGAGAGCTGTAGTTTTGTGCAAGCTTGTATTAAGGTAACTATAGTTATTAAATGTTTTAGCATTCTTAAAATTGCTTTTGAAAGTCATCCTTGTCTTTACAGCCGTGTTTCCTAAATTCTTTTTACCCCTCATCTCCTGTAAAAATAATTTTTCCACATATTTTCTACAAAAAATAAAATAAAATAAAATAAAATAATAAATAACAAACAAATAAATAAAAAATACATATACATTTACAGTATTTTTTAGAGATAACCAAAGAGATGTTTTCGAGACGTTTAATGCTCGACTATCTTTCTTTCGTCATGTGGATAAAAACATACACTAGTTACTAATATGTTTATAAAAATATGTTAATACCTAAAGAATATTTGTTTCAGGGAGCGGTAAGAAAATCCAGTGAACTTAGGGATGCAGAAAAACTTTAAGAAAAACTTAAGTTAAGAGAGACTCATTAAAGATGAGTCTCTCTTAACTTAAGAACCTTGTCAAAATCTGCTCGCGATGACCAGATTTAGCTACCGCAATATACAGAATAAAATCGAAATTATGTATTTTTTCGCGTATTGTTTGAAAACATTTTACTCTGTGAATATATATACCATTCCAGTAAACACTGTTTTACACCATTAGAAGAAATTCAATTTATTGCCAATGCTATCATTCACCATCAGTTAAAGACAAAAATAAAGGGGGGCACTAAACAAGTTTCCTCTTTTCAGGGAATCTCGTGTGACATAAAATTGAGCATCTCGAGTTTTATATAAAATATGTATAAAGAAGATAATAATACCGTTTGACGTTTGTTGTTAAAACAGGAAATTATTTATCCATTAATAATCTAATTTGTGAACTTTGTAAAAGAACTTATATAAAACTGACCTCGGAATTTCAAGGAATTAAAAACATGATTCCAAATGTGAAATATTATTATTATTGTCACGTACTTGACGGGTATGGAGTACACGGAGTGGTTGTAATGTCTGGTGTTAATGTTGGTCAAGGAACTGTCTGTCTATCCTACATGTGTTCAGGATTGTGACTTTCTGGAGTTCCTTGTAGGTGTTCGCTGGAGACCTATTGCTGCTAGGCTGTTATGTAGGGTCTTTGGCACCATACCTGTGGTTGACACAATGATCGGAATGGTCGTTACTTGTTGCATAAGCCACATCCCTTTGATCTCCCGTCTTAGGTTCGTGTCTTATTATTATTATTGTTTTAAAGTGTTTGAATGTTGAAATATCTTTGCAGGGAACAAAATTGTATTCAAATTGCAGTAATAATATGTAACAAATAAAATGATTTAAACACATGCGCGTTTATGCTTATTTTTTACATTTTATCTTTATTTATTATTATTATTTTTTTACGTTTACACCAATTAAATAATATTTTACATTTGTTACTTTAATTACAATATTTTCCGCCAGGCTGTTAATAAGAAGGAAAATAGATTTGCTAAGAAAGTTCTAGAGAGATAGCAGACGTAGCAAATGAGTGAAGCCGAAGTAGTGTTGAATAAGGCGAGGGAATTTATATGAGTAACGCGTCGTATTTGAAGTATCATAGACGGGGGAAATTTGAATGTGAATAAATGCTAACCTTCGCCTTAACGCTTAAAACTCAAAATAGTTGACTGTGCTTATGTTTCTCTTTGATGACGATAGCAGACGTATTGTAGCAAAATCTATCCGTGTGAACGAGATGGCTTTCTCTGCTTACGTGAGTAAATGCAAATGAACCTACTCTTGGAGAGAGAGAGCCACAAAATGATTGGCTTGCAAATACTTATTCACATTCATAGCAGGTACAACTAAAATATTCTAAATACTGTACTTTTAACTGTGCCTTTTTCACGGAACAATACGCTGAACTTGGATTTTAATGCCCCACAAGAATAAAGAGGGTGTGCAATTAAATTTATTCATTAACTAGCTATCGTATGAAAGGCTTCTTGCCGCCATAAGCTAAATATTATCTGCTATTAGTGCTCTAAACCTAACACTTTAGAGACGATATTGGTTAGAGGGAAGACAAGTGTTCGTGCCGGAGTATCTAAAGGGGCAGGAGGAACTGTCTGAAGAAATTTTCAGGTAGGAAGTATTAATTAATTTGTTATTATTATATATATATATATATATATATATATAATTTTTTTTTTTAAATTTAAGTGAAGTGCGGAAACAAAACTTTGGGAAACCTCTTCTGAATGAATGATATGTTAGTAAGGTGTGTTAAAGATAAGTAAATGAAATTAGGCAGCTGCTCAAGAGTGAAGAACTGAGACTGCCGTTCCTGAAATTGGAACTCCACTTTGCAGAGATAATTGTATGACAATATTATGAAACCTGAGATCCTTTATCTGTTAAGTTGTCTTTCAGAATATTCTGGACGACTTGATTGGTAGAAAGGCACGGTGTTATTGAAAAGGGTGGCAAAATAAGTATTTATTGTGTTAAATACCATTGAAATTGCGTCATGACAAAACCTCTGCTTAGAAATGCGTCAGATCCCTTTCTTAATTACAAATTACAAATTTGTAATTAAGAAAATCTTTCTTTTATGTGATTCGTAAAGTAATTACTGTTATAGAACTTTTTACTATCAGTTTACACTGTAGAATACTAATCTTCCAGCAAACGATGCTACCCAATTTTTTTTAAGGAAATAAAATTAATGTGGACTAAGCCGAAATTAAAATTCCGAATATGCTTTAATACGTTCTTGTACAGAGCATTGATATTTAGAACTATTCGTATCGTCTGTCCTCTGAAGGCACGAGTTTATTGCTGTAATCGTGAACGCGCTACATGCAGTAAGCAACGTGATATCGCATTATTTATTATGATTTTTTATTCCTAAATTTTTTTATGGTCTTCCCTTTTGAATGTTGAAATATCTTATATTTTATAATATAGTATATTTTTTATATAAATATAATATAATTTTAAATACGTATAGTATTCTGAAATATAACAGTATATTTTATTTTCCCCTGTTTATATTTACGATTTCATTGGTTAGACTAAAGGTATTCCAGGAAAAAAAAAAAAAAAAAATCCATTATTAAATATTTATTGAAGGAAATTTTTGATTGATATTATTTCCCTAATTTTTTCTTAAATAAAAATCCATAAGAAACTTTTATAAATATGAGACATATATTATGTGTGCGTGTGTGTCATAAACACATATATGTCTCATATATGTGAAGATAAGAGAGACAGAAACTCTAACCTTTTTAAATAAAATAAGGTTTTCTGTAGTAAATCTAAGCGCCGTGTATATGTAGGCCACCACAAATATATCCAAAATACTTTATATAAACAGTATATATACGCATTATATATATAATGTGTGTGTATATATATATAAATAACAATAAATACGTAATAAAACTAATAAATTAACTTTAATTAAACAAACAGCAGGGCAGTTTTTATACGATAATGGGGCCCTCTGGTCCTAAGAATCCTTGAGGCACCTTTTATAATTTGATACGGCGGGGAAAGTGTACTTTTGAGATTCGTTACCATCTATACTGGCCAGGTAGACTCGTGCAGAAATATAGCTATTATGTTTGTTTATTTGGTTTTTAGGAGCATTAGCAACTAAGGCCATATTGCTTCGGGAATATGCGGTGGTCATTCTCTGACCTTTCCGCATCCTCTGTATTTTGTGGTGATGGGCTCGAACCCCAGTCTAATCAAGAAGCGTCTGCTGCTCCTTCCCACCTGGCTATGGAGGCGCCACAGCTGTGATGGTACAGTACTCAGTATAACTCGTGAAACCTCAAAATCAGTTAGTTTGTTTACAAAATAGCTTAGAGTGAATTGCATATGCTGTAGTAAGGACAAAAACATAAGTGGTTCTTGATCATTCACTAGGGCTACCCATACTCTTGCTGTGAGCGAGTGAGTAACTTTAAGGCTATTTTTTTTTCTTTGTTGTAGCTTTAAGGACCAGTGCTGCAAAGTTATATGCCTATAGCTTTTGACTTGTATTCAGTATTAGATTTTATTTTATCGATTCCATTTGTATTTATCATGAGAAGTGATATGTGATTATGCTTTGTATTTTGTTTTAAAAGTGATATTGCTGTTATCGTGCATACTGCTTAAATAGAAAACATTTTACAGTTGGTAATTAATATTATGACTTTTTCTCAGTTGTATACCCTCCACATTTAAAGGTAACTTATGCAATATAACTAATAAAAGAGCTGTATTTTAAAATAACATACGATCTTGTCTTAATATTTGTTTCAAAATCGTCGAATTTATTTAATAAAGTTAATTTTTGGTTTGTATAATGTCTTTTTTTTGTTGTACTGTTAGTATTAAATGAAATCATGACAAAACCCTTACATTGCACAGGTTAGGACAATAGCCTCAATAGGTTAGGAATATAGCCTCTGAGCAAACAAAATTTACCACAAAATGTATTGATCCAATATAATTGAGACACTTTACCACGAGTTGCCGTGTATTTTTCGCACCTAAAAAAAAAAAAAGAAAAGAAAAGAAAAAAGACGTATTTAATGGAGTTTCTCCCCCCCCCCCCCACACAAATCATTTGGCAAGCTTGGGACTTGATACTTGCTTGCTTGATTTTTATAGTTAAAAAAAAAACTGCATTTCTGTGCTGTCGCTCAGTGACAGCACAGAAATGCAGTTTCTCAATCTGTGTGCAGCGAGTATGCTTTAAAGTGTGCCGCGGAAAATGCAAATTAAAAAAAAATAATAATAAATCCAAATTTTATAATAAAAATTAAATTTAAAAAAATTCGTTTATTTAAGCTGCGCCGATCCGAGCGCCTTCCGGCGGTCAATGTGATGTTACGTTTTGATTCCTAGTAGATCCGACACAAATAATAAGCGATTTGATTCCTAGTAGTAGATCCGACACAAATAATAAGCGTATTATTTACATATACCCAATATAAATAACTTCCCGTTTGTGAATATGAGTCTGGTAGTGATTGTAGTGTGCCGCAAAATTTTAGCGTCTTTAAAAGTGTGCCGCAGCAACAAAAAGGTTGAGAAACACTGCTGTAGTTTTTACTAGTCTTGTTGTAGTACAAAAAAAAAAAAAAAAAAAAAAAAAACAGAAGAAAAGGAAAGAAAAAATTACTGCATTTCTATGCTATTGCTTATTCTACATCGAGAGAAATGCAACATAATGTTACATAAGTAAAAATAAAATTAATTATTTTTGTATTGCAAAATATACGATTCATCAAAGTCTCATTTTTGAATTTCTATAATAATGAATCGCCGTTTCCGCAATAGATAATAACCTGTGTCTGCGGTTTGAAACACAACAGTTCTCTGACCCATTTTCTTTCTTTTTTTTTTTTTTTTTTTATCCAAGTGGCATCCAAGCAAATACAAATGAATGATTCATTGTGCGATGGTATTCTGTACAAAAATGAAAGTTTAAAAGTTTGATTTGAAATACAGCAGTTGTTAGGCAAATGCGTTTCGTCAGCCCAGTGTTGGATTTAGGTAGTTTGTGCCCTGGAGCACATATTTTTAGAGAGTTCTAAAATAAGGTAGTGGGAGTACCCCTGGTCCAACGGTCCAAGTATTAGTCGAAGCCCCTCCGCAACCTTGATACGTTCCGAGCAACTGCACCCTGCTCTTCAGTGAATCCAGCCTTGCGTCAGTGTGGTGCTTCATATACATCTTGCACGATGATGTGGTTGGAATGTAACAAATACTTGCCGTTCCGAGAGGGAATCTCTTCCATGCACTAATAACTCTGACGCTTTGCTTTGGCGAACGGCCAAAGAAATGCGTCAGAGTTCATTGTGTTCTGTGTTCTTTTTCTCTGTTGGTTTTTCCGGATTTGCCAATTTTTCTAAAAATAGCCAGAAAATGGGTAGCACCAAGTGATGGATTGATGGGGGAGTTGGAACAGTATTGTTTATCTATTTGAAATGCATGCCATTACCCATACTATATTCTGTAATACTTCATACTGTTTATAATAATATGGGGTAATTAATACATTGTCTTCCTGTTTGTAAAATCAATCTGACGCTACTGTTAGCAGTTAATTGTGAACGTTGTTTAATATACTCCAAGCTAAGCATGAGATGGAAAAACCAGCTTATTGTTTCAATGGTTTTTTTTTTTTTTTTGTTGAAACAGTTGTATGTGTGCTATATACGTGCAGGGGCGGACAAAATAATGGAAACATCTGTGATAAGAATTACAGACATGCACTAATATGTAGTTAGGAAGACTTGGGTTTTTAAAACTCTCTTTTATCTTCTGGAGGTATCTAAATATCTGCTTTGTCAATTGTAGCGTGGGGTAAGGAAATTTTCCGGTTTCATTCGCACATCCTGCTACAAACGTAAAAGCAAGTTGCTTACAGAGCCGGAGAACAATTAAATTTCATACAATAAAACTGACTACGTAGCAGGCTGCGTTTTATAGTTCAGCTTTAAATATTTAGGGTTCCCTAATATTTAAAGACAAAGTAAAAATATAAATATCATATTTTTCCCATATATCTATTTTACTGTAGATTTAACCTTTTTTTTTATTATACTAATATGAAACTACAAAACATGCAGGGGCGGACAAAATAATGGAAACATCTGTGATAAGAATTACAGACATGCACTAATATGTAGTTAGGAAGACTTAGGTTTTTAATACGTCTTGTATTCTACGCGTTGGAGTGTTTGTGATAAAGGGCAGATTACACAAAATTTTTTCACCAGATTTAAGAAATGCAGCCTCAATAAAATTCAAATGGTTTGCCCCAAACCTACAAACTATGTTCTTATTTACTGGTCATGGTTCGATTAATGCAAAGTTGTATGATTTAGGAATTACTGAAAGATCTAGTTGCCATTGTGGCGAAAGAGAATCTTGGGAACATATTATGTACAACTGTGAGGAGTACAGCGATCTACGAATTGAATTGGTATCTCAGGTTAGTAATCTCAATCTTATGGCAGGCAACTAGACAATTCTAGTTGACAAGAGAACTTCTTGGCCTTCCAAACCTTTGCAACTGCAATATTTCTTAGGTGGAAGCCTTGGATTTGTAATGCGGTATGCTGAATTACCTAGAATTCTGTGAATCGTGGAGGCTTGAGTCTGCTATATCCACTGAAACTCCAGCTCCTTGTGCTGGAATTTCTGCTCTCGGCAGCTCCTGGCTTTCCAACAACAGACTGTGAACAGATGCAGCTCTTTCCAATGAAGTTTGGACTTTTTCTGAAATTTAATTATATGTATATTTATTTTTTATGTAATTTGATTATTTTCAATTTGTTCATATCAATCTTTTTTGGACATGGCAGGTTTTTTTCCCTCCCTGTACTTGGACAAACAGGAGAGGGAGTATATAAGAGTACTGCTAAATTATGTGTAACTGGCAACGGGGTTGCCATTGGTTGGCTGGGACCGCTTTAAGTAATAAATATCAATACCAATTAAACTTGTAATCTTACTTTTCATTTTAGAAAACGTTTATTTTTTTACCAGAAAATTTAAATTGAGGGGGGGGGGGAAATTGTAGACTGGATGTCCAAAAATTTTCCTTTAATCAGTTACCGAACGTGGAAAAGACTCCCTGCTCTTGTGAGGGGTGACATTTTATCTAAATTCAAGGGGCTGATTGAATATGTAAATGAAAGGAGGGAAAGTGACTTAGATTTATTTTATTAATATTTAATTTAATTTGATTTATTTTATTTTTTAAATTAGTTTTGATTTATTAATTTATTTTTTAGCAGATGCTACATAACCTCGCTTCATTGCAGCATTCTGCTGATACTAATATTTAACTATTGAAATTCTTACATTTGATTGTGTTCTTTTGTTTTATTCAATTGGAATTATAATGATACTGTATTTATGAAATCCTCTGGTCAATTTTCCATCTCGTATATCATCTGAATATATATATTTTGCTAGTTCTCCTATTTCTCATCACTGTAGTTCTAAAAGCCATTTTCATTTGATTCAAAATACTGAAATTGTTGTTGTAGGGTTTTAGGAGCATCAGCGACTAAGGCCGTGTTGCTCGTGTATATTGTCTATAAATTGCGTGTGTTCTGTAGTCGCTTTTCTGTTTGCTGTACGAAAAACACGAGTTTCCGGGATTAAAAACCATGCTATCCTCGCTTACGGACTAACTTACAAAAACGGCCCATAAAAACTCCTCCATTATCGGCGGGAATCGAACTCAGGTCTTTTCTATCTGTTATGAAGAAGACGGCGATCTTACCAACTGTGCTACCCACGATGGCATTGAAATAGTAACCTCAGAATACAGTTCTTTATTTATCATATTTTAGGAACCATAAGACCCAATTTTTCCTTGGAAAATGTTGCCTAAATTTTACTGCGTCTTATGGTTCGAAGGTATATTGCCACTTCAGCAGTGTATCCGAACTAAGGAGATATTCTAGAGACAGTGTGATCAAAAGGTTCGGTGGCTTTCTAAAAATGCTAGCTCTTTTAATGTGGGACCATTTCAGATCACGCTTACGTGTGATCTGAAATTACATTTTAATGTAATTCTTACATTTTAATTAATTTATTACATGTTAATATAATTCTTAGCTTGTACCCCAGCAAACTAACTTACAAAAATATGGCTAAAAAATTTTATATAACAAGTGTAAATACAAGGTTGTTAAAATTAAAGTATCCCTATGTAGAAGGCTCTGGAGCGAGTTCTAAGGCTCGTACTGAAGAGAAATTTGGACAACAGGTACAATAAAGAATGTGCTCGCCATTTATTGAGAAAACAAATTTGTCACTATATGGCGCTGTAGCAATATAAATCACTTGAACAGCGCTACAATTGTTCAGTGTATCCTCCATTTTGGTCAACAACAGTTTCCATTCGAAGAACAGCATTTTCTACAGCAGAACGTAACATGTCAACTGGAATAGCCAGCACGTGACGTCTAATGCTGTCCTTCAGATCTGTCA
Organism: Mastigoproctus giganteus; assembly: GCF_048544385.1. NCBI lineage: Eukaryota > Metazoa > Arthropoda > Arachnida > Uropygi > Thelyphonidae > Mastigoproctus > Mastigoproctus giganteus. Next base: position 164,614,010 of record NC_143575.1, read on the forward strand.
CAGTTTTACATCCTTCCCGATACACCTGATTCTTCAAAAACCCCACAACCAGAAGTAGCATGGGGTGAGTCCAGTGATCGGGGTGGCCAAGATGTCTGGAAACAACGGCCGATAACCCGTTCGTCCGTAAAGTGTTGCTTTAGCAATCTTTGGACACAACGGTGGACGTGGGGTGGCGGACCATCGTGCATGAATATGATATCCTGAAGGCACTCATGTTATTGCAGCTCTGGTATTGTGAACATTTCAAATTGGCCAACATTTCATAATATCGTTATCCAGTGACGGAACAGGTGCGGGGTCCAGTAGGTGTTACCTGTTCAAAAAAAATATGGCCCAATCATGAACGTGGCCGTAAATCCATACTACACTGTCACTTTTGGAGAATGCAACGGGACCTCTTGGATAACTCAGGGATTTTCTGTTGCCCAAATGCGATAGTTGTGCGTATTCACTTGTCCATTTAAGCAGAAATGGGCTTCATCACTCCAAAGGATGTTCCACGGCCAAGTGATATCCACTGTCATTCGCGCCAGAAACTGAAGTGCTTATGTGAAACGAATATCTGCATCGCCATGCTTTAGCTGCTGTAGCATGTGCATCTTGTAAGGATAGTACCGCAACACATGACGCATTACTAGCCTTACAGTGGAATACGGCATGTCCACTTCACGAGAAACAGCTGCCACACTTGCGCTACCACATGGAGATTGACTTGATAAATCCACGACAGAAAATAGCCACATCTTCAACACGAGAGGAGTCCACTCGTTTTCGATCTCTACCCTGTTGAACCCCAAGATGTTATATCGCTTCAAATTTCGCAATCATTTTGCGGACAGCAAAAAAAGTCATAGGTCCACGCCTTGTGCGCTTCTGATGCATTCTCTGACAGCCGCATTGTTGCTGTTCTGATAGTACAGCTTTACTAATAGCGCCTTTTCTTGCAACGTTGTTGGCATTGCTGCTGTAGTGCAGGCAAACATCTACTGTATGATTTCGAAGAGACTGGTTTGCTTTTATACAGTACAGTAGACCTGAGTAGTGGCAATAACTTACGATTATGCAAATAACGTAAGTTCTTTGCATAATCGTAACTAAGATACTTACGCGCCATACAGTGACAAATTTTGTAACTAATTTTTTTTCCCCAATAAATGGCGAGCGCATTTTTTATTGTACCTGTTGTCCAAATTTTTCTTCAATATGAGCTTAAAACTCGCTCCAGAGCCCTCTACATAGGGATACTTTGATTTTAACAATTCTGTATATTAGCTCCTTATAACAAAACACTAATATATTATTATAGCATATGGCTAGTAAACATGTTTGTGAAATGCTACTCTAATAAATGATACACAACATTTTACAAAAGATGAAATCTCTTAACTCAAATTTAAAAAAAATATAATAAAAAAATATGTAGTTCAAAATTTAAACTCTCCCATTAAGAATTGACAAGTTCTATAAAATGGGGATATTTAAAAGCAAAAAGCAATTCCTAATCATAGCAACCAAAAACTAGGATGGCAAAAATAAGTTTTCTAAAATTTCTGGAATTCACATAGAACAAAAAGGTAGTCTACCCTATATAGATAAAATTGTTTTAGATAAAAATAATTATATAAAGATTTAAATAAATATTTATAAAATTTATAATATATATATAATTCAAATTACATGCATTCGAATAGAACAATAACACAAACAAATTCTTATTAACCCCGAACTGGTCCACCTTTTTTTTAACTCTACTTTAACCCTAACTTGAAAGTTGCCCCTCCTGAAAAAAACAAGTAATTTCCATAATTTCTACTCAATTTACAAAATTGAAACTCCCAATATACATAAACAGAAGTATATTCTTTGATTTCCTACCTTTAGCGCTCAGCAAAAACTATTAATTTACTCTAAAACAGCAAAAATGTACGATCACATTTCAATTTACTAAATTTTGATGTCGGCAAAACAAGATCCAAGCTTTGAAAATAAAACGAGTTATATCATTAGTTCAAAAATTCGCGCGTCATCTGGACGCCTCTGGCTAAAACGAATCAACGCAAGCGGAGAGATAATTGACTGATCGAGCTTACGTCAATTAGCGTTACCAAGGTGATCCAAGGAGAACGTAAAAATGTAAACGATTTTCGTGGAAAACAAACAGTTGAGCATCATTACACTAATTTGCATAGCTCTCCCGCATGGCTCTCTCACAACAGTTTGCTTTACTGGTTTTCGTAATTGTTGTACGAAAGAATTGCAACGAATTTTTGAAAAACAAAAATATCTTTTCTTCTCTTCAGTATGTATTGTATCTACTAACAAAATATCAAGGAAATTCATCTATTGGAAGCCATACTGGAAACGGAAGGAAAACAGAAGAAAAAACTGATCACCACAATGCGCAATTACAATAAAGCCAACTTTTTTTTTTTTTTCAAAAAAAAAAAGTTGGCTTTATTGTAATTGTTTTTAGAGGACTAAATCAGATATTTCCTCGATACCATCAAAAAATTGTTCATTGTGAACACACGCCCGAAATATTCAGCACAAAGAGTCATATGTTTCGATGCTTGAATTCAGTTTCACAACAGATGCTAATAAGTCAGCTTCAACGTAGGACGCCTAAGTCCTACAGTGAAGCCGATTAGCTTTTTCGTAATTATTTTCAGGAACAATAGTTTGAACAATCCCTCTGGAAATATTAGCGAGTGAATTGCATTATGCATTTCAAAAATCGCTGTATAGCTTGTCCCTGAATGCAAATAGCTTCTTTTGAGTGAGCGCCCTTGTACAGATGTTTTATTGCGGACAGTTCCTTCCAGTCAGTAAAAATCATCAGTAGTCGTCCTTTATTATACCTATAAAGTAATTCGTTATGTTGGGGGAAACGGTTTGTGCTCCTAATTGATGTAGCAATTTCGAATTTTGGCAAAGTGTATTATTTGAACACAACCTACATTAGAAGGTCACTAAAAGAGTGATAATTGGTGGGCAGCATTCCGACAAACAAATTCCATTTATATTCCGGGATGACCTCTCTCTCTCTATTTCGGGATCTTTGACCACAAGGAGGGAGACTGCTAAATGCGGTCACCGACCGCATTTAGCAGTCAGCGACCCATCTGCCAAAAATCACAGAAAAACAAGAGAAGTGATGGGGAGAAAATATATTTTTTCAGCGGGGTTATCTGTTTATTGCAGCTAGAACAGCTTTATGACCGTGGATAGTGAATTTATTCCGCTTCTGTACTAAATATGAATTTCTCCCTTTGTGATGACATCAAAGCGTAACAAGCAAATATCTTCTAACAATAGGTTTTGAGCAGCCGTTAGTCGTAATCTGTTAGCTTTGAATTGTTATAAATATTGCAGTTTTGTGAAGAATACACAGTTCAAGAAAGAACGTTATTCATAGCGGATGATTTTTTTCTTTCCTTTTATGCACAAGTTTTCGAAGTTTATAACGCAACTATAAATAAATACTTTCTCGAAATTTCGTTACAAGATCAAACCCAGGAAACTGCTGTTCCGATATTGTTTACTAAAAATAATTACAATAAAGCAAACTTTTTTGTTTTCATAAAATGCGCTTTGCAGTGTTATCAGTTTTACAGTTTTGTCCGGTTTACAACAGATGAATTTCCTTCATCTTCTGTTCGTAGGAGCAATACACGTTGAAGAAAGGAAATACGATCTGTTCGCCTTTCAAAAACACTGCTACTCAACTAAAAGTATTTACCTACCTTCCCTTCCCTTCAATATTCGACGTAACTTTACGGGCGACGGTGTGACGTAGCCAACGGTTTTCTCACGCTCCGCGCCACGAAAACAATTTCGCTCTGTAAAGAGAAACTCCCCCTCCAAAAGAAACGAACGAATCAAGTGTCATGTTTCATAAGCCATAGGCAAATTAGGTGGGTTTAATGCACACTTGATGTCACATTTTTGTAAATTTCGTGAAATTCAGTAGAAGATTTTGAAAATTGAAGTGGGAAAATTCAAGAAAACAGTTCTGGCTCCAACTATAGCGAGTTTCAGCTATGTAAGTAGAGTAAAAATTATAGAATTTATTAGTTGTAATTTGATCTGGGTAGATATTTACCCAGGGGATCGGATCAGTGTTTTAAAAAAAAAAAATCAAGCCACAACCGTTCTCTTTTGTTGCCACGTAAGTGACAACAAAAGAGAACGGTTGCTGAATTAAACACAAAATTAGCTGTGATTCCAGTACGCCTTAGTCAGCTGCAGCCACTGCACACCTCGGTTAAGAAACCTTTTAAGTATTCATGTCTGAGAAACGGAACAAATGGGTGGAGGCAAGAAATCAGGATTTGACACTAACATGACGAATGAAGCGACCAACCGTTTCCCAGGGGTGAGAATGGGCAGAGAAACAGTGGGAGCTAGTGAAACACGAGACAATTTCCATGTCTTTCGAGAAATGCAATTTTGGCGAAAGTGGCAGTTCAGATCATTATATCAGTACAGGCGAATGTGGCAGCGATCACGTGTTATTGGAGTTATATGATGAGTAAAGGCATCGTTGCGACACTGACTTCTGAGTTTCTTTCTAGTGTGCAATGCAATTATTTTTCACAAAATTTACCTCTTAATTAAAGTGTGGATGTGTCTTATCGTCCGGAAAATACGGTATTTAAAAACTAACAGCATAAAGCAGAGGAAATTAATTGTTTTAGATAAAAATAATTATATAAATATATTTATAAAATTTATAATATATATATATATATATATATATATATTTATAAAATTTATAATATATATATATATATATATATATATATATATATAAATGGGGATATATTTCTTTTCCTTTTTTCTTAACTTCATTGATCTTTCTTAATTTTACCTTCATGGATTTATGATTGCGCATCTTGATTTTATTTTATATTTTATTTCATATTAACTTTGCTCTTATTATGTCACTTAAATATAGTAATAATAAAATACTACATCGGCAGAGTAGGATAAAAGTGACCGAGGATACTATTGTTGCCCTGGCTGGTAATCCTAACCATTAATACATTGACACATACACAAATATCACACACTTCACAGAGCAGTTTAGCATATAATGCTTCTGGCACTAATATCCTATTACCATCTCTTAAATTTCAACCTTGTAATAACAAATTATGTCTTACTTGCCCCTATATGCATCCAAATCATGCTACAATTAATACGAATTCGCAAATATTCTGTAAAATGAATAATGTTATATATATGATCACTTGTCATACTTGCAATGTTAAATATATTGATCAAACTAGCAATAAACTAAATATCAGAATGACCCTTCATCGTTCTAATATTAAAACTTATAATAACAAATCCAGTAAGAAAACAGGTAATCTGGAACATGATATTGAATTCAGACATTTCCAAAAACATACTTTTGGTAATATTTTCATTTCAATACTTAACGTGATTAATAACGCAAATGAAAGATTATTGCAAGAAGAAATTAGCACGTTACAATATAAAAACACTATATCCATACGGTCTAAACAATTAATTTAATCAAAAATATATGACGAATAATTTAAAAGATATTTGTGTTTATAATATGTTTCAAATTGCCAAACTTCATAAATATAATTGCAAAAGAAAATATAGTAAATCCAACACATATAAAAGCAACCGAGAACATCTAGGAGACTTCATAGATTTATTCAAAATGTTGGACACTGATCCTATAAATATTTGTAAAATACTTAACACACTTTTCAGTATTAAACTTAGTACTAAATAGAAAAGCCAATGATTATGGCTTTCCATCTTCTTACCTTATGCACATTATATTAGACAATGTTAAATTCAGAATTAATATTTTGAATATTAACAAGCAACCAGAAAACTCTGTGCTCGTCTTATATTTTCAAAATAAAATGATGGATGATTTGGATATACATAAAACTATTAATTCACGTAATGACTTGCTACCTATTAATAACTTACATATTAATATCAGATTTAGATATTCTAAACCATACCCCCAGGGGGCTCACATCTGATGAGTATGGGCCTGGCACACCCAGGGTCCTGAGCTGGATATCATCATTCTTCTCTTTCTTGGTGACTCCCTTTGACTTTTGACTCTCTCTCTCTCTCTCTCTCTCTCTGTCTGTCTCTCTCTCTCTCTCTCTCTCTCTCTCTCTGTCTGTCTCTCTCTCTCTCTCTCTCTCTCAGGGTAACTTGGGAATTTTTTTTTTTTTGGCTGGTGCAGCATAAGCCTCAGGCTTCCTTGCGCCATGTAGCTAATAATAATAATAATTTGGTCTTAAAGCGTGTAACTATAAAATAATAGCTACAAACCTTCACAATATTAACATCGGACAGGATACATGTGTTTGCCACAAACCTTCATTTCATAGATACGTGGATCCTAACCATAACCACATTATAACCGGCAATTTAGATATAATCCCATATCCTGAACTTAGAGATATTTTATCACTGGGTTTTAAATTTTGACCTAATCTACCTATTAATAAATCTACCTTTAAAAAATTGTTATATCTAGATTTACTAAAATACTGCATAAGATCAGCATACAAATATAACATCCCGGTTGAGTCATACCACATGTGGTTATTTACAATGATTAATATCATATCTAACAAATATAATCAATTAAAATTCATACAGTATAATCTCTATAATACCAAATTAATAAAGAGGCAGCTCAAAGATATACATGAACATTTTGTAATTACTCCTGTTAACAAAGCTGCTTGCAATTATGCAGTCATATGTAAATCATATTATATAGAAATTATGAAAAATGAACTACAGTCTAGCCATACATATAAACACATAACATCTTCTAATATAATAATCAAAAAATTAATTTCATTGCATAAAAAAAATTAAAGTTAAAGTATAATAACCTAAAATATCCGTTTATATATGGCATACCCAAATTTCATAAATCACCTATTGCTTTCAGATTCATAACATCATGTAGAAATAGTTATGCTAAATTTCCCGGAAAAACATTAGAAAAGTTACTTAAAATTATATCAAATAACTTAAATAAAACTATTATAATAAATAATAACTTACCGATTATAAATGCAATAAAAAATAACAATATTCAACAAAATACAGTACAAACATTTTACTTTAACAGCCTATTTACGAGCATTAATCTTAATAATTTGAAAGTCGTTCTCCAGAAACTATATTTGGAAAATAAAAATGCTATAAAGGTTGATTTAACCTATTGGGATACTCTAATAAATTTATGCATCTTTAATAATTATGTATATGACGGAACATCGTTATACTTGCAAATGACTGGCACCCCTATGGGAAGTCCAGCATCAAGCATACTCGCAAACCTTTATCTATATTATACAGAAAGAGCATTCCAAGATAACCTACAGATACGTAGATGATCTATGTGTTTTTAATTGTCCACATTTTGTCTAGGATTACAGTAAATTATATCCAGAAGAACTTGTATTAGAAAAAACTAATAGTTCCGATACTGTAGCAAATTACCTGGATCTTCATATAGAAATATTCCATAATAATATAGACGTAAACGTATATAATAAAAGAAACGCATTTAATTTCAGTGTAGTCAGCCTTGCAAACTGAAGACCTAATATATCAAAATCAGTGCATGCTAACATTATTTTATCGCAATGTCTGAGGATTGCTTATATTTGCACTAATAATAAAAACTGTTCAGAAAACATAACAGCTGTACAAGTTGATTAATAATAATTTCCCTATCGCTTACTTGAAATATCAATTCAGGAAAGCGATAAGCATAATTAATTTCAAAAATTTGTTTTCCGAACCCATTGTTTCAATATAATTGTCATATTTAGTGCCATGTATATATGTACATAGGATACACTTTGCATTCTTGGTGTCTTACGGCGTAGAAAACTTGTACCCACCGGCTTGCAAATTACAGTGTACCATTTTTTTTTTTTTTTACATATAGTTAAATTCATTTAAATTCACTTAAGTTCACGCTGAGGTAACATGCAAATTCAGCTCAGGGTCCTACTATAGGAACGGGTTTGCGATCCCGGGCATACCCAAGCCACAACTTATATCTTGTAATGTCTTTAAACTGTCCTACACTCTTTATTTTTATTTCTCCGAAATTATTAGGGCAATCCGAGGACGTAGGAGAAACTATTTCTTATTTATACCACTGTTTTTCGCCTTTGTGGAGTTCAGGTTCTATTATTCCTACTCCTTTAGTTTTTCTTCTTACTATCTGCATGTTTCTCTTTGCATTAACTTAAATTTGATTGGCTATTTGATTAGGTAATTGATTAATTATTTATTTATATTTATTTTTACCGTATCCACACCTGTGGGGAGGATGACGATTCTGCCAACTGTGCTACCCACGAGGGCGCAATCGCCGTAATCCGAACTAATTAAGGTGGTTCGAATTAGCGAGATTATAATAATGAAACGTCGGCCTCAATTTCCTTGTCTCCATTTTCTAAACTTTTGGAAAATAATCCGATTTCGGTTCATATCGGAGCTTTCTTCTAGCAGTTTCATTGCTTCTAGATGCTTTTTACAGATGGAACAAATTCAGAGCGATACCATTCGGCACAATTTATCCAACCTTCTTTTTGGCCATTTCAGAGGAACAGAAAGTGGGCAGTTTTTGAAAGCCTGTGACTTTTGTGATTTGCAATCACCAATGAAAGCAATTTGTGGTTTCCAGTGGAATACGCTCAAGGCATGAACATCACTCACCCTCTTTGCTGATTTTGCTTCTCAGGATTCAATCCGGATTTAGTTATCTTTTAAATAAATTTACGCTTGTGTAGTAGTATCTCTAGAAAATCTTCCCTGGCTTACGGACGAGACGTTCGGCGGTATAAAAAAGACTACTTACGTTTTTGTTGGCAATCTTTTTTAATGCCGACTGTCTAGAACGCTTTTAGTTCCGAAACGTTCATCATACACCGAGAAATTTTTCGAGCAGCAGCACTGCAACTTTATCCTTGGTTGAAAGTGTGCAGACAGCATAAAATTGACAGCTCTAGCTACCTCGTACTTCCGTTGCTTCTGTAACAATAGTATAACAAAAGTTGATTCATAGTATTCCAAGCTCTCTGGTAATAAAATCATGTTTTTTTTAAATTGTTGGAGAAAATTGATTTCAATCAGAATCTTGTTTGGATTGCAGTAAATGCACTTAATCGATTACAGGATACTTTACTGATTTATCAGAATCAACTATCATGCGCCCTCTTTATTTTTCAAAGGTCTGTTTTAAAAAATTTGGTGCGCGTCTTATAGGAGAATTTACAATTTGGAATATTGTCAAACCCAACAGTGGGTTTGATATGTTGTACTTTACTTCTCGCATGGTTGTAGAACTGATGATTCGCGCGTTTCAACAGAAACAGCATTCATATATCCTATGACAAATTGGAAATGTTGACGAAACACCACTGAAAATGAATTAGATTAAATGTTTGTGTGATTGAAAAAATGAAGACAGGCCTGACGTAGCCCAGTGGTCAGGAGCGAGGGTGCATAGCACGCTCGGTCCACTCAAGGAACGTGCATAGCACGTTCCTTGAGTGGACCGGGGTTCAAGCCCGTGACTACTAAATACGATAAATATTTGTATTGAAGATTTATTGTAAACTCTACTGACTTGGTTGTCGTGCCGGAGTATAAACAGAAAAAAAAAATAAATAAATAAATAAAAAAATAAATCATGAAATAAGTTGAAGCAAGCTGGAATCGTGCCTAGTAAATCTATGGTATAAATGAAATTTGTGTCAGGATTGAACGAAGATGAAAGAAAATGTGGAGTGTAATTGTGGTTGGAGCTTTTCGCAATTATTAACTTGATGCCTATGATATGAGAAATGAAACCTATCATTTAAACGTCATTTCAAGGAGTCGAAAGAACAAATCCTAGTAGCAGCTCTTTGGCCCCGTAGGCAAGAAGTAACCGATTTGTTTATTGCGTTTCTCTCTCCCTTAGAACATACTTCAAATATTTCTTCAAAACTGAATACTGGATTTTGAGGTCGCCGAATAAATGTGCAAGGAATTGGTCTAATATCATAAGAACTAACCAACACCCAGCTCTAGAAATAGCCTCTGAAAACAGTCTGTCATGATGAATAGTGTAATGGATTGTCAAACTTTACAAATTATTCTGCAATCCAATGTTGCTGTTGTTTATTAGTTGTTGGCGCATCGGCTTCTGTGGCCATAAGGCACCTCTCTCGATTTTGTCTGCAATCCAAGGATATAAGAAACGCCAAGAGCAAATAGTGATCGCTGTTCCAGTCAAACATTATCCATCTCAGATACGATGAACGGCAATCTCTGCTAGTTCGAACATACATCCGATGCGACATATTTACCCTCGATTAAAATATGAAACTTCTGAAGAATCCACTCCTGCTCTGTCTTATTTAAATTACAACAAACATCGTTCGGCACACAAAGAGTTTGAAAGGAGATTTTGGAATAATGAGTTTGATTATTATTAAATTACATAAAAAATAAAATTTTATTTCTTTTTTCTTTATTTCAAAAAAATTAAATTCTATAGAGATGTTTCACATGGAACATCGTTCGCGCGTGTTCGGCACAGGCCGCGTATATATATATATTTTTCCATTTGGCATTCCAGTACATGTTGGAGGATAGTGTATATCACTGTAAGAGTCTACTTTTTCTGATCCAGATGCTTCTCCTACCTTTTTTTTTTTTTTTTTTTTAAAGAACTCCTATCTCTATCTTGTTCCTATTCGGACCACTTTGTAAACTTTTATCGATACAGCCGTATTATTTCTCGCCGTATTTTTCAACTTCATGCATACCAGTCTTGATAAAGTGAGCAGATTCCTATATATCTCGAATTTGATTCTGTTTATCACTATAATCCACCTTTTAAACTTTCTATTTATGGTATATGTTTCTCTTTACTGAAACAACTGCTTAGTAATTGCCATTTATCTGTTTTCGGTGAAGTTGAGGCTTCAACCCCTTTTTAAGTCCCACAAGTTTTTCCTTTAGACCCCTCAACTCTTAATCTAAATAAAGAGTTGTCCTTGTTTTGGTCTACCAACACCGAATGGAAACTGTTTGCTGATGAGCATCGTCTGACAGTATAGAGTCTCAATCATATAAAGATAAAGGGTGGTGGTGTTGCCATCTTTACCCATCACTTGGTCAAAGTGCTTCAGTTCACTAAACATTCTTCCATTGAAGGTATCTCTTTATTAGTTAATCATGCAGGAAAGCTTCTCCTGCTTATGCTTTTTTACCTTGCTCCCCCAGTTCCTTTTGCCACCATTCAACAATTGGAGGATATTATAGATGCATCGATCTTTTTGAAACTTCCGAAAGCAGTATCACTTATTCTGGGCGATTTTAATGTCCCAACTGCTTTTGACCCCAATCGTTCACCAAATTCACTGGCTAAGCAATTTTGCAGCATTTGGCTTAGTAATGCCCTAACTCAAATCTGTAACTTTCCCATCCGGAACTCCTCTTACCTTGATTTAGTTTTTACCCGTGAATCAATTCTCTTCTCAATTTCTAAGGGTGATAATTTCATCCGATCAGTTCACTTTCCTATTGTCGTAGATTTCCTTTCTTTTATTTCTGAACCTTCCTTTGACAGACTTTTTTAGCTTTAGGCACACACACACACACACACGCACGCACGCACTGGACTTCGTTAAATAAATTTATGGGCCATCTTAACTCGATTCCAATCCATAATTTTGAATCGTTTGATCATTACGTTGAGTATTTGTACTTAATCCTCCATTCTGCAATTTCTGAGTTCGTTCCCATCAAATTTTCTCCCGCTAATCGTAGTAACTTCCCTCACTGGATGTCGAACAAGCTTGTGTATTTAATTCGTCGTCGCAAAAATTATCTCCATAAAAGGTATTTAAAACTCAAAACTAGCTTTAGCTAACTCTAAACTATTTAGTAATTTGAGAATTACTAAATCTCAATATTCTCATTATCTTCACTCAGTTGAAGCCGAACTTAGTCGGAATTTCAATTCGAGACCATTGTGGTCCTATCTCAAACGGCTATCGAGATCTCCTAGAATTCCTATGGTAATTATTGATTTAAATATCTCTATCAACTGTCCTCTTGGCGTTGCTAATATGTTTGCTACGCAGTTTTCGAAACTTTGTTCTTCCGAACGGCAACGTTCTATTCCTTGTTATTCGTTTGAATATAATAGTAATGACAGTTTTGATAGATTAGTTCTCACTACTGATGACGTCCAGTCAGCCATTTCTCGGCTTAAAGATTTCACTTCTCCTGGCACCGATACCCTCCCTGCTCTTTTCTTCAAGAAAAGTAGTTCGTATTTAGCTCCCATTTCTAACAAATCTCTTAATTACTGTCTTCTTCATTACTGTTACCATTCATCGTTCAAAGAGGCTTATATCATCCCGATTTATGAAAAACAGGGTGATAAAGCTATGCCTAATAATTACCGACCTATTACTATACTGAATACAATTGCGAAAATTTTTGAACTCCTACTTTATGAATATCTTAGTTCCTATATTCCCTTTTATCAATAATCATCAATATGCTTTTCTTCCTAGGAAATCAACTGTTTCAAATCTTGCCTTGTTTTATCATTTTCTACAAACTAACTTGGACAGAGGAAATCAAATTGATTCGCTTTTCCTTGATATTTCACATGCATTTGACTCTCTGTCCACATCGATCTTTTGCTGTTCAAGCTGTCATCGTATGATCTACGATCCCCTTTGCTAGATTTGCTTGATTCACTGCTTAGAAATATTCGCAAAAAAAAAAAAAAAGCGCAAACTATTCGTAATAATTGATGGTACTTCATCGACTCCGTTTACTGTTTCGCAAGGTGTTCCTCTTGGCTTACCATTGGGTCCGCTCTTCTTTATTGTTTATACTAATGATTTGTCAACCTTATTTCAGTCTGTTAATGTTGAGTGGCAACTCTATGCAAATGATATTAAACTTTACAAAGTTATTCGTTCTTAACTGACAGAGATGAACTCCAGTCCTGACTTGATTCTCTCTCACTCTGGCTCAATAAAAATAACTTGCTCCTAAACCCTTGAAATGTAAATTATGTCGCTTTCGCTAAAATCGTGTAGTTAGACCCTCCATCCTTACTGATTATTATATTGGAAACTCTTTAATTGCAAGTACTGATTCGTTCAAGGATTTAGGTGTCCTGTTTCGATCTGACCTTCATCCCTCTTCCCACGTTGATCATGTAATATCTCACACTTCTAAACTTCTTGGATTAATCAAGCGTTCTTCCTCTGTTTTCAAGAGTGACAAAGTTATAATTCTTCTCTACAAGCAGCTTATACTTCCCATTTTTGATTATTGTGATATTATCTGGTCCCCACAACAGGAATATCTTTCTCACGGACCTGAGAGAATTCAAATTAAATTCATTAAATTCTTATGCTATCGAAATCACATTGCCTTTCACCGTCGAAATTATGGAGCTCTTTGTAGTCGCTTCAGAATCATTCCTCTCACACTCTAGACGACAACTCCATGGGTCTCTTTTTGTCTATAATATCATAAACTCTGTTATCGATTCTCCATCTCTTCCTACACAAATACCTTTCGCTATACCCCGTTTTAATTCTCGTTATAAAATTAATTTCTCACTGCCTGTTCCTCGTACTCATCACTTTCTTAGTAGTCCTCTGTTTCGTTTTTTTCAGGTAATGAATTATTACAATATTGATTTTACTCTTAATCCATCTATCTATAAGAAATTACTCCTTACTCTGTTTTCTTAATGTAAATTGTGTATATATTTTAATTATAGTTCTATATTGATTACTACTGTTTTGTATTTTATGTAATTCTTAGCGTTCTCACCTTTATTTAGGGTCTGTGTGCCCTGTGTGTGAGAAACGTGTATATAAATAAATAAAAAATCTCTAAATGCACCTGCGTATGTATTATAATTTACTGGAGTCCATTGGAAGGTATTACATACATCCCCATTCGAAATGTTACTACTGTACTCACGAAGCCGTTATTGACAAAATACTTCATGTTAAAACCACATATTAAAATCAAATTTACATAGCTAAGTATTAAAAGATAATTAAATTAAACGTACTTTAATTCCATGGTAACACAGTAGACTTTTATTTGCACTACAAAGATAAACTCCAAGAATATAAAATTTTATTTTGTTGGAAAAGGTATTACAACCCTGCATCACATTCAACTTCCTACCGAAAGAAAAATCCATCTGTTCCATAGTTCACAACGTGATGGTTCCTTGCCGAGGCATCTCTTGGTCGCTATAGCAAATAGACAGGCGAGAAATGTGGAGTATTACATTTAGTCCCAGTATTTTTTTATTTGGGACTAAATGTCATTTTATCTTAGGGTATATTGTTCCCTCCATTTTGCATTTTTGCTATTCCAGAGGGTAAGTGTATCAGTTGGCGTGTCTTGTAGATGAGGTAAAATATTTGTATGTTTTCAGAATCAACGTTTGTTTCATATCACAGAAGATTGATAGTAATACATTACTAATATATTATATAGCAGTATATTATCAAGGCCTGAAAAAGGTGAGAGCCCATCCCACTCCGAAAGCTAGAAATATATAATGAATAAATAAATAAAACAAAAACAGATTTTTCACCACTTATGAAAAGAATTTGACAACCTGGATAACATTAACCGAATTGAAATTTGAAAAGAATTAAAATTATTTAAAAAATACTTTTCGAGCTTAATTTTTGCAAATTCCTTTATTATATTTGAAAAATCTATTTCCGTACAATGTCAGAATTTATGTGAAGAATTGATAACCCATTTAGCCTTTCTTCAAGGTGTTATTTCTGAATTATGCAGCTAAAATTCGAAGCATGCGTACCTATCCCATTTGGCCAATACTTAGTGATCCACAGTTTAAAATGTCCTATAGAAATTAACCCAGCACAGTTCAGCCTATTGGTACCAGATTACAGGTACTATCAGAAACCTTGAAAAAGTCCTCCAAGATCCAAACTGTTCAGTTCCCTCATGGTCCTATGCTAAACCATCCTGCGACAATTACTTCCTAAAGTGGGGAAAACATTTCCTTGCAAATATCAAAATACAACAACTCCATACTGCTGACATGTTAAAATATATACTGATGGATCAAAGTCTGATAATGGAGTAGGTGCTGTAGCAGTTTCCCCTTTTAACACCATCTCTGTATCACTTCCCACCCAATACAGCAGTTATACAGCTGACTTATTCGCCATAAAGCTTGCCCTAAAAAATATTCTCCATCTGTCCATCAAAAAAGTACTGTATATACGGACTCGCAGAGTACACTTTTATCCTTACAAAACACCTCCAGTCCTTTAATAAAAACTATTAGAAGTAGGTTGTTACATACTCAAGGACGTCAGCTAGTAGTCATCTTTTGCTGGATCCCAGGCCACACTCGTTTTCAGGAATATCTGAAAACGAATGTGCAGACAATGCTGCTAAACATCCATTTAATCCAGCTTCATCATATTCTCTCGTTCCATATGTTGATTACAAATCTATATACGAAGAATATGTAAGAAACAATGAACACTTCTATGGCAAGCTAAAACAGATAATAAACTCTTTCAAATAAAACCAGATTCATAGCTATCGACCTCTAGCTTCGGAAAAGAGGAAGTAATCCTGGCCAGAGCAAGAATTGGTCACATTACTCACCTATTTCTCCTCACAGGAAATGATCCTCCACAATGTACACACTGCAACTCTCAGCTCATAATGAAGCACATTCTTGTTGAATGCACCTTGTACTCGCATGCCCGGCAACTCTTATTCAGTTTTCTTCCCAATCTTAGAGAATCTTTGAAGCTCTGTCATATCATAGGTAACGATGCCAACCACACAGAATTTTTCTCCTTTCTTAAACGAATAAACTTATATGATCGTCTCTGATTGTTTTTCCATAACAGTCATCATGGGTAACTTCCACATTACTGATAGGCGCAATATGGCCTGAGCAGCCCTTGCGCCAAAAATAACAATAAAAATAACAGCCTTTCTTCAGACATTGTACATCTGTTAAAATTTTTCACTCTCTTCATGATGCTTAAACTTATTTCCACTGAAACAAAAGAAGCGGGTAGACTCAAAAACGTTCTAAGTACTACGAACAAATTAGGAAAAAATTCAAGTAGATTAGTTTCCAATATGTTCTGTAGCAAATTCGCTGAATTTTGTTCTGAACTAAACTTTGTTCTGTAAAAAATAAATAAAGCAGTTCATCGCATATTTCGGGTGAAATATCCTTAGGATATTTCTGTTGCAATTTTTGTGCCGAGGAATTTATTTGTTCATCTGTTAAATACTGAAATGTCCATAGGGTTCCAAATAAGATTTCGCACAAGGATTCAAAACACCAGATCATCCAGATATTACCGAATCAATAATATCATTTCCAGCCAAGGAAATAAAGGGAAACGCTATTCAATACACTTTTTTATTACAAGGAAGCAATTTTATGTTAATAAAATTGACCCAGCCTTAAAATAAATGGCACCCAGAGAAAATATATTCAAGGCTCAAGGTTGAAATCCTCTTATTACACACCACCAAGTTTACTTTAAAAAATAAAAATTCTCTCACAAACTACCTTCAAAAGGAAGTGTGAGATACACAGTATTTGTTTAAAGGCCTCATATTGCCTCATGTATTTCATTGATTTTTAAAATTTTCGTATTACATGGAATAATTCCAAGAGAAGGAAAATTTATAAATATTTTTAAAATCACCCAGGGAAGGAATTTCAAGACCGATTGAGAGAAAATGAGGCATAAAATTCATTCTCAATCATTCATCTCCAATTGGCAGTTACTATTATTCTAAGTTTGCTGTTCTGGAGTGCATGTATTTGTGTAAATAGTATAATTTACATGTGAAGCATGCATGTAATAATTTTATTTTTTAAAAATGTTAAAATATGTGGAGATAATTTTCACAAAACAGAAATTTCTTGGTTGATATTAATCAGACGACCTTTAGGTTGATGTCACTTTGAATTTATTTAGCATGGTACGGTTCATTTTGATTAATAGTAGGGATATTTTTGTATTATTAAAATTCTTTCTTTCTTGGGCTAATTAGGAATTGCTAATAGAACAGATCCAGCGATTGCGTGATTAAGAACTATGTTTAAGAGATTTTTAGGACCCTGTATCTCAGCAAGAAATGCATCCGAAGGGCACGTGCAGGAGAAATGTATATTTTAAGAAGACCTGGTTTACCTTTCCCTCGTTAGGTTGATTCCTTCACCTGGTAACCGCATAAGCACTACCAGCCACTTCGCGTTATTGACCCATAATAAAGTGAGGTTATTTATTTTTCTTTGACCTCCACTTTTTCAGACACCCTGGTACTTTATGAAATAACATAAAATGATTGGACGGGGAAGAAAGTATTGCATATCAAATTGTTCAAGAATTCTTGGTGTGAAACAGTTGCTATAAGGACTGCTAAATTGTAGATAAAA
Organism: Mastigoproctus giganteus; assembly: GCF_048544385.1. NCBI lineage: Eukaryota > Metazoa > Arthropoda > Arachnida > Uropygi > Thelyphonidae > Mastigoproctus > Mastigoproctus giganteus. Next base: position 164,631,567 of record NC_143575.1, read on the forward strand.
CTCATTAGGCATGTTTAAACCAGTAGTGATTGTGGAAGCAATAGGTATCATAGCAACGACTAAAAGAATTTTTCATTCAAACCGTTTCTTACAGTTGCTCTAAATGGATTCACCCGAAGGTTTAAATACGTTTTCTCGAAAACAAGGGCAACAACTGTATAGATTAACTGTTTATAGCCGAAATTAGTCGTATAAATTTATAACTGCATCTCATAATTAAAAAAAAATCCATTTCCTTTGCTATGTCAGATGTGAATTTTTACGATGATCGTAAAAAAGTGAAATTTTGTTTTAGTGCCATTATTACCTTAAGTAGCCTTGTTTTACCCTTCAGAAGTTTTGGCCCATTGGCAACCCAGGGAATAGTATCTCATAAATGTGGATTACAGTTCATATTCTACTTCAGCTATTTTCAAACTGTCTTCGACAGGGAACCCTGGAGTTCCCCCGAAGTTTCCACAAATGTTTTGGTGTTAAATTTTTATTCACTTTGAACAAGTATGTGTTTATCGTTTTTAATGCAAATGAATTTGTTTTTATTTTCGATACAGTCGCGGCCATAAGAGTTTACATATTCGTTGTGACTGCATACATATTTAATTAATTATTGTGGGTAGCTTACGGTTCACAACAAGTCGTGCATTTATTGTGGTAACGTACGGGCTCGAACCCGCAATCTCCTTATTTGTTGGTTACACACGCTAACCACTGTGCCATCGGCGTTTCTCAAAAAAATTAGATTGCACAGAGATTCCACATAGAAAAATACTTAAAAAGCACTGTTTTAGTTCAAAAAGCAGTGCTTTTCAACATGGTAATCCCTTATGGTAAATCATCGAAATGGTAGAGTCGAATTATATTATTCGATTATGTCATTCCAGTGGTTTTCCATAATCGAATGATTATGGAAATTTTCGATTGTGCACATTACTAGTCTCTAGAATATCCAGCTCAGGACCCTGGGTTTGCCAAGCCCATACTCATCAGATGTGAGCCCCTGGGAATGAGTTAAGAGCAGTTTTTGAATAAGCAGAAATGATTAACAGTCAAATGGATTTGTATGAGTTTTTTCATTCAGGGTGTAATGATGTCTCACCAATTGAGGCAAAACGTTTTTGCACAACGTGAAGTAACTTGCCCAAAAGCAATTTTATGGCGCTTTTAATGTAATTAATACAGAACATACCTCTTCCACAATCTAATGCTTAATCTTTCTGACTTTAGGACCATCAGTAAACAAATTTTGCAGACCACCAGCAATATTTTTCTCATGTTTTGGTTTTATTATAATAACACGAAATTATCATAATTTATTACGGTGAAAGTACAGGATGATCATTTTAAATCAGAATTAATAAAACGAATAACCGTGGGTAAAAAAAGTGTGTTACATAAAATTTTACAAGTAGCGTTCTTTATCCCGTGTACGGTGTCGCCATCTATCGAACCCGTGAACTACGCATGCGCAGTGCAAGTAATTGAATATATATTTCGATACAGAGGAAAGTGCAGTGCTGTAGTCGTAAAATTAGCAGAAGGTATACTCGATGAATGTTATAATGTTAAATATTTTAATAATATCTGACTTTTCAAGTTTTCAAAATTCAGAAGTTATACGCTATTCACCAAAAAAAAAAAATCCAGAGTCTATACAGCGTATACCCTCCACTACAGCCCTGGGAAAGTGTATGGTAGAATAATACTTCAAAACAATCATTTAAAAATTACTCAACATGATTTTTGTAGTAATTTCGATGACGTAAGGCGCCATCGAAATCTGCTCTATGAAATTTTGTGAAAATATTCAGTGTAATGTGATCGTTGTAACTGAGGAATGTTTAGCCCAGGATAGGGAGGACCTGAATACTCCGTCTGTGGTTATATAGAAAATCCCGATACACCATATAAGGGGACCCTTTTTTTTTTAGTTTATTGAATACTTCATTTTAGAATTAAGTTTAAATAGCGTCTAATTTTTTGTTTTTTTTTTTATCTCTGTGTTTTACGTAGATATGTGGATGTGATATGACTTGAGTCTCTTAACACTCAGGACGGCAGTAACGGCAACCCATATCATTTAAGTACCCGTGACCTTTCATAGTATAGACTTAACACATTCACTACAAAGACGGAACACACATTACACTAAGCTGCATATTGGAATTATTTACTGAAAATGACTGGTGAACTGGCTCAGTCACAGAAATGCAGTGGCCCATTAACTGCTATACAGCGCCCTCTTTGTTATACATGTAAAAAACAATAAAAGAAATATAAAAATACTAAACCATTGAGTAAGTAACCTATTCTGTCAAGCAGAACTAGTTGATAGCCAGGATATGGCAGAGACTAAGATGAACGTGACAAGACAAATACTGTAATGATTTACATGATGACGTTAGAAGAAGCTTGAAAGACCTAGCAGGTTATTATAAATAAAAGTTAATTCACCGATAAATGTCAGAAGGGGGACACAGCGTTTGAACAGGTTGTATCAGTTTCTGCATTCCACGGATAGGACTAGGTTCCTTTTGTTGCTACGAAACTTCTCTGTAGTACTGTTTTCATAAAGTTCATGAAGAACATTCTGTTGAGTGCCTGTTTTTTATTGCACCACGCAGAACAGATTCATTGTCACCACATATTCTTGTCTTTTTTTTTTTTTTTTTTTTCAGATACGATGTTTCACCAACACTAGTTACAAACTGGAAGATCTTGAACGTTGTGGATGACTGCGATCCAAAGACACAATCACCGGACCCTGATCGAGGGATTTTTCTTCAAGGTTGCATATAAGACGGATTTGGAAATGATAAAGACGTTTCCGATTATTACATTTAGCCACCGACGTACTCTGTAATCAGCTAAGAAACCTCTTAATCTTAATGCTCTATACTGATCAGACGTTTGATGTACATAATGTTGATTGTCAAGCAGCACCGATGGCCTCCCTAACTCCGCCATGTTTGATGCACAGGTAGGAATGGCAAAACGAGGCACCTCTTAATGTACTAGTTCTAAGAATGGGATTTTTGAACCCCTATCTTGTCTTGCCTTAGGGCCGACATTGTAGCAAAGTGGGATTGGAAGTTGAGTGCTTCATTCCATACCATGCCAAGATGGAGGCGTGATGTTATCTTATGATGATGATCTCCTTCTAGTTTAACTTGAATGCTATTGTTCTTCTTTTTGAGAGTAATAGTTATAGGTTAAATTTTTTTTTAAATATAATGTCACTCAAATATAAGCAAGATATTAGAATTCATACAGATTCACAGTGATACTTTTTTTCCGATGATGGTTGTGAACATTTACGAGTAATAAAAAGTTTACTATCCAGAAAAGTTCTAAATGTAGCGGAAATGGAACGCAAAATGTAGTTTTATGCCACAGGGAGTGGACAGTATATATTCAGTTGCACTGAAAATAGGGGCAAGTGAGTGCATCAAATCAGTAGGAATGTTATTAGGATCATTAGATTCTATGATGGTCCCCTTGGACTGAAGAATCGCTGATATCTTCCATAGTTGTCCATCACCTCTTTAGTCCCTCCCTTATTGGACAGGGGGTAGCTAAAGGGATGATGGACAACTATAACAGTAGACTGGTGAGCTTGACGTCTGTGTGAGCAAGGTCATGCGGGTTTGTGTTAAAGACACAGGGTCGCAAGACAAGTTCGTGAAGTATTGCTTGATCAGTCTGGTTAATTATTGTGGCGAGGTCATAAAATAGTTGGGTAAAAGAAACAGATCTGACATTATACAGAACCTTTGCGTTATACACTTGGATTCTAGTAAAACTTTTGATACGGTTGCGCATGAGAGATTATTGCATAAACTGAAAGAATTTGGATTACATTCATATGATATTAGGTGGATCAGGGGATGGCGGAAAGACAGGAAACAGGATAGTCATAAATAGCCATACTTAATAGTGGATCAGCATAGCAAATGAGGTTCCCCAGGAATGATCGGTGGTGCTACGCCCCTCCTTGTTTCTAATTTTTCTTAATGACATTGACGAGAGTGTGCAATTAAAGTTGACCGTTTTCTGATTATTTTAAGCTTGGGATGATGGTTAACTAGTACAAGGCTGTGCACACCTGAGAAACAAAAATCCGGAGTTACCTATAGACTGGAGATGGGGGTAAGAACTAGAAAGATTTAAGGGTTACAATACAAGAAGGACCTTTTGCAAGCTGGGAGAATGCAATTATTCCTCTATATATAAAACGATGGCGAGACCACAAAAATATTGCATTCAGATCCCAAAACCGTTTTTAAGAAATGACAACGCTTCTAAAGAGGGTTTAAAGAATCCAACAATATGGTAAAGGTAAATTGCAGCCATTTTCAATCGACTGCAGGATGGAAGCCTCCTCAGCGATTCATCTTGAGGGAAATGGACCATAATCGCCACGGTCCACTTCTGCCACTGCTGATCACTCGGCTACGGAGGCCTCGTGTCCATCACCTCTTTAGCTTCTCCCTTATTGGAGAGGGAGGCTAAAAAGATGATGGACAATTATAACAGCAGACTGCTGAGCTTGACTTCTGTGTGAGCAAGGTCGTGCGGGTTTGTGTTAAAGACACAGGATAGCAACACAAGTTCGTAAAGTATTGCCTGGCCAGATAGCCGTACTAAGTAGTGGACCAGCATTGCAAATGGGGTTCCTCAGAGATCGATGGTACTACGCTCCTCCTTGTTTCCTGACGATATGGTAAATTGCGCTAAACATACATGTGAAAAATAGCTTAGAAGCTGTGGGCCTACTAAGCTTGGAAACTAGGCATCTTAGAAAGTAAATGGGAGAGGGGATCTGATTGAGGTGTATAAAATTCTGAACGGAATCAGTAGAATGAATTCAGGATGATATCTTATCACCTGGGGGTCAAAATATAGAAGCTTAAAAGAAAATCTCCGGAAATGTATCGTCCGGAGATAAAGATAAAAAGGCCCTTATGTCCCTCCTGTGACCCTACCAAAGGGTTACAAAAAAAAAAAAGAGAAAAAAAGTAAATACTGTGAACTTTCTGCTTTACTCTATAAGTGTTTTTCAGAACTCTTACGCAGTATAGCAAACTTTATGTAATGTTCGCGTAATGGATAGTTATAAGATGCGATTTGTGCAGTACTTATTTTTGGAGGAAGAGCGGAGATTGAAACTGAAACAACCTGAAATTTTCTTCAAAGGTTCTGAAGAATATTCTAAATGAGTACTGGAATGTCTAAAAGGGCCCGAACCGCTATTTTTAAATTTATTGCAGCGTTGCTGTAGTGGTGGGTGGGGGTGGGGGGAACTGGAGGAACTGTGAAATTGTAATTGACTTTAAGTCTTCCCAAAAACCAATAAAAAACGAGCGACCGGTATGACTTTTTCTTCTTGAATAATGCCTGAACTTCCAAAGTAGTTAAATTTTTAAAATTTCTGTTTATACTCCGGGTCGACCAAATGATCAGAGGAGTTCACAAGATAGACAGAATACAAGAAACAGCACCGTATTCAGCAGTCACGGGCTTGAACTCCGGTCACTCAAGGCACGTGTACTTATGCACCCGCGCGCCTGACCACTAGGATACGACGGCCTTATTTGTACACCTCTGTTTATATATATAGTTTATGGAAAGGAAAACTGGGGAAAGGGGGGTATTAACCTTAATTGGGCTCGACACTTCCACGGAAAAAAAATGTACATAGCAAATTTGGTGCCGATCCCATTTTTCCCTTTGAGCATCCGAATGTATTATAAATTTCTGCGTTGGGGCGCGGCGGAAATTAGGGAAATTGGTATCGAAGCGGATCTGACAATGAAAAGCCTCCTACAGACTAAGCATATACAGGATACTGAAAATTCGGTTTTTGGTGTCGATTAACTTTTCCTTACCAATCATCTGAAAAGATGATTGGTAAGGTACTTCCATTTCATATAGAGAGAACTCGAAATTTGACGGGGGGAATTGCCAGGTTTCTGTTAGTTCGATTAAATTAAATTTAATTAAATTTGAGATGGTTCGAAAAACATATAGAATTTTATGGAAATCTGCTGAACTGTCAGTCGAGGCATGCGGCCGAACATGGTGAAGACAGTAGGTTTGCAAACGCTCCTAAAGGTCTGCACACTTTTCTCTAATTGCTTAGAACACCGAGTTGGGTGTTGTCGCATTCATGCGAATCAATAAGTTTGGTGGGCTGGTAACAGATAGCGAAGGGCGTTTTGTTAAATAAAATAGAAGCCGTCAGCATTCACCACACAGATAAATGCGTTCCTATGGAGAGCGTGCGATATTTGCCGTGTCTGTGGTAATTGTTCTTTGTTTTACAATCGTTACGTTCAAAACGTAACGTTATAGATAAAGAAATTATTATAATTTAATTTTAGTTTAACTGTCCCGTCAGAGATGCGCTTGAACCATTTGACCCGCGATGTTTCGTTGGCCAATTTGATAGAGTACAGTTAGCTGGGCAGCTATCGATTTTGTGTGTGAGCCTGCTAATCTTCTTGAGGGTAAAGAAGGAATTACGAGCTGTGATGAGGGGGGGGGGGATTCTAGTTCACTAGATTAATCTCTAGATATCAATCAGTAACATTTCATCACTTCAATCTGTTAACTGAAGTTGCGAAGCACTGCATGCACTGATGAAGTGCGAGGAATTTTTAATGGTTTACATTCCAGTATCATTGCTATTTAACCTAGTTACCCAGTGTTTAGGCATCCCCGACCCCACTTTCGTCTCGTGAAATTTGCTCTCTAATTCACTGCAGAAGTCGAATTGTCTTGTTTCTTTTAATGAGAGCAGAATTAGCCTGAGAAGCGCGTGCCTGTTGACGCCACCAGGCGTTCACGTGTACGACAGACTAATTTCTTCACAGCCGACTGGGTGAACAGCCCATTGAATGAAACCGGTTTCAGGCCCTGATGTTCGTCCCTCCCTGTTGCCACGCCTTGCCTCGGGAGGTCATTTATTTCCCCTTTTCCCCTCAATAATTTTTTGCAGTTAAGGCCTTGCTCCCTTTTATCGTCTCTTTACAATCAGCTCTCACTTCCTTGTGACTAAAAGAAATGTTTTAAGCTGGTTAGCCTAAAGAAATCAGGCTAGTAGCGTATGCATGCTTTCTTCAAGCATGCATTCATGCACACTGCTTGGAAGAAGCTAGTGGTCGTACACTAAGGTCGAGATGAGTTAGTGGACTTCGGTTGCCCGAGAGAATATTTTAAATGAATTTGGAGCGCCCGGAAGTATAAATTATCTTCTTCTCCAAATAAAAATAGTAATAAAGAATCTGAGTGATGAAGGGCTGTTAAAATTGACAATTCTAGATTCTTTCTCCCCAGGGATTTTAGATAATCTCTGGGGAGAAAGAATTATTGGAGGGAAGTAATTCTAATTACTGCATTGGAGATACAGTAATTAGGGATCTGGCGAATTCTGTGTTTTCAAGGAATATAACCCTTAGCAGCATTGCTTAGTAGAATATATAGACATAGCTGGAATCTCAGTGGGGGCGCGATATATTCATATTGATCTCCCATCATATTATATATCCCGCCATATCAATTTCCCATAATATATATTATATAAATACACGTATATTATATTTATATATAATATACGTGTATTTAAAATAAAATAAATAAATTTTCTGTTTATACTCCGGGATGACCAAACAGTCAGAGGAGTTAGCAAGATAAACAGAATACAAGAAACAGCACCGTATTCAGCAGTCACGGGCTTGAACCCCGGTCACTCAAGACACGTGTATTTATGCACCCGCGCGCCTGACCACTAGGCTACGGCGGCCGTGTATTACATATTTATAACAATAAATTATAAATATATAATATAGTTTAAATATATATTAATAGTGAACCTACCTGTCTTTACTCTGAATCCTTACCTAAACTTTTCTAACAGTAGTATTTTTCATTTTCATCCCTGTAATTCGTGAAGGAATTTCTATGAACAGTTGAAAATTTTGTTTCATGGTAATCTCCATGTTCCCGCAACATTTTGAGATAAAAACTGATGGTATTACTCTGTCGTGTGAATTTGACATACCAAAGTACTACAAAATAATGATTTCAAGTAATAAATCGCAAAATTAACGAGTGTAGCAAAAGACCCAGTATTCAGCTAAAACTTCATTGCAGGCTGCATATTCAAATAGAACTAATCACCACATGTGTGTGATCAGTTTCGTTTCCGTCCATGGACTCGTGTATTAAACGGAGATGAAAAATGTATGTGTTTTGGTGTTAAAATTTAAATAAATAAACCTTTTCTGATTACGTGCGCCACATGAGGTCAGAGGAATTCACAAGATAGAGAGATTGCACAATTATATTAATACTGCCCGCTGCGATTGATCTGCTTGCTGTGATTTATTGATTTTATTTGTTATAATACAGTATTTCTTTCTCAGATGTTTTTAAAAGAAAGATCCGCTTCAGCTTCAAAGCTAAGGAACGATGGAAGAACTTTTTCATTATTGTTGAGTGTTATTATGAATAACACTCAACAATAATTATGAATAACACTTAACAATAATTATGAATAACACTCAACAATAATTATGAATAACACTCAACAGCAACCACACTCACTCACAGTTAACACTCTGTGGGTGAGAATTTAGGTCTAGGCTAAGACTTGGAAGCAATGGGATGCAAACAGAATTCCGCCTTCCTTTCCAAAAATGGAAAGGCTTGTGTTTGTTTTCCCGTCCCTGAAGAGAAGCGGCCTATTATTATGAAAGCTGCCGCCTCTATATTAACAGGGCTCCGCGTGAACTTGTTATATGAGAGGAATTGTGCTATTTTGTATTGTACTTTTTTATACTTCTTACTGGGGAAATTTAAACTTGGGAACACACCCTGCATCATTGCGAAGAACATCAGGACCTTAGGGATTATCTGACGCTGAGGGCTCCGTTTTTGGCTACTGTGGAGGTGAGAATTGAACCTCGACTACTTCGGTCACAAGAAGATTTCATTGCATTCGGGAGTTTGCTGGGGCCGATATTGATAAACGTGGACGTCTTGAATGAATAATCTCTTTGATCTATCTTTGTGGATGCGTCTATGGTGCATGGCTGGCTATGTAGTGATTATACAACACTTTTGACGTTGTTAAATTTTAGGTCGATCTTAGGAGAACTGCTCAGACAGAAATATGTATATGCATATTTCTGCTTGAGGGAAATTGGGGGACCAGTGGAGGGGGAGGTCTTCGGTACTGGGCAGAGATGGCCTTTGACCAGCTTGGAATTCAGCGAGTGGCAGGATGAGTTCTAAGAACAGAATTTCTACAAAGTGTTTGTGGTAACAGGGATTAGGCATTTCGAAAGTTGATGTTCGCTTTCTCGTCGCAACTACTTGTTTCTATCTTAAGGATTTTCCTCGCGCAGTATAACCGCAGTCGATTTTGCGGTAAAATAAAATAAAATATAATAATAAATAAAGATCAAAATCCCGTTGTCGTTGGATGATATCTCCTTTGCTGAATGAAGATGAATAGCAGGGAAACTGAATAAATGGACCGGTTCATTGTTCTGCTCGAATATATCCTGGCTGTTTCAGTGTATAACCCCGTATGCCATGCGTATGTTGCCTGTGATGTGATCTCTGTGAAGATGGGTATCAACTCATTTGGTGTCGTATAGCGTTTCTGTAACGACTGGGCTCCTACCGAGTCATCTGGGGTCTCTGCGCTGACCTAGTTCACGGTGCCGCCAAGTCATCTGATGTCTCTGTCTGGCCTTTCTATGTCGACTTGGTTCATGGTACCGGGTCATCTGGAATCTTTATTGCTGACTTGGCTCATAGTGCCGGGTCAAATTGATTCGACATATTTCTAGGTTAGATTGCAAAGAAGATCCAAGAAAATTAATTTTGAGACAATGGATTTTGCGCTAGAGATTGCGATTCTTTGTGTTCCTAGAGTATAATTTGTTGCATCTCATCGTGTTATGCTCCTGCATATGGTTCTTGTGTGTGGCTCCTTGTGGTGTCTTGTTCGAATTTAGTGTTTTAAGAACGATCTGCTCAGATGTATTGGAATTGCTCTTTCTATTCCTGTGCTTTGGGGAATCTGTTCTTGACATTTGATTTAGGCTTGAGACCTGATAGTGACTTTTATTTATAGGTGTAAATATCTAAATTGTAAATGTGTATCTGTACAATATATGTTATTGTAAATATATGAAGGGGTTGCCAACATTTGTCCACGACTGCCTAGATACATTACACATACATTTATAATTTTTGTATCTATGACAGTTGGTCCACACGGCAAACACTGCTATCCGTTGTTTCTAGAGGACATCGAAAGTTCGGGTTCGGGGATATTAGGAGCTAATAAGTTGGAAGAGGGAGGGGACTGTGTGTGTGTGTGTGTGTGTGTGTGTGCTATAATTAAATGAATAAAAGTATAATAACACGGAATTTTTAATTAGACTATCATTACAGTATAAAACTACCCACCTAAATACAAACTTGCTGCATTTCGAAACTACAGAATCTTGTCTTCAGGACTATGGAGTTAACAAAAAAAAAAAAAAAAAAAAAAAAAAAGCAAGCATAGAAATTACAATTCAGTAAATACAAGAAGACAAAAGTACTCACAACATGTCTCTTCTTCAGCCATCAATAAAAAAAAAGCCCACTTTAATTTAATAATCGAAATAATTGATTATATGCAAATTAGTTGATTACAACATCGACATAGTTGAAAACATGAAAAAAAAAATAAATAAAAAGAAGCGACAGTGGAGTTATTATTATTATCGTTAGCCATATGGTGCAAGGAAGCCTGAGGCTTATGCTGCACCAGCCAAAAAAAAATTTCTGAATTACCCTGAGAGAGAGAGAGAGAGAGAGAGAGAGAGAGAGAGAGAGAGAGAGAACAAGAGTCAGAAGTAGAGGGGATTCATCAAGAAGAGAAGATTGATGGTATCCAGCTCAGGACCCTGGGTGTGCCAAGGCTGTACTCGCCAGATGTGAGCCCCTTTTGATCCGATATGAAGTGATGTTCCCACTCGGACAGTAGTTTGTTTAGTCTCTCGTTCTCAATCGATAAATAATCGATCACTAGATTAAAATTCAAATGCAAGGATGGCAGTAATTCCAGAATAACATACCTTTGCGAGGAAACATGTTTATGGATTTAGATGGACTTAGGCAACTAAATGGTGAAGCATCCTTACTCTTTTTCGAACAACACGCGTAAGAGAGAAACTTAAATTGAAAAAAGATAGTTGCAAGACAGATGTGTGAAAACTTTCTTTCGGATTGTTGGAATAAACTTTCATTTGGTGTTGTGGAAGCTGGTAGCTTGGATAAATTTAAAGGGTTGGGCATATTATTAGATGGGATGAGCAAAGAATATAATGTGGGAGTTTTATTGTTCGATACGCTATAAGCTTGCTTCCTTGCATCATTAATCACTGCTAATACTAAAATCCTGAAAATAATTAAATATTATTATGCAGCTTTTCTACAAACAAGTTCTCCGAATAATATATAAATAAAGTTAGTTTTAATTAACTTTATTTGCATAAAAAACAAATGAACAAAATGTTGTCATAAATTTTGAATATTGAAAAAAAAAAAACCCCTTTTATAAATTTAGAATGTGAAATAAATTTTATCTATAAGTTTTTGAACAAATACAGATTAATTAGTACTTTGCAGCTTTCATTATAATCTAATTATCGTCTTTTCATTTTATGAACCAAAATTTTACACTCTTGTTCGGGAAAGATTTCTCACAAATGTGGAGATTGCATTTTAAGAGCCTCCATAAATTTTCAGAGTGGGCACCCACTTTGAAAATCCTTAATTTTTTATGATATTTCCGGACATTGAAGACCTCTTGCTAATGCTGCTCTTTAGAGCTGCGCACTGTGGGCAGTTGAAACATGAAAGGCATGTCCAGAAAATATTCGGACCGAACAAAAAACAAATCTTTATGTACGTGACAAGGTACAAGTCCTCTTGTAGTCGTACCGCTCCCAGACTACCTGTCTGGATGTTTAATACACGCCTTGGTACAGTCAAGCTGAAATTGTTCACCATCCTCTAAACACGGTCCCTTTTTCCTGTAGGGACCACAATAGAACACTGCTAAAAAATAACTTTAATATTAAAAACTTTAAAAAGCATTATACATATTTATGCATTTCTTTGCTCATGCCAATTTTCACTTTCTTTGCTTATTAGACTGCACTTTTTCTTTCGAATGCAAGATAAATTCAAATTCCTTTATTCTTCTGTGCACAGCAGACTTAATCGATGAAGTTGCAATCATATTGCATTTATTTTGAAAGTTCTGACAATTTTTCTCAATAAGCGCACTTCGGTGAAATAATGGGCACTTACAAATCTGCCTTTAATTTCTAAAAAAAGAATATTCTCAGACGTTTTGAGGCACTTCTTCGGTGAATTATTATAATGCTGTTCCTATGACACCATCTGCTGTTAGAATAGCATTACAAGAGTTCTGCTTTACAAGTGTTCACTGGAGAAGTGGTACAGGAGTACTGTACCACGAAACGTGTAATAATTTAAGAAATTCTTTTAAGAAATTAAAGGCAGATTACACTCCACACAGGTTTAAGCGCTCGTTATTCCACTAATTTTCGGTAATTGATATACCTGCGCATCATGTGCCGCTAAAAGAATATTTGAGTGTACTTCGTACGTTTATGTAAATAAAACTGTACCTTGTTTTTTCTTTTATTTGCAGAATGAGAGCTTCCACTTTTTATGATTGAGGAGGATAGATATTCATTCTTCTGCGTTCGGCAGTGGCTTTCAGTGAATAGCTGTGGTTTTCAGCTACTTATTTTCAGATTTTATCCACTTTTCATCAAGAGATAACTTTTTTTTTTTTTTTTTTACCCCCAGCTGACAAACGTTTTTGCACATTTTAAGACTTCTCCACTGTTCTCCTTTTGATGTTCTACTCGAGTATATAATAGTCGTTTTGGTTTTCAAAATTGAGAATTCTAGCGCTTAAAAACGAAACTGTAAATATTCTAACTGTATGACGAAAAAATTTTGTTGATCCGTTTTCTTAAAAATTAATTAAAATTAAACAATTTCGTGTGCGTGTTGTTCACAGAATTCAAATGAAAGTATCTGCGAATGTTTAAAATATTTTCAAACTGATAGTGTAAAGATGAACTTCAAACAAGACCAGCATGCAGTTCTAAAAATATTCGTTCGCTTCCAAACGTTTTTATTTGAATGCGTACAATATATTTTGCACATTTTTAAAAAATTCATTAAATATCCTAATAGAGGGTTGATAACAGGTTAATAACAAAATGCGTCGCGTATTTCAAAAAATGTTCCAAAGAATACAAATCATGTATATACAAATATGTCAAAAATATTGTACTTGAACTCGGGGGACACCTGTCATAGAAAAAATAATAACAGTATTCTATATTTCTTAGAATATTAAGCTTCTTTCAAAACTCTTAAACTAAAGTTTATATATATACGCTGGAGATATTTGTTCAAGGAAAAAAAAATTCCTGTCCGCAGCGCAGGTGAATTCAACACGGCTGTTCTGAGAAACTAGTTGTGCCTGTTCCGGTTGGCTTTACTAATCCCAGCAGATAAATTGTTGCTAATTTACGCGATTTTTCCTTTAACGAAAGTTAACTGTGTAAATTAGACATCCAGCTGGCTAACTAAAGAGGGCAGTGAAACAATGGGAGCGTAAAGAAAGAACATAAACAAAGACGGTATAAATCACGCGCGTACAATTTTGCAAATGCGAGAAAAATAATGAGGTACAAAGTGCGATGACAGAACAATTTAACGTTTTAAAGTATTATCGACTTCTGTTCTGAATGAAAATTAATGACCGTACTATGAAACATTTAAGGAATTAGCTACTGTAATGCTGAAAAAGAAACAATTTTTGACACCAGTCTTTTAAGTAGTCTGTCGCGAGTCACGAACGTCTTAAGAAGTGAGAGTGTTCTTACAGAAATCAGAAAAATGCAAGTTTACATATAAGAATCAAAAACCTCAGGGTTGTATCAAGTCGATAACATTGCCACAAAAAAGTTTGGGTAGCAGCTAAGGAAAAGTCGAAACATTCACATGCATGCCAATGACATTAGTAACCTGGTTTTAGAATTCACAAAAAAAAAAAAAAAACCCTTTTAATGAAGGGCAAAGTTGCTTAATTTAGCTGCTAGGGTCAGTGTAGAAGACAGCACAATAGGGTTTTCCTTTCAGAATGTTATCAAACAAATCAGAGCAACGTGTAAATGGAACAGTACGTGGGGTCAAACTCCTGCTAATGAATGATTAGGCCTAATACACCAGTTGTTAATGCATTGAGTTATTGCATCGAGCAATGAAACAGTTAAGCGCATAAAAGTTCTTTTGGCTAATGATATAAAGAGGGTTGAAAAAGTTGGTTCAAAAAATTCTGGGACATTTAATAGATCCAGAATAAAAAATAAAAGTCATATGTATCCGGTTCTTATCGGTTACGGAGCTATGATTGTTTGAATTTTGCGAAATGGCTATGAAGGTTTGAATAGAAAAAATAAATCGGAATAAGCAGATTCCTAAATTTTATTCATCCTTGATACGTACTAAAGGCTATACACCACTCTGGGCTTTGTTTTAGATGACAGATGGGCAAATATAAAATTTATGAAAGTTGCTGCGTTGATGTTGTTTTCAATGATGCAAAACTTCTAAAAAAACATTGACCAAACGGTAGACCTATTTATTGAAGTATTACCTCAGTGTAATGATGCTTCCTGTACGAATCATGAAACTGGTGATCTCAGTAATCCATTGGTTATTGTCAATGAGTCGCTAATCTTGTTTGCGAATAGTTTGCTACCTTTTCAAAATTCGAACAGAATAAAATGGGGAAGAGAGCAATAGTGAAAGTAGTCCCGAACTTTTTCACATAAAGTAAACAATACACATTTTAGGTTACTTTTTAACTAAAAAATTAACTTGTAAAATGTTATTTAGAAAAAAAAAATAAAAATAAAAATGACTTTTGCGATAATTTAGTAGTATAAATTTTTGATTTCCAGTTCAGAACTTTGATGTCATAGTTTAAAACAGGGACCGGCAAGTTGTCGATAACAAAACATTTTCGGTCAATTGCAGTGCATAAAAATAAAAATATAATACGATATCCTGGAGAACGCTCGAGTCAGAAATCCCATTGGCTCATGAGGCATTAGCTGGGGAAGAGGCGTCAAAGTGGAGTCCCATGAATTGATTCGGAGAGATCTGCTTTGGAAAGATGCTTAGACTCACGTGTCGAGCTTGCGTCTCGGATCCTTCAGACTGCTTAAATTCGTGCATGTTTGTTAATTTGAGAGTAGTCCGCAAACAGAATGAATTTTAATACTGTGCCAACTTGCATAGCAATGCACTAAATTAATGCATTTCTACCGTCATCTATACAGTAATGCAATTACTCCGATTTATTTATTTGCTGCTGTTGTTATTAATCTTAAAAGCTCAGAAACTGTTGATGGCATTGTTTAAGCCATAATTACAAACTTAAATAAATTGTTCCAGACCAAGGCGCATTTAGGGCTAGAGCCTCAAGCTGCGAACAAATTTAGACTATGTATATAAAGTGCTTAGCATCATAATACACAGCCATTTCTGAATAAACAGAAAATTTTTAAGGTGGCATCGTTTTAGGTTATATCTCATATTGTGAATACCTTCACAACGAGTTGCCATGATATTGCACTACTTCGAATAAGTAACGCTTCACCTAAGGAGAAGATTAGTGTTACTTATTCTCAGATAGGTACCACCACCCAGACAGCACTGTTTCAGGGCTATTTGGCCCTTCGTCAGTGAGTGGGTAGGTACCCAAGTGATGCAATGATGGCAAAAACAGTTATGAAGTATAACCTAAAACGATGCCACCTTAAAAATTTTCTGTTTATTCAGAAATGGCTGTGTATTATGATGCTAAGCACTTTATATACATAGTATAAATTGTTCCATTAATGTAGACGTGATGTCTTACAGAGCCCGATTGATTTTTCACTTTACATTTCACTTGATTCTGATTAGTATTAGTAGTGGTAAGTGATGCAAGAAAGCAAGCTTTACAGCATCAGACGGAAAAAAAAAAAGAGCAAATACTGTACTTCTTTTTTTATCACATGTTCCTCCCTGCTAACAGTTTATCTAGTTCTTCCTTAAATTTATTCAACCTACCCACTTCCACAGCAACAGATAGAAGTTTGTTCCACCAATCAACCACCCGCTGGCTGAAGGCAAACTTCCGCACATCTCCCATGTAACTATCCTTCCTCAATTTTAATTTATGCCCCCTCGTGTGTGCAGTCTGAGCAAGAGGTATTCCATCAATATTGGGCTTACTCAATCCATTCAAGCCTTAAAAATCCTCGATTAGATCTCCTCGCAGATGCCTAGTGTCTAGGCGCTGCAGTTAACAGAACTGAGGCCTCTCCTTGTAAGAGTACCCTTTTGTTGCTCTCACTAATTTCGTTCTCCTCTCTGTACCCGTCCATCAGATCCATGTTCTCTTTAAAATAAGGCTTCCAGATTTGTATGCAGTACTCAAGATGTGACTTAACCATTGCCTTATTACAATGGGGTAATCACCCTATCCCTGCTGGCTTTTTCCTGCATATCATTGACAGAACACCATAAGATAGCCTGTCTGCACTGCTCAGAGAACTTCATATCTGACAGCACATTTACCTCCAAACTTCAAGATGCTTTTCGCCAGAGCCGTAACTAGGGCGAGGCAAGCGGGACAGTTTCTCCGTATATTAAACTAATATGCAGTAGACTAATGTCTCATTTATATTAGTTTAAATAATTTTTAACATCAATTTTCATTTTGATCAGGCTAGTTAAAAAAGGAAATTGCGAACCGTGTTGAGAGAAGTTTGCGGTATTCCAGTGTTACTTAGGACACACTTTGAAAACACTGCGATGGACTGTTGTTATCTTTTTAATTTTCAAATATAGTTTTAGTACTGTACTTCAAAATGAATGAGTGAGCTCGACTCGCATTTGGAAGTATTTCTCTATTTATTTATCGTTGGGTAAGTATTAATAGTGGCAAGCGATGCAAGATAAAGGCAGCAAGCTTATGCAGCATCAGTCAAAAAAAAAAAAAAAAAAAACTATCTACATCATTTTTCTATCCCCCTCTAATAATTTGTTAAATAAATTCCATTTAATATTTCTACAAACTACTTTCAGACTATCACATGAAAATTTGTTTCAACAATCAGTTTTCTGGCTGGTAACAAAATTGTGTATATCTGCTTTTCAACGTCCTTTTTTCGATTTAATTTTGTCATCTTAAGTATGTTGTCCGAGAAAAAGTAAGAGAATGCCATCAGAATTTAGTTTACTCAATCCATTTAAAGCCTTAAACACTTCAGTTAAGTCTCTTCGCAGATGCTTAGTGTTTAGACGCTGCAATTCGTAGAAGTCAGGTCTTGGTAAGAGTACTCTTTTGTTCCCCTTGACTTATCTTGTTCTTATTATTAATACATGGAAACTTTAATTTACTGCCAAAACGTGACACTGCAAGATAGACATTGGCTGTTCGCCAATCGTTTGAACTGCTCCAGGTTCTAACCTATCCAACTAATAAAGACCACGCTATTGATCCCTTCTATCATAACAAATCAAGGATTAATTCCATTCCTCAGTTTTTCAGCTCTACTTGGATTCCTTTATCAATTTTACTCTTATTTGAGTTCCTTAATCAGAGAATCACACTAGAAAGAAATATTAAAAGAATTTTTTTTTTTCACCTAGGTTCAGAAAAAGAAGATAATAGTTCAGTATCTCAAAGATTCTAATTGAAAAGAAATGAGCTGCACACCTATCAGAACAGAAATTATGCGTGCCACTCCCAAACAGAGTAGTTTTTTGATTATCTCAAGACTATTTGCAATAACGCAAAAAGAATTCATGGCCGTGGAAGAAAACACATACATTATGAGATAGAATTTTACGTTAAGAAAGAAAGTACTTCCTGTCTGGGACAAAGGACATGAGCACAGTACGGGTACGGTCAAAAGCTTCTGAAATCAAAAGGAATTTCTCTAAGAAAAAAAAAAACGAAATTTTAATTATATCAAAATACTGTCCACAGATGAATACAGAAATTTTTATCACCTCACAAATGAAAACAACAATATCTTTTAGACTTTGTCTTTTCTTTTCCATCATCTGTCTTCCAAAATTTATTATTAATGTTTGAATTAAAGTAATCGAGAAAAGTTCGCTAAAATACTAAATTAGAAAAGAAATACTGTATTTCGTATCTTTTTAATTAAAAAACTTCAGCCCTTTTATTGCAGTCATATTACTGTATATTGAGCGAAATATTATAAACAGGGACACTTCCCAACACATGCAATAATTACCTCATAAGGCCAATACCATTCTTGTAGGGATGAAATCTTTATTCCACATTCCACCCTAAAATTTCGTTCCTTATCTGAACCTTGGTTTTCCAATAAATGCACTAAGGCTGTTTAAGATGAGAATTTAGCATATTGCAACTGGTTTGCATCTAAATCTCTAGCTTCATTTTCTGCCTACATCAAAGCTCGCAACAATTGTAAAGCAGTTATTAATCAGTTTAAATTCAGTTTTGAATAGGATAAGAGTGGATATCTTGCTTCTTGTCGAGCACTCTGGTCCCTTGCCAAAGATATTGGCCGCAACTTTTGCCCATCTCTACTCCAACCTCTGTTAAAACCTGATGGTTTTGTTGTTTCCTCGCCTAAAAGGTACAGCCGACTTCACAACATGTTACTGTTCTTCTGACTCTTGTATTGGCGAGCTTGATAAATCGCCTCCTACCATTACCAGCACTCCGCTTAGTGCATCATGTAGCCTTCCGAAGGAAAGATGTCAGAAAAATTCTGAACAATCTTGATGCCAAGAAAGGTCCACTTCCTGATGGAATTTCTCCATTTGTTCTCAAAACCTGTGCACATAAGCTTACTCCTGTTTTGTGTCGCCGAATTTCTCCACTTGTTCTCAAAACCTGTCCACCTAAGCTTACTCCTATTCTGTGACGCCTTTTTATTCTTTCTTATTCCACTGGTGTTTACGTTCTGCTTTGAAATTTGCTCATATTCAACCGGTTCCTAAAAACGGTGGCAAATCCATCCCTTCCAATTATCGCTCCATTGCACTTATCTCTACTCTTTCCAAAGTAGTATAGATATCCATCAACTGTCAACTCTTCAGCTATCTGGATACCCTCCATCTGATCAATGATCGCCAATATGGGTTCCGATTCTGGTATCGATTCATTGGTGATATATTACTTATTGGAGGCAAAAATCTAGCGAAACTCAAGGTTGCTCCTGACATTTCTAAGGCTTTTGATAGTGTTTGGCATAAAGATATTTTAAATAAGCTCACATCTTTTAGCCTACCAACTGATTTTTGCAATTGAGTATTCAGTTTTCTTTCTGAACGTTCACTGCAGTTGATAGTACACGGGGTGCACTATCATCCCCAGGCGTGATAATAGAAGACAGCGTGGCGCTGTCTTTTGACTTTTCAACTAATGCTAGTTGTTTTCCAAGTTTCAGTCCTTCCCCAAAATTTTCTTCTTATATAGGTTAACGACCTCGTTTCGCTGATTGAAATCCTATCCAAAGTTTTGTTGATGATATCGCACCACATTACACCTTCCAGCTTGAGAAGCCTTTTCCTGCACAGCCTCAAATTCTCGCATATCCGCCAATAATTCCAGAAATGCTAATACCCAGGTAATTGCCCAGTGGGGTAAAGAAAATTTGGATAACTTTAATCCTTCTAAAGCTCAGACCTGCTTTATTTCTTTCAAAAAGAAGAGTCCACTACTCCAACGCTTATCTTCGATGATGCTCAGATTGTTAGACAAAATCACATATCTCTTTTAGGGATTATCCCGACTTTCAATTTCGCTTGTCATAAGCACATCACAAATATTGCTTCCATTGCATCAAAAAACTTAGTTTTTCTTTTTTCGCTCTTGGCGTTACTTTTTTTCTAAACATCTACTCCTGCTGTACGAATCTCAAAACTATCCCAGTTTGGAATATTGTTCTCACATCTGGAGTGCTGCTGCCAAAACCTCTCTGACTTTTTGACGCCATTCAAAAGAGGTAGTAAGTTAAATTACGATCCATCTCTTGCAAATATCTCATCGTCCCTCAGACGTACTGCGTCATACTTTTTTCTGCAGATAATACTTCCATCGCCGCTGTTATTCTGAACTGGCATCTCTAATTTTCCACTCTCTTCTAAACTAATCCGAACACGAGCCGCAAACAATCAGCATCCATTCACTGTCCAACTCTAAATTTAGAGAACCAGTTTTTCCTCTTCCTCACTTATTCCTTCTACTTCCGGTTTTTTTTTTTTTTTTTGATAACAATGTTCCTTCAAATATTTCCCCAAATTTACAGAAATTTAAGTCTTACTCAACAAGTATCTTCTCTCTTCTCAGCCTTCAATCCATACCTGGTATTGAGTACTTTAGGTCCTAATACCTTCTCGTGGTTGGGGTTTTTCATTAAAAAAAAATAATAGAAAGGACAAGAGTCCGTCCTATCATTGGCATTGATCTCTCATGTCAGAATACCAGTCAGAGTTGCCTCACTCCTACACTATAAGTAAGCAGCACTTAGAATGATAATTTTATAATGTGCCACTCCCCAAAGGTTTCATTCTGTTTTTATTCGCGTGCTCTTGGTAAGAAGATAGGAAGTTCATCAATATAGCACCTGAAGAACCCAATGAAAACTTAACTCACAAGATGAGCGACGCCAAAAGGAATGAAAATCAATTTTCAAAAATGAACTTACAAGAACTCACAGGTGTTGCACTCGGGTGCCGGGCCTCCCAACAATAAGGCACTAATAAGCATCCAAGCAGCTCTGTCTGGGGTGGAGGGATATGGCATCGCATTGCAAATAAGCATTATACGGGGTAGTTATAACATCCTTAGCAATATTTAAAAAATGAGTACTGTAAAATAGAGCAGCATATAAAATATTTTTGCACGGTGAAGAAGAACATTTAATGAAATTTTTTAGAGAAACAATAAAATAAAATACTAGTTCCAGTGTTCATCAGAGGGAAAAGATCTATACATTAAGACTTTACAATACTAATATAAGATAAAGGATGCTTCCGAACATAAAGCTTTAATGTTTTGCATTTTTTTATGAAAATAACTATATTAATTTGATTTTCCACCGTCTTTAAGCTCTCAGACATGTAACACAACCTCTGTATTCAAGACAAACCATTATTAACATGAATACGAGATTTGAAGAAACTGGAAATCCCTACAGTACACCACGAAGTGGACGTCCTCGACCGGAAGTTCTCGCACTAATAGCAGAATCTGTCGATGCTAACATTACGTCTAGCACACGTGTAGCCTTTCGAACTATGGATGTTAGTTGGAGCACTGCCACGAAGGTTCATCCCTTATCCGCAAATATATCTAAATTGAATGGGCCAGTAGGTGCTGAATGAAATGGAAATATCTTTAGGACTGATGAGGCACATATAATTGTTTCATTTGCCTCTCTTTATAATAGTCTCTCTCTCTCTCTCACCTCGTTCTTTATTTATATATATTTTTTTCAGTTCATGATATGAAAGGAATCTGTTTAAATTAATGTCGTGTCGTGCCTTTTTAGAGCGAGAAAAATTTTCGAAAGCTACTCTTTATTTATCCCATTGTTTTTGGCCCTTCATTTTTGTCAGTTCTTATCTTGTTTTTTTTGTACTTGATATTCTTCATTTTGTATATTTTATTAAATATTTTTTTAATTTACATTTCTGTTTAATGGAGGCATGAACGTATTACTGTTATGATTCCTGAAGCGCTCCTGCCTTTTCTCTAGCCTCTGCAACTTTCATACAATTGTATTTATCACAGGCTGCCTAAAACAAAATTAAGTGGCCTTGAGTAGTGTTTCCCATCTTTTTTTTTTTTTTTTTTCCAGATGTGTACCACTCTTATATACGAGTTAAAGGACCACAGAAATATTAAACTATACATGCAAATATATTAATAATTATTTCTTTTTAAAATACAGGGATATGTAATCATACTTAACATATGGTTGCTATTAGCATACTTGTATCTCCCATCACTGTTAATAGAATTGTTGCCTACTGCAAAATAACTGTTTTATTGTCAAGTTACGCGGACCAAGGTTGGCAAACACTGACCTAGAGCATTGCATTCTTTCAAAAATGCATGAATTCAATACTCTGGAGAGTAGGACTTCGATAAAACATTAGTAATGGGATATGAATATGATGCAAGAAAGCTTATACAGCATCAGACAGAAAAAAAAAACCTACTTCCCATTTCACCTATCCATTCCCTCCAACAGCTGGTCTAGTTTTCCTTGAATTTATTTAAGCTATCAACTTCCACAACAACAGATGGAAGTTTGTTCCGGCAATCAACCACTTGCTGGCTAAAGGCAAATTTCCCCACATCTATTCTGCAATAGTCTTTCCTCAGTTTCGATTTATGCCCTCTCAGGTGCGTAATCTGAGCAAGAGGAAAAATCCCATCAGCACTGAGCGTGCTCAAACCATTCAAAACCTTATACACCTCAATCAGATCACCTTGCACGTGCCTAGTCTCCAGACGCTGCAGTTTGCATAACTTAAGTCTTTTTTGGTAAGAGCACTCCTTTGTTCCATTCACTAATCTTGTTGCCGTTCTATGTACTCGTTCCAGCAACTCTACATCCTTCCAAAAATGAGGCCTCCAGAAAAGTATGCAGTACTCACGGTGTATCCTGACCATTGTCGTATATAAAGGAATAATTAACCTCCTTATTCCTGCTAGAAAAATTCCTGTATATCATTGATAAAACCCCCAATGAGCTGTCCTGGCAGCCTGTGTGCACTTCTCACAGAACTTCACATCTGATTGCACAATCACCCCAAGTATTTTCCATTCTCCACTACCCGAGTGTAGTACCACACATTTGGTACGCTACTCTGGGGTTACTGCTACCCATGTGCATTACTTTGCAATTGTCAATGTTAAACGTGAGTTGCCGCTTCTTATCCTTTCTGCCTAACTTTTCTAGATCCTGTTGCAGTAGCAAACTGTCATTACTGTCGTTAATAACCCTGCCAATCTTTGTATCATCTGCAAACTTGGATATTAAGCCTGATATACCTTCATCAATATCATTGATGAAGTTCACTTAAGTAGAAATATTAAGATATACAATTTGAACCTCTCAGACCTGGCAACCAATGTGCGATACTTGCTGGATTGTGTAAATTTCCATTATCTGATAAGTAATCAATTATTAGAAATATTTTATTGCTCTACCGCAGCTTATTACGCATTGTACTGAACACGTATAGCTATTTTTTTCTCTTCTCCAAGGGAGGTGAGATAAGATACAGGTGTATAACAAATAGTACCCGATAAGTAAATACCATGTATAATTTTAAGGGGAAAAAAGCGAAATCAAGACATCATATGCGGATATTGTTGAGATATCAGAGACGTGGTGTCACACAGATATAAGGAATGCAGAATTGGAATTTGGGGAGTTTACAGAAAGGACAGACAAGACAGGAAGGAAAAAGAGGAGTTATGCTGTTAGTTAAGAAACATAAAATCTGTTTCTTAACTAACGGGCATCCCGTTGACATGGGTGGCCATTGCAATGTTGAGTCAGTTTGGTGTGATGTAAGCACCGGGAAAGCAATGGGGGATTTTAACTTTCCAGATATTGACTGGAACTTGTGGGTGGTCACTCGCAAGACTTTTGTGGATTTATTGGATGACTGTTTTCTTCAGTAGTGTGTTCGAGAGGTTATTTGTTATTTGGTTTTTAGGAGCATTAGCAACTAAGGCCATATTGCTCCGGGACATGCGGTGGTCATTCCGTGACCTTTCCGCATCCTCCGTATTTGGTGGTGACGGGCTCGAACCCCGGTCTAATCAAGAAGCGTGTGCTACGCACTGCTGCTCTTTCCCATCTGGCTAAGGAGGCGGCTTCAAGAGGTAACCAGAGGTTATAATACTCTTGATCTGATTATCAGCAGTGATTATTGTTGTTTAATAATTATTGTTTATTAGAGTTATAAATGATGCTAGAGTTATAAATAGTTCTAGCAACATTTATAAATCTTTAAAAAGTAATAACCCATAAATTCAAATTAAGGATGAAGAGTTACATAGATTTTTTAGTGGTGGATTATAGATTTTTTTTAAAGCAAGTGATATGTCAATTACTAGAATAATTTGCTTCCAGTGGTAGTTGAGCTGCGAGTGAAACGGCACTAATACAAATAAATAAATAAATAAAAGAAAAGTAAGAAAAAATTGGTTACACAGATCCTAACTTCAAATGCTATCGAGAAAACTGCATTTTTTGATAGCAATTGAAGTTAAAAAAAAAAAAAAAAAAAAAAAAAAAGGTTGGTAATAATCCTATTTAGACGAATTAAATGTTCACAAATTATGTCGACATGTAGAGAATTTAAATGCTTGCTTTTGCACGTTAAAACTGAATGAAGCTAATGCATTTAATAATAATCCTTTGAGAGGTATGTAAATGAATAGACTTTCACCGTATGAAATCATGCGCATCAATGATTAAAAACTGAAATGAGTACTCTTTCTTCTGAGAGTAAAAAAACGAACAAGAACCGGTTGATCAGACTTCCGGTTATCAAAGTCCTACTGGGATATCTTTTCTGAGTAGTCGGCGTTCTGGAAGGGCGATGTCCGGTAAGCAAGAAAAGGAGTTTTTCTTGCTAACCTTGATGACCTGGTTTCCTCTCCTTGCTTTTAATTCCCTCCTTTCCTAAAGATCCCCTTATAACTCTTTAGTAAAACTGGTTGTAAACTGACAGAACAGCCTTTAAAGGTTAATTCCCAGTGCCTAGTAGAAAACTTCGGCGAGTGTTGAGTTGTCTGACCAGTTCTTGTTCTAACACCTGCTTTCGCTTCCCAGTCTCAGAACCTTACTCTGTCTAGATGAGTTACTGCAGGTTTTTTTTTTTTTTTTTTTTTTGTTTTTTTTATTGAAGCGCAAAGGAGAAGAATATTCAGCTTTTACTGGATGTGACAGATTATATATATATCAGAACGCATACTGGAAGTATCTACTTTTGTACCTAATAGTTAAAGCACAAGTCTGTATGCATTATATATCTGTTAACAAGGCAATACTAACAACAAATCATGCTTGTTTATGGATCTTTGGCAGCTTTTCTATTGAAGTTTAATGGAAGAAAAAAAAAAAAAAAAAAAAAAACTGTTGCTCTGAAATGTGCAATAAAAGACGGAGAAATTTGTAAAAAAAAATTGTTTTCGAGATTAGTGCTTTGAAACACGCTACTGATGAAGTTTATCGTGTTTAGAATAATATGTTCGAACTTGAAGAAATGGTTCCAGTCATATCAAAAGACTGTCTCCTAAATATTAATTCGTTGCATTACATTCTTAGAACTTCGCTAGGACACTTCAAATACTTGTACAGTAATCCCTCGGAAACCACAGGGATTAGTGTATTTTAACGTCTCTGAAAAGTATCGTGTTTGGCGAAACCGCAGTTGGCAAGGTTTAATGTTGGGGGAGGAGTAATTTAAGACTTATAAAAAAAAAATGGGGAAAATGAGTAAATATGCTATATAAAATATATGGGGGAAAAACTCGGTAAACTTTCCATTTATGTAACACAAAGCAAGGTGATGCCAATTTGATGTTAAAGGTAAATGTTAGTCAAAAATATAACAAAAGTACGAAAACCTACAGAGGCAGAGACACATCTACGCATAACATTATATATGGTACTGCCGCGATCTTTATGAGTATGCCACGGAATAAGCAAAAATTCCATTGATTTCAATGGAGATCACTCTTTAGGTGTGCGTGAATATAACGTCTTTTAACTCCGAGTGTTGAGTCGAGTGACAAAAGTTTGGGGAGCACTGGGGTAAAACGCGAAGAATCCCCTTCCTCTGCACTGTCCACTAGATGCCAAAGATCTACAGGAAGGAAGAAGTAATTGTCGTGTTCTTTTGTTTTAGGACTAAACTGAACCTCGGATACTTAAGAAAAACGCAGATTGTAAAACTTTAGCATACAAATATAAATGCGCCTCTATCTCAGATATGCTGTTGGAAAAACCGCGGTTGGGGAAGGATTACTACCATCTAATACTGCCCTCGCGACTAGCACAGCAGCCACGATCGCCACTTTTTTATACTATATACAGAACTAGGGTCGATTAGGTATATATAATCGTAGAGAAGGTCTGTACTGCAGTGGATGGTAATAAAAAGTATAGCGTAAATCTGTTCTGAAGTATTTATACTATAAGATAGCCACCCCGTGTGTAAGAAATTGGAAATTTAAGGAAATAGTCAAAATTAATAAAACAAAAATAAATTAATAAAAATAAAATAAAGAAATAAAACAAATTATGCTGGCTACCCCGTTTGTCATCAATTAGAAACTAAGTTAGATTAAATTAAATTAAATTTCGAATATATAATGGGGGCAGGTATTAAACACGTGAAGTAAAAGACGAAGTAATGCGTGCTGCGTATATTTCATGTCAGAAACAGAGACTACTTCTTGCCGTTTTTTCCTTTGATTTCGGCGGCTGGCCCCAGATGAAGGCGCTGAAATCATAGGACACACGGCATTAAGTATATATAATTACTTATTATTATATCATCTTTCTCTTCTTTGTTCTCCGTAATTACAATTTCAGTTATGTTAGCACTTTGACGCTATCTACCTACCTTTAATAGGAAAAGAGAAAGGGTGGCAGAACAGATTAATGCCATCAAATTTATGATTGTACATTACATCTGTCTGTATATAACAATTTTTTAGTTAATTATAATACCAACTAGATCAATTGGAGAATTTAGCATAAAAGTATTAGGGGTGAAAGCTATACTCATTAGTTCAAAGGGCAAGTTTAGGTAACCTAAGTTGGACTTCTTTGTTGTACACTATAAATAAACACATAAAATAAAATAATATAAAATAAAAATGATAATAAAATTAAAATGGATTATAGATATATGGATACATTGAATGGAACGTTAACAAGAGCTAGCTCCACTCAATATATCCCATCAGTAATTAGCTGAGGCTATTTGTTTCTGTTTGCCATTTGCCAGTTTTTCTATGTTCAAATATACTAAGAATTTACTGTGAATATATAATAAAATTGGCTTAATTACTTTACTATACCTTAAATTTGGCAGAAAACTGGCAGAATTTAAGGTATATTAAATGACAACAAAAAAGGTATATGACAACAAAAGGTCCAGCTTAGGTTACCTAAACTTTGCCCTTTGAACTAATGAGTGTAGTTTTCACCTAATTCTTTTATGCTAAATTCTCCAATTTATCTAGTTGGTATTATAATTAACTAAAAAATTGTTATATATGTATATATATATATATATATATATATATATATATATATATATATATAGTGCCTCATCATCATTTATTTTACGTTTATACTTTTCTAATTATTCTTAATTTTCTAATGACTTTTAATTTTATTATTTTTTAATTTAATTTTTAATTATTTTCGTACACAAACCTAGCGCGTTCTTAGTATATCACGCTAAACTTGTGTAAAAATGTAGCACTGTATTCCGGCACTTAATTTTTGTTGGATTTTATTCTAGGGTTTATTATTAATTCCTTGCCCTGCATTCAAAACTACCAGTAGTGACATGTCCACCTTGAGTTTCGGCACTTCCATAGAACTTGACAGCAGTTCTAAGTAATCGATAGACCGGCAAAACTACCCATAATTTGAGAACGACCATTTATCATAATGAAACGTGTAGTTTAAATAGTAGGTCACAGGTGTAACTTTCAATGAACCGAAAGGAAAGATCACGGATCAACGCACGCTGTTGGATGGCTTTTTAAAAAGCAAGTGGAGATAACTCTGATTCGGCTCCACTAAATAACGAGATCAGAGGAAACGGATAGTGTCCAAAATTTGGAAAGCGAAAAAAAATTCAAAGGTTCTATGGAGTTAAACTTATACCGATTACAATAATGCGATATATTTAAGGCATTGTTACAGTATATTTATTATATCCATTCGCTTGATAAGAGTCCTAAGCCGAGAGCATCACATTCATAATTTGTGTACCAGAAGGGATAAGCATCAGAACCATAAATGTTACGAACAAAAACATCAAGTCAGAGATAGTTTGAAATTTCATTTGGTCACTTAATAAATACATTTTATTTTTCAAATTTTAAATGTTTTGGGTAAAAAACTATAAATAAAATTACTGAAAACCGCAACAGTACTATAAACTCAGTACATTAAAACTCGACACCCCACTTTTGTAATAGTGGAGTCCACACACATATATTACTCAAAATCAATACAAATGTTGGGGAAAAAAGTACAGCGATTTTTTTTTTTAAATTAGGGTATAAGCCTCAGTATTTACATTTGGAAAATCATAAACACAGAATTCTTGTTCTTGGAAATTTTTGGCTCAATGATTTTCAACCATACTGCGCAGTTCTTATAGTACTTCAGTTGAAACGATTTACATGTGTTATGTGCAAATATTCATTTAAAATAATTAAATGCACAAGGCATAATACTTTAAGAGTTTAGTATTTATATAATATCGGTGTTTTGATACACCATAGACACTCTTAAAAAAACTACAAAGTAGTTGTTGTGGGCATCATTTGCTCTTTCTCATATTGTGCTCTGCCTTCACGACGAGTTGCCATGATACTGCACTACCTCAAATAAGTAACGCTTCACTAATAGAGAAGGCTATTGTTACTTATTCTCAGTGAGTACCACCACCCAGACATGTTTTAAGGCTATTGGCCTATCATCAGTGGGTGGGCAGGTACCCTAGTATTGCAGACATGACGACCCAGTTGTGAAGTTAATCGCACAATATGAGAGATGCCAAAAGGTGTATAAGATAATATATCTTATACTTGAATATTATGCAAATATTCATGAACCAATTTGTATATTGTGCGGGCTTCAAAACCTGGAATAATTCACCAAATCTCCAAACCGAGAGCAGGTGTATTGGCAAGAACACTAACTTCTTAACCATAACAAGCATTAGGTTGCTCTGATTGAGCATAAGTAGAGAAATTACGAAAAGTGTGAGCTATTTTTTTTTAAAAAAATGCGTATAGAGTTTTTATATTTCTGAGGAATTTATTCTGGATAGTTATAAGAGGATATGGAACTATCTGCATATGTTTAAGACAGTTCCAAAGTACATTATGAAAAGTGCCAATGTCAATACAATGTTAAACCTTTCTTATAATCAGATCTAATCTACATTTAGACAGCTTTCTGTGGCATCGCACTCTTTTATTCTATTATTTCTTCCACCTATTCAATATACACTTAACCCAGAAATGTGTACGAAATAAAACTCTGACTTAAATTAAAATGCACAAAATCGCTAAGGAATTCCGCGCATACACAGATTATCAACTTAAGTTAAAACATTATGCACCAAAGCACGAGTTTTTTGTATACAAATGAAACTATAGTTTACTTTTATTAACATTTGAGTCCCAGAGAAGATGTATACTGTTCTCAGATTTATGTATAAAGTAATTAATAATTAAACAGTCTTAAAAGGTAATTAAATTGTATAAAGCACTGGTTAGGCCACATCTTGAATACCGCATACGAGTATAGGTTCGGAAACATTACTTTAGGAAGTGCGAAGAATCAGTTGGAAAGGATTCAGGGAAGAACAACGAGATTAATGGGGAGGGCACAAAATGGGTTTTCTTACCAAGGAAGAACGAGGTTCTGTAAATTGCAGCGTCTGGAATCTAGGCATCCGTTTGGTGACCCAGTTGAAGTGTTCAAGGCTTTAAAAGGGTTGAGTGAACTAAATACAGTACTGAAGGCATCCTTGCTCTTTGTCGGTCGACATACACACACGAGGGAACATAAATTTAAATTGAAAAGAGTTGTTGCAGATTAGATCTGTGATAATTTGCATTCAGCCAGAAAATAATTGATTGTTAACAGAAAGCCGGTGTTGTGGACGTAGGCAGTTTAAATAAATTTAAAATGACTCAAGCAGATTAGAAAGAATTGGACAACTTTTTTCTTATTAAATGAAGTGGTGAAGGGATTTTTTAGGGGACGGGGTGATCTGTTAGCTTGCTTCCTTGCATCGTTTTACTAATTGTAATATTAATACTGAATTTAAGTGATTATTGAAATATATAACTATGTCCTTCCTAAAAATTGACAAAATGGACTTTTTGTAAAGAACCACTGGATGGCAGTTTCGTGGATTTGCTATTATCCGTATTATATTCAGATACATAAACGATAATAGTAAATCCGCAGAACTACTCCTGTCACAATGTTTTCTGTAAGAGAAAAGTATATTTTATCAAAAAAATTATTTTTTCATTTTTTTTTTTCAATTTTTTTTTACAGTTTAGGAAAACACTGACCGTAAGGGAAGTTACAGGCAAGACGCAGTATAAGTTCTGAATTCATTATTATAATTTGATAATAATCTGTGACATAATTCTAAATTTCAATCTCTCAAAGTTAAGCACTAAAAACTAATGTTAAAAATGATGAACGGACTGGATATTGTTTTTATATTATTAAGTTAACAAAGTATTTATGTAAGTGAAACGAGGCTGTTGCGTATCTTGGTTAACTTTTGCGTGAGTTTGAATTCGAAGTTTACTGTTAAGATTGCGATGGTCCGCAGTGGTCAGAGCATTTTTAAGTGCCGCTGCTGAGTGGTCGCGTATTTAATACTCGTTAATTGAGTGCCTGTTCTTGTTCTACGATTTTATCGAAACGCATAATAGGATGCTGATATAAATGCATGACTTGGAGTTGCTGTGTTAGCCCCGCGGATTGAAGTCAAGTACAAGCTTTTTATGCCCTCCCACAACTCAGGCTGGATGCAATATTTTCTTTCCCCCTCTTTTTTTCAGTACTTTGATCCGATACTGTGTGCCTCTTCTCCAACTTTCCCAGGTCGCTTAACAATTCTGAAACCATTAAGTTGTAAAATCTCTTAACGAATACAAAGGGAAAAGAAATGAATTTTATTGCTTTTACAATACCTTTACATTTGGTTGTGCGTCAGCCTAGGGTCGGTTGACTTATTCCAACATGCTTTGGAACGCGCAGTAATCATTTCGCTAAGTGCTTGCGGACCACGTACTCATATTGTGTGACTCTTGGCGTCACCCTGTCCCCCCTCCCACTAAAATGCTAATGCATGGTTAGTAAAAGTTTTAATAATTTTCCTGAAAAAAAAAATTGTTAATATCGGAGTGCAAGGAATTAAACTGGAACAACAATAATTTTTCATTTTAATCCACTTTAAAGCATTCTTCTTTCACAACATAGAACGAAAGGTGTTGATAACGTAGTCTTTTTATAAAATATGCCTACAACAAAACCTCC